>NC_037329.1:17446744-17754779 GCF_002263795.3 Bos taurus | reverse complement strand
GATCTGTGTCAGAGCTGTAACTATTCAATCATGGTGATACTGAAGAAAGTCATTGAAGTGGTGAGACTGTGCGGGGAGACGACAATGAGTGAGAAGAGGATTTGGCCTCAGAACAAACCCTGAAAGCAGTGAAATTAGCTAAAAGACAAGAAATCAGTGCAGAAAACCAAGAAGAAACAGAGTGCCCAGGAGAATCATAAAGGTGTTTTTAATGTATATAAAGTTGTCAGGGAGTTTCAAACAGAAAAAAAAAAAAAATGTCAGTTGTCCCTAATGCTATTCAGAGTGGTCAAGCAATGTCAGAACCGAAAGTATTCCCTGGATTTTGAGCAAGATGAAGGGTTTATTTAAATGTGGCAAGTACAGTCACTGATGACATCAGTAAGAGCAAGTTCAGTGAAGTGGTGAGGGGAGAGGTCAGACGAAGAAGGGTTGAAAAGTAAACTGGAGACAGTGCGGAAGTATGAATGCAGATTAGATCTTCAATGACAGCTGTCAAGGAGAGCTCAAGGCAGAGAAAGAACCGTTGGAAGAGGAAGTGGTAATTTCACACACTAGATGAGCACTAGAAAGGACAGAAACGATATGGACCTAACAGAAGCAGAGGTATTAAGAAGAGGTGGTAAGAATACACAGAGGAACTGTACAAAAAAGGTCTTTATGACCAGGTAAATACAATGGTGTGATCACTCACCTAGAGCCAGACATCCTGGAGTGAGAGGTCAAATGGGCCTTAGGAAGCATCACTATGAACAAAGCGATGGAATTCAGCTGAACTATTCCAAATCCTAAAAGATGATGCTATAAAAGTGCTGCACTCAATATGCCAACAAATTTGGAAAACTCAGCAGTGGCCACAGGATTAGAAGAGGTCAGTTTTCAATCAAATCCCAAAGAAGGGCAATGCCAAAGAATGTTCAAACTACCACACAACTGCACTCATTTCACATGCAAGCAAGGTCATGCTCAAAACCCTCCAAGCAAAGCTTCAACAGTACATGAACCAAGAACTTTCAGATGTACAAGCTGGATTTAGAAAAGGCAGAGGAACCAGAGATCAAACTGCCAACATCCATTGGATCATAGAAGAAGCAACAGAAAAAAATCTACTTCTGCTTCATTGACTATGCTAAATCCTTTACTGTGCACATCACAACAAACTGTGGAAAATCCTTAAAATGAATACCAGACCACCTTACCTGTCTCCTGAGAAACCTGTACGTAGGTCAAGAAGCAACAGTTAGAGCCAGACACAGAACAATAGACTGGTTTAAAATTGGAAAAGGAGTGTGTCAAGGCTGTATACTGTCACCCTGATTATTTAACTTATATACAGAGTACATCATGCAAAATGTCAGGCTGGATGAAGCACAAGCTGGAATCAAGATTGCCAGGATAAATATTAATAACCTCAGATATGCAGATGGCACCACCCTTGTGGCAGAAAGCAAAAAACAACTAAAGAACCTCTTGATGAAGGTAAAAAAGGAGAGTGAAAAAGCTGGCTTAAAACTCAACATTCAAAAAATGAAGGCCATGGCATCTGGTCCCATCAGTTCATGGCAAAAAGATGGAGAAACAATGGAAACAGCAACAGACTTTATATTCTTGGGCTCCAAAATCACTCCGGACGGTGAGTGTAGCCATGAAATTAAAAGATAGTTGCTCCTTGGAAGAAATGTTATGACAAACCTAGACATTATATTAAAAAGCAGAGACATGATTTTGCCCACAAAGGTCCGTCTAGTCAAAGCTATGGTGTTTCCAGTAGTCATGTATGAATGTGAGAGTTGGACCATAAAGCAAGCTGAGTGCTGAAGAATTGATGCTGTTCGAGAAGACTCTTCAGAGTCCCTTGGACAAAGCAAGAAGATCAAACCAGTCAATCTTACAAGGAAATCAACCATGAATGTTCATAGGAAGGACTGATGTTGAAGCTGAAACTCCAATACTTTGGCCACCTGACTCTAAGAGCCAACTCACTGGAAAAGACCCTGATGCTGGGAAAGATGCAAGGAGAAGGGGATGACAGAGGACAAGATGGTTGGATGGCATCACCAGTTCAATGGACACGAGTCTGAGCAAGCTCTGGGAGATGATGAAAGACAGGGAGGCCTGGGGTGCTGCAGTCCATGGGGTCGCAGAGTTGGACATGACTGGGGACTGAACAATAACAAAGTATTTGAACGAAAGGCAGGGATTAAAGAGCGGGAACTGACTGAGTGAGGAGACATGGGGGTACACAGTTTTCATAAGAGCAGAGCTTTTTTCATCCTTCTGATGAAAATAATGTAATGGATAAGTTTGCAGATATGAGGATAGAAGGAATCTCTATCTAATGACTGTTTTTTCTGTGATGCAGAGGGAACTTTCTGTGAGGTTTTGTTGATGCCCTTGAAATTTCTAAGTGTACCAAAATTTCATACAACCATGATAGTCTGTATGTACTAGCATATATTAATTTAATCCTTTATTTTGCAATATCCTGCAATTGCTATTGCAAGTTGAGTTTTCAAAGAACCCTTTAAATTTCTAGTTCTACCATATAACAAATGAAACTAAACATTACCTGACCCAGAATTTACTGTCTAACCCTTCGACAGCAAATATGAGAACAACGGATGAGTGACAATTTGTGTGAGGTTTAGATGAAGAAACAGATCAACGTATGATAAATTTAACAGCAACTCTAACCTAAATGAAAATGGAAACGCCAGATTCTCCCGAGTCTTAAAAGAGAGACGAGTCACAGGCTATACTGGGGATAAAGAATGTGATGCACTTGAATGGAAATGAAATTTTTATCACTCAGTAAAAAGGCGAAAGGTACCCATCATATGAATGAATTGCCATTATTTGTTAGTACAATTATACACAATAACCATTACATTTACCGAAAACTTACTACATGCCTACTATGTAATAGGTAAGAATTTCTACTTTGTATGGAAAATGTATCAATTTTCATTTTAATAAATATTATGTTGTCTCAGCAAAAATTAACATGAATAGTCAAACTTTGCCTTTGTTTTCTAAGCTGCATATCTTCCATCACTCCTTGTATGTGGTCCACATTTTCCTTATTCTCAATGGTTACATCCTTTCCATAGGCCCAGGATGCCTGATTGGAGATCTGATCCAGAAGACCTTGACCTTTTTCACGCAAACCTTGCAATCCTACATCTAAAACAAAAGTTACCAGATTTAATCTCTTAAACAAGAGAAGCTTTCCCTCCCTTAATTAAATCCTCTCAGCAGATACTGTACTTGGATTGCTAGGATAACAGCTTTGTACATTAAACTACTTTGGTCTGGAGCCCTCTGAATATTTCAATCAATAAAACCCATTTAAACGTGGCTCAAATTGGAGCTCCCTCTCATTCAAATTCTCCCTAATGAGAATTTCTAAAAGGTGAACTTCCGTAGACAACTAATTACTTTTCAAAATTGCAAGTAGAAAGTGTGAGAATTCCTGTCTTGATGAGTAAGATTTTCAATTCTTTCCTTTCTGTTTTTACATAGTTCAGTTTTTAGGAGAACATAGAAGGCAAATGCTTTGTTCAAAAAATATATCAGAGCCACAAGACATTAAAACAGTCAAGCACTGTGTTCTCACTGTAAAAGGACACTGAACATTTTGAAAATAGGTGCTATCAGCTTATACTCAACAAGAAGCAACACTTAGGATGTATTTATAAGACTTTAAATTAGGTATGTATATTGGAATTCCTTTAGCATTTTTAAAGGAAAAACATTGCTCAAGAAAACTTGTGACATTTTTGAAATAAATTTCATTTGGCAAATTAGATACTAAACATGTAATTACATCATCCATTAAAATAACAAAGACTATAAGCAAGTAAAATGCCAATACAAACATGATTTTTCAAACCCATTCCCTCAAGTCCTTTTCAAAATTAATTAAATTGGTTCAGTCACATGCCACCATTTCCCACTAAATCGCTGCCTTAAGTTTCTGCTTCCTACTCCATTTTCCTTTGTCCGATGTCCCACTCAGTACACACACCCTCCACCCCCATTTTCACATCCACTATTCACTTCTCCCGGTCATGACCTAGGAAACCTCTCTGCATTTTCTACTTGTAGTAAAAGTCAAAAGGCTATGGTGTCAAGTAAGGGTACTAGCTTAATAAAACTGAACCACCCTCTCCTTGGAGAGTATGTAACCTTGGCAATGTTCCCAGTTTGGAGAAACAAATGCACAGAACCAAACCAACTCTTCTTTTCACAAGGTTAGGGTATAGCAACAACAAAAATCATTGCATGAAACACAATGTGGGGCATACAGGGTTTACCACAGAACACTTCACAGCTAAATACAGGTTACGCATGCACTACAGGTAACTGCTCATAGAATATGCAAGACACAGCACTTGTAGATTCGGCTGGGTAAACAGGAAAGGCTGAAGGCCTTCTGGAGGAAGGGTGACGGGCCACCAATGAAAGATAACAACTGCAGCATAAATTACACCCTTTACGGGGATAAAAACTTTTTATACTAATTTCTCCTGTGCTCCCTGTACATGATTATAATTAGATCAGTAGAAGTTGACTTGTCTAACCATGGTAATGATATTTTTAAAAAAAGAACCCTTATGTTTCAGCATTTTTAAAATCTGCTTACCAACACTTTTCAGCTTCTCTTCAAGCAGTTTTAAAGTTTGCTGAATCGATGCTCCATCAGCTGGTGCTACATCTACGCACAACATCCCTAATAAGCCATCCAACTGCTGAGACAACTAAAGCAGAGGGACACCAAAGAGATAACCCTGATATAATCAGCATCTACAGTGTTTAATGATTAATGAGGTTTGTATCTAATGAAGTTACCACGATTATACTTGAAAAAACTCTGCTGTTAAAAGACAAGGACACATAATTAGAATACACGTTATCTGAAAGACAGAACACACAGATGCATGCACCAGGAAGACAGTACGTCTAGGTCGGCAGAATGCAGACAAGTGTTGAAACTTTCATTTCTATCTATGTTATAAAACATGAACATCAAAAAATTATCCAAACGAAATCTAGCAATTACATTGGGACACTCTATTTAGACAAAAAAAAGTTTAGTTGCATGCAGAATAATGTAACATAAAATTAAAAAAAAAATCAAAAAGGTCTATCTTGTTTCCCCCACCAATAAATTTTACTGTTCCAGAAAAATAATTAAGAGACATGCAAACCTGCAAAACTGATGTGCAGATAAGTACTCAGATAATCTGAAGCAAAGAAAAGCAATCAGAGTAATCACTTACATCTTGGGCAACACCATGAAATTCAAGAGCTGCTTGTAGCAGATTCTGCCTAAATTCCAGCTGACTGGCCTGTCGATAACAAACATCACTAAGTTGTTGCTGGAGTGACTTCAGTTCCACAAGATCTTCCTCATCCCCAGCATTTAAGAGTGCTGCAATCTGTTGATTCAGTTCCACATAAACTGCAAACCATTCCTGTAATAGAGACATTGTAAATTAATGATCAAATCAGCTCCTGAAGAACACACTACATTTTACAGTATCTCCAGATATACTAAGTAACATATATGAGATTTTTTAAAATCAAAATAATTTGAGGATAAAAAGTCCCAGTGTTCAAATCCTTTCACTGAGATCCCTGGAATAACTCCTGCCAACAGCAAAATCTATTTCCTCATGGCTGGCCTCTAAACGTTCCCTTCTCTCTCCTGTTCTCTGTGGAACCCATCACCCTCAGAGAGAGCAGTGAGCCCTGCCACTCTGCTGACCGCTGCTGCTGTGTCCACAGGTGACCGACCACAAGCCCGGAGGGAGATGGCTGCCCCACTCCTATTTCCAAACCATTTCTTCCATCCTTCTCTCAAAAACCACATCTCCTGCGAAGTGCATGTTGTCGGACTCCACCCTGCCAACTTTTCCTGCCGCGTGCCCTCATCTCAGTCAGCAGACTTCTCGGCCTTCCTCTCAGCGTCAGCCTTCTTCCTGACTTTCACCATGCAGACATCCGACCAACACTGCACTCTTAGCTCCTTGACCCCCTCCCTCACTTCCACCTGTGCTGCCCCCAGCTACACCTCAGCTACCTACTCCAGCAGACACAAAATCTGTTATTAATATCCTGTACTACGGTACAGCCCACTCTCTGACCACCGGTTACTGACTGTCCCATTCACATCCTTTAGTATGCTGGCTCCTACAGCCCCATGCGGTTCACCCATCCACTGGCCTCAGCATGTTCTCAGCTCATGAGTCTAGCACTCAAGAGCCTCCTGTCCTCACTTCTACACTGTGTCAGAGGCACAGCCTATGCTCATGCCATACTCTGTTCCTCCATCAGATTCACCTGTCAAAAATGAAGACCAGATGCTGAAAAACCTTTGGATAAAATTCAGCATCCATTCATGAGAAAAAAATTTCCAGAAACTCTACTCAACACTCTATAATGGCCTACGTGGGAAAATAAACTTAAAAAGAGTAGATATATGTATATGTATAACTGATTCAATTTGCTGTACAGCAGAAACTAACACAACATTGTAAATCAAGTACAATAAAAATATTTTAAAAGACCTACTTTTGAAACAAGCTAAAAAGAAAAAACAAAAAACCCTCAACAAATTACTAGCAAGCCTAATCCAATACTTTAAGTGGATTGTACACTGTGATCAAGTGGCATTTATCCCAGGAGTGCAAGGATTTTTCAGTATCCACAAATTAATCAGTACAATTCATCACACCAACAAATTAAAAAATAAAAACCGTATGATCATCTCAATTGATGCAGAAAATTCTTTTGACAAAATTCGATATCCATTTATGTTTTAAAAAAAAAAAAAAAAACTTTCCAGGAAGTAGGCATAGAGGGGACAAACCTCAACATAATAAAGACCACAAAGGAAAAACCCAGAGCTAACATCATATTCAATGGTGAAAAGCTGAAAGCATTTCCTCTAAGATCAAAAGCAAGACAAGGATGCTCATTCTCACTGCTCTTATTCAACAAAGTTTTGGAAGTCCTAGCCATAGCAATCAGAGAAGAAAAAGAAATAAAAGAATCCAAATTGGAAAAGAAGTAGTAAAAGTGTCACGTTTTGTAGATGACATGATACTCTACACAGAATATCCTAAAGACACCACCAGAAAACCACTAGAGCTCATCAACGAATTTGGTAAAGTTGAAAGATATGAAACTGTTAGCAGTGGTCAACTAATTTGCAAACTATTAGCCAAAAGATGTTACTTAAAAGCATGGGACTAGATGAAATTATCCAAACACAAACAGTATTGGTTCAGAAGAAAAGAGCCTTTGGAAAGCTGAACCCTGGGTCACTCCTAAATTCAGAGGGCAAGGAGAGGAAAGAGATCGAGCAGAAGAGGCCAAAAAGGAGCTGCGTGTTTCAGGAAAGAAGTAAAAAAGGAGGGAGAAGTGGTCACCTTTATTAAAATTTACTGAGAGGTCCAATAAAATAAGGACTGAAATTCTGATAAGAGTGGGAAGGACATAAATCCTGATCAGAGTGAATTAAAAAAAGAATGGGAATTGGGAAGATAGAGTATAGCCAAAGGGAAGATTTTTAAAATGTTAATTTATATTAATTTATATATTATTTATTATATTACTTTATATTAAAATGCACATATCTTGAGCATATATTGTTTTTAATGTAAAATACAATATTTGTACATCGATGGAAATAATCCAGCTGAAAACAGAGTCTTCTCCAACACCACAGTTCAAAAGCATCAATTCTTCGGTGCTCAGCTTTCTTCACAGTCCAACTCTCACATCCATACATGACCACTGGAAAAACCATAGTCTTGACTAGATGGACTTTTGTTTGCAAAGCAATGTCTCTGCATTTGAATATGCTATCTAGGTTGGACATAACTTTCCTTCCAAGGAGTAAGCGTCTTTTAATTTCATGGCTGCAATCACCATCTGTAGTGATCTTGGAGCCCCAAAAAATAAAGTCTGACACTGTTTCTCCATCTATTTGCCAAGAAGTGATGGGACCAGATGCCATGATCTTAGTTTTATGAATGTTAAGCTTTAAGCCATCATTTTTACTCTCTTCTTTCACTTTCATCAAGAGGCTTTTTAGTTCTTCACTTTCTGCCATAAGGGTGGTGTCATCTGCATATCTGAGGTTATTGATATTTCCCCTGGCAATCTTGATTCCAGCTTGTGCTTCTTCCAGCCCAGCATTTCTCAAGACGTACTCTGTATATAAGCTAAATAAGCAGGGTGACAATATACAGCCTTGATGTGCTCCTTTTCCTATTTGGAACCAGTCTGTTGTTCCATGTCCAGTTCTAACTGTTGCTTCCTGACCTGCATACAGGTTTCTCAAGAGGCAGGTCAGGTGGTCTGGTATTCCCATCTCTTTCAGAATTTCCCACAGTTTCTTGTGATCCACACAGTCAAAGGCTTTGACATAGTCAATAAAGCAGAAACAGATGTTTTCCTGAACTCTCTTGCTTTTTCCATGATCCAGCGGATGTTGGCAATTTGATCTCTAGTTTCTCTGTCTTTTCTAAAGCCATCTTGAACATCTGGAAGTTCATGGTTCACATATTGCTGAAGCCTGGCTTGGAGAATTTTGAGCATTACTTTACTAGCATGTGAGATGAGTGCAACTGTGTGGTAGTTTGAATGTTCTTTGTCGTTGCTCTTCTTTGGGACTGGAATGAAAACTTTTCCAGTCCTGTGGCCACTGCTGAGTTTTCCAAATTTGCTGGCATATTGAGTGCAGCACTTTCACAGCATCATCTTTCAAGATTTGAAATAGCTCAACTGGAATTCAATCACCTCCACTAGCTTTGTTCGTAGTGATGCTTTCTAAGGCCTACTTGACTTCACACTCCAGGATGTCTGGCTCTAGGTGAGTGATCACACCATCGTGATTATCTGGGTCGTGAAGATCTTTTTTGTACAGTTCTTCTGTGTATTCTTGCCACCTCTTCTTAATATCTTCTGCTTCTGTTAGGTCCATACCATTTCTATCCTTTATCGAGCCCATCTTTGCATGAAATGTTCCTTTGGTATCTCTGATTTTCTTGAAGAGATCCCTAGTCTTTCCCATTCTGTTGTTTTCCTCTATTTCTTTGCATTGATCGCTGAGGAAGGCTTTCTTATCTCTTCTTGCTATTCTTTGGAACTCTGCATTCAAATGTTTATATCTTTCCTTTTCTCCTTTGCTTTTTGCTTCTCTTCTTTTCACAGCTATTTGTAAGGCCTCCCCAGCCAGCCATTTTGCTTTTTTGCATTTCTTTTCCATGGGGATGGTCTTGATCCCTGTCTCCTGTATAATGTCATGAACCTCCGTCCATAGTTCATCAGGCACTCTGTCTATCAGATCTAGTCTCTTAAATCTATTTCTCACTTCCACTGTATAATCATAACAGATTTGATTTAGGTCATACCTGAATGGTCTAGTGGTTTTTCCCTACTTTCTTCAATTTAAGTCTGCGTTTGGCAACAAGGAGTTCATGATCTGAGCCACAGTCAGCTCCCAGTGTTGTTTTTGCTGACTGTATGGAGCGTCTCCATCTTTGGCTGCAAAGAAGATAATCAATCTGATTTTTGTGTTGACCATCTGGTGATGTCCATGTGTAGAGTCTTCTCTCGTGTTGTTGGAAGAGGGTGTTTGTTATGACCAGTGCATTCTCTTGGCAAAACTCTATTAGCCTTTGCCCTGCTTCATTCTGTATCCCAAGACCAAATTTGCCTGTTACTCCAGGTGTTTCTTGACTTCCTATTTTTGCATTCCAGTCCTCTATAATGAAAAGGACATCCTTTTTTGGATGTTAGTTCTAAAAGGTCTTGTAGGTCTTCATAGAACCGTTCAACTTCAGCTTCTTCAGTGTTACTGGTTGGGGCATAGACTTGGATTACTGTGATATTTGCCTTGGAAACGAAGAGAGATCATTCTGTCATTTTTGAGATTGCATCCAAGTACTGCATTTCGGATTCTTTTGTTGACCATGATGGCTACTCCATTTCTTCTAAGGGATTCCTGCCCACGGTAGTAGATATAATGGTCATCTGAGTTAAATTCACCCATTCCAGTCCATTTTAGTTCACTGATTCCTAGAATGTCGATGTTCACTCTTGCGATCTCCTCTTTGACCACTTCCAATTTGCCTTGATTCATGGACCTAACATTCCAGGTTCCTATGCAATATTGCTCTTTACAGCATCGGACCTTGCTTCTATCACCAGTCACATCCACAACTGGGTATTGCTTTTGCTTTGGCTCCATCCCTTCATTCTTTCTGGAGTTGTTTCTCCACTGATCTCCAGTAGCATACTGGGCACCTACCAACATGGGGAGTTCTTCTTTCAGTATCCTATCATTTTGCCTTTTCATAGTGTTCATGGGGTTCTCAAGGCAAGAATACTGAAGTGGTTTGCCATTCCCTTATCCAGTGGACCACATTCTGTCATATTAGTAGGATTTTACTACTAATATTAGTAGTTAATTAATATTTACTACTAATAGGATTTAACTACGTATTAGTAGGATTTTAATTTTCCATATATTAGTACTGAAAATCCTTATTGATTTGGGATTGTTTTAGCTTTATTTCTAAATTATGCTTTTATAAAGAATCTAAAATTTAGTGTTTAACAGATTGCTTTAACCCAAAATGGGATATTAAAAGTTTCTCCAACTTCTACCCATATTAAGCAATCAATATACTAGAAATCTGTCAGTTTCAGAAGACCTGAACAATTCCAATATATCCTTTAAAGTGCTGACTTTTATTTACCAAAAGAAAATTTTTAATATTAGAACATCTTAAACATCATAAGCTAATCTTTGCATCTTGCATCAACCAACTAGTTCTCAAGGTGACAATGCAGTGCCACCTATTGGTTAAAACACTGCAATTCAAGTTTTGCTTTTTATAACTAAGGATTTTTTTTTTCTTAGTATTTTCGATCTCTGGTTGGTTGACTCCTCAGATGTATGTGGAACCTGTGAATATGGAAGGGAACCCCACTCCAGTACTCTTGCCTGGAGAATCCCATGGACGGAGGGGCCTGGTGGGCTGCAGTCCATGGGGTTGCTAGGAGTCAGACACGACTGAGTGACTTCACTTTCACTTTTCACTTTCATGCATTGGAGAAGGAAATGGCAACCCACTCCAGTGTTCTTGCCTGGAGAATCCCAGGGACGGGGGAGCCTGGTGGGCTGCCATCTATGGGGTCACGCAGAGTCGGACACAACTGAAGTGACTTTGCAGCAGCAGTACAGTATATATCTTGTCTTTGCAATGTTCCTAATTAGTACATGAAAGTGACCTAAAAATAAAATTCTATAATTGAAAAATCTAAATATTTGCAGATGAAACCACCCTTATGGCAGAAAGTGAAGAAGAATTAAAGAGCCCCTTGATGAAAGTGAAAGAGGAGAGTGAAAAAGTTGACTTAAAACTCAGAAAACTAAGATCATGGCACTGGTCCTATCACTTCATGGCAAACAGATGGGGAAACACTGGAAACAGTGGCTGACTTTATTTTGCTGGGGGGAGGTCCAAAATCACTGCAGATGGTGACTGCAGCCAGTTAAAAGACACTTATTCCTTGGAAGGAAAGTTATAACCAACCTAGACAGCATATTAAAAATCAGAGATGTTACTGTGTCAACAAAGATCCATCTAGTCAAGGCTATGGTTTTTCCAGTGGTCATTTATGGGTGTGAGAGTTGGACTGTGAAGAACAGCTGAGTGATGAAGAATTGATGCTTTTGAACTGTAGTGTTGGAGAAGACTCTTGAGAGTCCCTTGGACTGCAAGGAGATTCAACCAGTCCATCCTAAAGGAAATCAGTCCTGAATATTCATTGGAAGGACTGATACTGAAGCTGAAACTCTAATACTTTGGCCACCTGATGGGAAGAACTGACTCATTTGAAAAGACCCTGATGCTGGGAAAGATTGAGGGCAGGAGGAGAAGGGGATGACAGAGGAACAGATAGTTGGATGGCATCACTGACTCAGTGGACATGAGTTTGGGTAAACTCTGGCAGTTGGTGATGGACTGGGAAGCCTGGCGTGCTGCGGTTCCTGGGGTCGCAAACAGTCGGAGACGACTGCGCAACTGAACTGAATGGAACTATTTTATGCATTTCATAGGTTCCAACGTGATTTTTTTCCTTTTATGCTGAAGAAAAAACGTTCAATGATTTGTATTTAACTTACAGCTCCTGTTCCTGAGATAATACTTTTAAAATTCAAGACTACAGATGAAGGTTCTATTTATGTACTATGACTCTTTCTTCTGTTATTGTAGTCTTAAAAATTTCACATGAATTGTGTTTCTAAACTGAAAACCGAAACCAAACATCTAATGAATATGTACAGAGTGATCAAGTGCTATCAATGTACTTGATAACCATACTGTACTTTATGACCCTAAATCAAAGTATATAGCAACTTGTCACTCAGCACCACACATGCTATGAATTATCGTTGACAACAGCACTGTAACTTGCAGAGGAAAGAGTGTCTCACACTGTGCTGGCTCTCGATCTCTTCGTGCTTCTGCTGTAGGGCTTGGGAAGCCCGGATGGAGTCTCCAATTCCCCACTGGGCTCTCAGCTGCTCTGATCCAGGCCCTTCAAGCCAATTCACAACCTATGAATGGAAGTTGAGATGAAATTTTAAAATAATCAAAAACCTTTCAAGCTTTCATTCTAATTGGTTTACCCCTCCCAAAGTTCCTCAAGTATTTTTAATTTAAATTCTATTTTATTGAACATTGTATTTTATTGTATATAGTAAATGTTTCTTTTGGAACTATACAGCTATAATGTGACAACTTTCCCAAACTTAAATTTGATAAAATGTACACCAGAGCATCGTAGGCTTTCAGCTACCTGATTATCTGCCAGTTAAAAAAATCTGGGATGCTCCCATAAGATAGGATTAAAAACTAACTTATGATGATAAGAAAATCAGAGAACTACAGGATTTAAAATTGGAAGGGACATCAAAAATGACATTTGTGAAATTTTTTATCTAATAAGAAAAGTGACTTTCAGAAAGATTAAGTGACTTGTTCAAGGTAATAGAACTCATTATTTAATAACTAAGAGTCACATGTCTTGACTCATCATCTAGAGTTCTTTCCAAAGCATTGAAAAAACAGAATGAATTAACTGATAAAAAGATAAAATATTTTTCTCACTTTGAAAATTAAAAACAGAATTATACTACTGCAATGCACTCTAGGTGTCTGAAAGACCATCTAAAGTCCCGTTGGCACCAAGTCTACTCAGAAAGATATAGGGAGGGGACTAGTTTGCCAAAAGAGCAGCACTGGGTGTTTCTCTTTTGCTAGGTCCCTGAAGCAGTCCATCAGTTCAGGAGATGAGATCCATATGGGATAGATATGGGAGACACTCTATTAAAACCTCACACCACACAAGTGTCATGCCCATTGTAAAAGTCACTGAGATCAAAGATGTGCAAAGTTATGCCTTCCATCAAGTTATTAACAGATCTTCCAATCCAGATCCAGAATAATTTTTATTACAAACAATATTGCTGACATAATAACACAGCTGACATTGTAATTTTCATCAAGTTTTCAAGAGAATAGTGCTAGACAGTTAAGATCAAAATCTCATGCAGAAGAAGATCAAATTCACATGCAGAAGAAAAATGGGTTTTGCTTACTCTACCCACAAACACATATACTCTAAAACCAGATAGACACAGTGAAGTAATGCTAACAGAAAAAAATATTACCCAGCTCTACCAAGCTAAATTATTATTTAGAAAGCTAAATTCAAAACAGAAATTCAACAACAGATATATGGTTATGTCCTAAATCTTAACTCAGCATAGCTCCCCAGAAATGAATGAGTCAAACATGCTTAAGAGACTAAGCAGACATGCACACACAAACGCATGCACACACACACAGCAAAGTAATACTAGAGACTCAGTGAGACAGGCTTATCTAATCACAGACCTATAGTGCATTCCATAGCTGCTACCAGGCTAATATGTATTTATTTTAAAATCTAAGAATTTATGTAGTTTTAATAATTATATAAAAGCACCGCATCATACTTGCCCCTGAGAAACCTGTATGCAGGTCAAGAAGCAACAGTCAGACCAGACATGGAACAACGGACTGGTTCAAAATTGGGAAAGGAGTACGTCAGGGCTGTATATTGTCATCTTACTTATTTAACTTATATGCAGAGTACATCATGTGAAATGCCAGGCTAGATGAAGCTCAAGTTGAAATCAAGACTGCTGGGAGAAATACCAATAACCTCAGATATGCAGATGACACCATCCTTGCGGCAGAACATGAAGAGGAACTAAAGAGACTCTTGATGAAGGTGAAAGAGGAGAGTGAAAAAGCTGGCTTAAAACTCAACATTCACAAAACAAAGATCATGGCATCTTGTACCATCACTTCATGGTAAACAGATGGAGAAAAATGGATAACAGTGACAGATTTTATTTTCTTGGGACTCCAAAATCACTGAGGATGGTGACTGAAGCCATGAAATTAAAAGACACTTGCTCCTTGCAAGAAAAGCTGTGACAATTCTAGACAGGGTATTAAAAGGCAGAGACATCACTTTGCCCAATAGATCCATATAGTTAGAGCTATGCTTTTTCCAGTAGTCAGGTACATATGTGAGAGTTGGATGATAAAGAAGGCTGAGTGCTGAAGAAGTGATGCTTTTGAACTGTGGTCCTAGAGAAGACTCCTGAGAGTCCCCTGGACAGCATGGAGATCAAACCAGTCCATCCTAAAGGAAATCAGTCCTGAATATTCATTGGAAGGACTGATACTGAAGCTCCAATACTCTGGCCACCTGATGTGAAGAGGTGATTCATTGGAAAAGACCCTGATACTGGGAAAGACTAAAGGCAGGAGAAGAAGGTGAGATGGTTGGATGGCATTACCGACTCAATGGACATGAGTTTGAACAAACTCCAGGATCTAGTGAAGGACAGGGAAGCCTGGCGTGCTGCAGTCCATGGGACTGCAAAGAGTCAGACACGACTGAGCGACTGAACAATAACAACAACCCCAACCTGAGGAATAATCATGTGTATTTCCTTTCATTAACTTTTCACATGCATTTCATTTTCATGTGCTACTCCAGATTTAAGTGCTGTAGTTGATTCGCATAGAATACAAGTAATCTCTCTCTTGGGCTCTTCACTTTCATGTGGCTATAGTTGTTATAATTTTCAGTGGCTCTAAACCTCTTTCTTAAGACGGCCAACCTCCTTGTCTGCCTCACCCTCTTGGTCTCTCATTTGTCCAACCAAACCATCCAATCAACCAACACTACTAAGAGCTAAGCAGGTAATGTCCTACATCAAATAACTATTACACCTGTTTTCACAGCGCCAGTCCTCTACTGTTGAGCATCTAAGTAATTTAAACATGAGTGTTATACAGCAGTTATGCAACAGAATTTTTCTCCAATCCTCTATTGTTTCCTTAGAAAATGTTTTCATTGACATCCTGGGTCCAATGATCTTGTAATGTTAACGGCTAATATAAATACATTATAAAATTACTCTCTAAAACACTTCTGTATGAAACATTCATGTCATGAAAGCTTTAACTGAAAATAAACATTCACAACATATATATATACTATTGCTTTAATTTGTTTGTAATTTTTATTTTCTGAGATTCTTAGTGCAATTTATTGAGAAACACCTACACAGGAGCTCTGGGAGAAATAGTATCTGACAACCAAAATATTTTTTGCCATTTCCAAAAATCTCTTGTAATGGGGTTCTTGCCCTCAGTTACTTCAACCTTAATGGAAGAGATGAGATGGGTAAATAGTCAAGCAAAACAATGTAGCAATGATTACATTTAATTTGAAATCATTTATGTTTATCACACAACTGGGTTAGAGATGGTAACTAAGAAAAAAACTAGTTAGAGCATAAGAATGTTGGTAAATTCCTAGGTGTATGATACTAAGTTGACTAAAATTAGGGGAAAGTTAAGTAGATGTGATTTATTTTTTGATTTTATATTTTTCTAACATAGATTGGTTTGAAAAAAAAAAAAGAGTAAGACTTACTGTTTGTTAATAACCAGAGGGGAAAAGCAGAACAACATACTAAATAAAAATCTTTTCATGTGGACTGAATACTCATCTTTGTTGGAATCTCTCTCCCAGTGTGGCTCTGTGTAGCATTCAGGATGCAATGTGGCTGGCTGGCATGGCCTACGATGGCATACGATGTCATGGACAATGGGCCCTTGCCTATGCATCACCATCTCCTCCTTCACCCGAGCCCAGCCTGTGCGTCCAGTGCTCCTCAAGGGTGCTGCTCTCTCACTGGTCTTGCTTTAATATGGGCTGTCCTGCTGCCTGAAATCTTTGAGCCCCTTCTCTTCCTGACCTCTTTCTCATCTTTCAAGATTCATCTCATGCTGATGATTTTGGTCTTACGTTTTCTACTGAACTGTTTATTTTTCTTTTGACCTATTTTTAAAAATGAGTTGTTTTTCATTTCCAAGGGCCTGGATGCTTCTGATTTGTCTGAACTTACACTGTTGATTTCTGGATGTCAAACAAATCCAAATAAAAACAATATTCTTGTGATTACTCTTGTTATTTCTTTTTAATTTTGAAACTTCCTACATAATAAAAATACTTTAAAAAGCATTATTATAAATTACACATTTTAAAGTTATAATGTGGAGCAATATTCTCAAGCCAAAATCCCTCAGAGTCATTTTTTGCTCCTTTTTTTCCTCTTATATCCTGTGTATCTGATACCCTTAGAATCCTGTTGTTTTGACTTTCAAAATAAAACTGCATCTAAGCCTGCTTCAGGCCTTACCGAGATCCCTGTGGCAGCCTCCCAACCAGGCTTTCTGTTTCTGGTTTTGCACTCTACGTAGCTGACTATCGCTTTTAAAATACTTCCATCAAGTTCAAAAGAAAATCTCTTTAGGTGTGTTTCTAAATATTAGAATAAATAAATTGTGAATGTTTGCTTACTAATAATATGCCATTCTTTCAGGATTTATCTTTTGGTGCCTGTCCCCTTTTTTGTCCTAGTATCTTAAATATTAATATATTCGTAGCTTCCACCTTTTCTACAAGGTTTTAGTACTAGAGAGCAAAAACTCAAAAAAAGTTTAAGTATTATTTTTGACTCACTGGAATAATCTTGCGGCCATGATTTTCTTTGTTAAATTCATGCTTTCAGAGTCCTAAATTCATCTGCAAACCCCTAGCAGCAGAAGCTCTTTAGAATACAATGTTCCTCAACATCTCCACTTTCTCTGCTTTACTCTTTTGTATGAGCTGATTTTGAAGGGGCAGGGTACTAGGCTCCTGTTTGTGTCCACCAGCCTGTGCAAAGTATCCCTCTTTCATGAGAGACAGATAAGCAGTTCAGTCTGGAGAAAGCACTGAATATGACTCTGAAATCTGAATTCTGGCTCTGCCCCAGGAGGTGAAAGACTCTGGTCCATCACATCTAAGACGTGTCAATGCTACCTACTGTACAGGACTGTTGTCAGGATTACAGTCATTACACATAAGATACTTGAGCACAGAGGATGGTATGAACAGTGTTAGTCTCTTTGCTTTTCTCACTTGTTCTGAAGGAAAAAGTTCCTTCTGTTAATCATTCTTTATAAACTTTGTCTCACATCTACATTTTTACAATAAAATCCATGTATTTCTTAAGCAAATTCCTGAACTGTTTTATTCTATGCTTTTAAAAAATGGAAAGAAGAAGAGAAAGTTTTGGGCTTCCTTGGTGGTGCAGTGGTTAAAAAGCTGCTTTGCAATGCAAGGGACACCAGTGCGATCCCTGGTCCAGGAAGAAGCCTGAGCACAACTACTAACTCCACACTCTAGAGCCGGTGAACCTCGACTACTGAGCTCGTGTGCTGCGACTGCTGAGGCATATGCACCCAGACCTTGTCTGCAACAAGAGGAGCCACTGCAATGAGCAGCGCGCACACGACAAGGAGTAGCTGTCGCTCCCTGCAGCTAGAGGAAGACCGAGTGCGGCAATGAACACTCCATAACATCCTCCCCCTAAATAAATAAATCTAAAAAAAAAAAGAGAGAGAGTAAGTTTTAAGTAAGAGCATTTAAGTAAGTTTTAAGTAAGTGCATGTAAACACTTTGAAACAGGTTTCCATTCGCTTGGGGGGACTCATCTGCTTCTCATTTATTATGATGTATTATGAATATAAAAGCTATATAATAGCATTTAAGTATTTTAAACAAGTGGTAAATTATTTCACTGAAAATATCTAAATTCTAAAAAATAAGGATGGAATGAAAATAACTCAAAAATTTTAACTGATGTTAAAATGTACATTATTTTTAAAAACCTAAGACAATATTAAACATTTAAACTTAAAAGACTCTAGAAAACATGTAAACTCTAGAAACAAAAGAAGCAGGTTAATATAAATCATGATAACTTGGGAAAAACAACTCATCAGCAGAGAACTTTCAAAGGGCCATAAATTTAAAAATAAACTTTAAGTAGAGCAAAGACATCTCTTTGGCATGCACACACACACAAACTCAGTTACACAGTCACATGTATATATAGTTTTAATGTATGCGCAAAGTAATTTCCCTTAGAATGCACCATCAGTAACAGGCACACCATAAATGTATGACTATTTCTAATAAAAATGATGCAAACTTAGGTTGATGCCCCAGTAAACAAGTGTATTTAAATCCATTAATGATGGCAGTTTGCCAAAATGGGTTTGTAAAACTTCATTTCAATCAGGACCTATTGCTCAGTTGATATGAATATTAAAGCAAGCACAGTTTCATGTACAATCCTTATCAATGTAACCTCTCAAATGGTTACCTTTATACGCAAAGTATAACCTTGGAGATGTGCTCTTAAAATCCACCATGATAAGTGTCTGAAGAGGCCAAAAATGCATGTGACTATTTAACATTTATTCCCAGCCAGGCTGACTTCCAAAAACCACATGAGAGAATTTCTAGATGTATGTGAGGTTAAAACAGGCAGAAGAGCATATCAAGCAAATGTGAAGCATCTGGCCAGAAGAAAGAATACAGAGAACTGGGATCACAGCCTCCAGTGGCATACTTATGCAACTGAGAGTGTAGCCTATTTGCATCTATGGTCCCTTTCTACAAAGGAAGAAAATCACACGGATGATTCTAGAAACATTTGCAATGCTAGTCAAAATTACTGCCGTAATCAATAGTCAGAATAACGATAGCTTATTTCAGTGATATGGTATCACCTCCTATCCAGAAGCATGTGAAATCTCATTTTAAAATGTAGTGGCAGCAACACAGAATACTTCTGCATTCCGTATGAAGTCTAATGCTACCAATCTGAACTGTGGAGAATAAGTGACGGATAACTGCAATGGCTACTACTTATCATACAGTTCATCTACTATAGCTATTGGTTTCTTCTTCATTATGTTCTGTTTTCAGTGATAAGTCACTAAAAAAAGAAATCTGGAAAATGTCAACTGTCATTAATTCTACATAAGCAGAGGTAGTCACCTTTATGATTATTTTTACATAAACAAGAAATTTCATTTCCCCCAAATTTGCAAGGTTGAAGATGGTAGTTTATACTGCGTGTGCTGACATGATATGTTACTAAATAGCTAAACTTAAGTAATCATTTTGGCAAGAAAAATAGATCTTTCCCTAAAATGTTACCTGTGAAAAACAAAATGTAGAAAACATCACATGATGAATATTAATTTTCTAATTTACCTGTAATGCTCATAAAAAAAACGGAATTGAAATGAGGTTGTTTTTAACAACAATCTCATTGCCATCATCACCATCATTTTAAGAATCCTCATCCCTTTTCTCTAGTTTCTTTACTCTTTATCCATTTGAGCTGGTCCATCATTTCAAAAATGCACTAACACCTTTGCCCCTGATCCCACAGAGCAAAGCACAATGCTGGAGGAATCCCATCATCCACATTCTCTGGTGCCTGCATGTTAACAGCCAGCCACGTATTCACAGGAACAGGCCAGAAAGTTTCCACCATAAAGTTAAGGCCAACACTACCTAAAAACACATCTATACTTCCATGGTAATTTCACTCTTACAATCTCCACCAAAAAAAAAAAAAAAATTTCTCAATCATTTCCACTCCATTTAAACCTCTAATCATCTTTAACCACTGTCCTTTCCAACCCTGCCCTGCCTCCAAACCTCTACCACAAAGCAGATCACATTTGTCTCTTACCTTAAAAAACACACTTCATCACTCAGGAACTCAGTCATCTTCTTAATGCCTGACATACACAGAGGCAACTCTGAATTCATCCCACCCACTTCCCTCCTGTTACAATGGAGTTCTCTCTCTTCCATTCTAAAGCTAATCCCTTCAGTTCTGCTTTGGAGTCCATTCACTTCCACCTTGTCACAAATTTGATAGTATTAATTATTCTTTCTCTCTTTCATATTCAACACCTCCCTCCAAACAGAAACTCTCCTCCTCCAAACTAAGCCTCTTAGTTTTCTGTATTACAAAAACAGACAAACGAACTGCACTTGATTCCCGCTGGAGGCTGAACTGTGCCCTCAAGCACCGCCCCCCCAATACGGTGACGTCCTAACCCCAGTACTTCAGGATGTAACGAGTATTTATTTGAAGACAGGGTTCTTTAAAGAGGCAGTTAAATTAAAATAAGGTTATTAAAGTGGGCCCTAATCTGACTGGTGTTCTTAAAAGGCAACAAAGTTCAAACAGAGGCAGGTATAGAAGGAAGATGATGAGAGGAAACGGAGAAGAAGGCTACAGCATGCCAAGGAGAGGGGCCTGGCACAGATCATTCCCTCACGGTCCTCAGGTAGAATCAACACTACTAACTCCCTGATCTTGGGCTGTTAGCCTCTAGAACAAAGAGAAAACAAATTTCCCAAGTCCGCTAGTCTGTAGTATTTCAATACAGCACACCTAGCTAATTAACACACTCCCGCTTCTAGTCATTGCTCTATTTCTCATCTTTCCTCCAGAGAAAACATTCTCCATGAGTTCTCTACACTCGGCGTCTACCACATTCCACTCTCATACCTGAGTTCACTCCAATGTGCTCCTGGCCCTGCCACTGCCAGCGCTGCCATCACCAACAACCTGGATCTTACGGATTCTTAGTGGATGCGTTAAGTCTTCCTCTTATTCCGGCCTTTCAGCAGCATTTGAGAGGGTTCCCAACTCCTTCCCTGACATATTTTCTTCTTTGGGCTTTCATGATACACAGCTCTTTATAATTTTCTTCTTCATCTGTGACCAATCCTTCACTGCCTTCTCTTCAGGAATATGCTCCTCTATCTTGTCATTAAATGCCGGAGTTTCTCAAAGCTCAGTTAAAAAGCCCTCCTCTCATCTACTCAGCTCTTTTCCGGGACAACTCTCACCCCATGAATGTTTTAATTACTACTCATACACAGATGACACACAAGCCCAGATTTCTCATTTCTGGACCTGTTTGGGACTACCTTTATATATCTTTTCTTAGATGTCTCAAAGTCCCCTGAAATGTCTGCTAAGTCACTTCAGTCGTGTCCGACTCTGTGCGACCCCATAGACGGCAGCCCATTAGGCTCCCCCATCCCTGGCGTTGTCCAGGCAAGAACACTAAACATGTCTAAAATCAAACTCATGATTTTCCACACCTTTTCCCTCTGCACATAAACCCAAGCCCTGTCCAATGTTCCCTAACTAGAAGACACCACCATCCATTAAGTCCTGCAAGTCAGAAATGCTTCATCTCTGATACTGTCTTCTTTCTCAACCTTCCTCCCTTCACTGTCCTTGGGACTTGGCATGGTTGCAGTTTTACAATTATTTCTGTAATTATGTAACCATGTACCAAAAAGTGGGACCCTGTCTGTTTTTATTCACCATTACATTCCACCGGGCACAATGTCACACTACTGTATAATAGGTACTCATTTTCTTTTAATGGATGAGAAAATGCTGTTATTAATAAAAACTCATCATGTGCCAAGCACTAAACACTTATTAAATCTTCTTAATCTCTGTTAACAGCCCTATTAAGTAGGTATTATTATTACTGTTGCTGTTCTCCTCAGTTTACTGAGGAGGAAGCTAGGGCGCTGAGAGTACACATCCTTCCCAAGATCAAACAACTTGGATGTGGTAGAAGAAGGCAGACCCAGGTGACCAGGGCACTTTATACTGCTATGCTATTTCATCTTTATGGTTTTCAAAGCTACTCTCAAGCTACTTCGCTAAACTTTATCTGAGTTTAATAAAAGGTATCTTTAATTTATGAATATATCACATAGAAAAAGTTATATATAATTAACACACACTTCCCTGGTGGCTCAGAGGTTAAAGCGTCTGCCTGGAAAGCAGGAGACCTGGGTTCGATCCCTGGGTCGGGAAGATCCCCTGGAGAAGGAAAAGGCAACCCACTCCAGTACTCTTGCCTGGAGAATCCCATGGAGGGAGGAGCCTGGTAGACTACAGTCCATGGGGTCACAAAGAGTCAGACATGACTGAGCAACTTCCCTTTCTTTCAGAAATCTTCAGTTTGTATGTCATTATCATGAGATAAAGCCAAAATCATTTTGCCTGGAATTCAAGATCGTCCATGATCCAATTCTGTCCTTCCTTTCGAGCCTTCTTCCCCGTGATTCCCTAATGCTCTAGTCAGGGGTCAGCAAACTAGTGCCTGCAGGACAATTCTAGCCTGCCACTTCTTTTTACTTTTTAATAATCTAATCTTACTTTTTATTTATTTTTTATTTTGGCCACATCCATGATATGTAGGATCTTAGTTCCTTGCATTTTGGCCACACCCATGACATGCAGGATCTTAGTTCCTTGACCAGGGATCAAACCGGTGCCCTGGGCACTAGAAGCACAGAGTCTTAACCACTGGACTGTCAAGCAAGTCCCCACCTGTTCTTATAAATAAAGTTTTACTAGAGCACAGCCAAACACATTTGTTTACATAATGAATATGCATTACAACAGCAGTTAAACAGCCACAGCTGCAAGAAAACTGTATGAACCAAACAGCCTAAACATTTACTATTTGGCCCTTCACAGAACAAGTTTTCCAACAGCTGAACGAGAATTCTAGACTAGAATCTAGTTCACTGAGAATAAATGAAATAGCTACCACTAGCTGAGTGCTGGGTTCTTTCAACAAAACTTTCAAAAGAGGTCCTGTTATCCCCATTTTATATGTGAAAGAAAGAAGGAAGAGAAAGAGAGAGAGGAAGGGGAAAAAGAAAGAAGGAAGTGAAACAGGTTCAGGTCGTAAAAAGGTGACCAGGCTCTCACAGCAAATACATGGAGGAACAGGGATTCAACTCATGCTCACGGACCATGCTTCATGATTACGGGCCGAACAGGTCCTGGGACCTACGGCTGGCTTTTTCTTCAGCAGATCCTGGGATTTAATGCTGTTATTATTTACTAATGCGATCCTTTCTCCTCCACAGGATGCCAATGCTCCTTCAAAACTTAAAGTAGAGGTTACCCATTCTTGGGGATAAACTCACGCACTGCCTTTTTCCACTAAGTCTTACCAGATCTCCTACTACCAGAGGAATGATCCACCCTATGAATGCACTGCAGTCATTTCCTCAGGACACCTAACTCTCTCGCCCCTCTTAAACTTAGTATAGCAAAACCCAAATTTATATCCTTCAGAAAAAACACAAGGTGTTTTATATAATAAATACTTAACAAATACTTATCTAATGAATGAATCCATATTAAAAACACTGGGACACTTCTAATCTGGATTGTCAAAGTGGAAAATTTAAGATTTACTTCTTAATAATTCAGCAAATGAAAATCCAAAATGTAGCCTAAATACAGAAATATCTTCCTAAGTACTGATTTTTAGTGTTTTTAGCCTACTTATAAAAATCAATTTGAAAAAGAAATAAAACTTTCTAAGTATTAAATATAGTTCATGCTATCAGTACCATACAGTAACGAAATAATATTACAGTTAATATATCACACACCACCATTTCAGTAGGACAGAAAACCTCTTCATAACGCCCAAATTAACAACAAAAAAAAAACAATGTTATTAGAAATTTAAAGTAAATTCATGGCGAACAATAAAATGTTATTTATTACAAGACTACAAAGACCACAACAGATGTTCTGAATACCTAGTTATTTTTGAAGCTCATTCTGATACAGTAACCTGAGTGCTCAACATCATCACTGTAGAAATAATATGATTTAAATGTCAATACTAATTGACCAAGGGTCAATACTGAAATCAAATTGATTATATGCTTTTCAGCCAAAGATGGACAAGTTCTATACAGTCAGCAAAATCAAGACCAGGAGCTGACGGTGGCACAGATCATGAACTCATTGCCAAATTCAGACTTAAATTGAAGAAAGTAGGGAAAACCACTAGACCATTCAGGTATGACCTAAATCAAATCCCTTATGATTATACAGTGGAAGTGGGAAATAGATTCAAGGGATTAGATCTGACAGAGTGCCAGATGAACTATGGATAGAGGTTCATGACACTGTAGAGGAGGCAGGGATCAAGACCATCCCCATGGAAAAGAAATGCAAAAAAGCAAACTGGCTGTCTGAAGAGGCCTTACAAATAGCTGTGAAGAGAAGAGAAGTGAAAGGCAAAGGAGAAAAGGAAAGATATAAGCATCTGAATGCAGAGTTCCAAAGAATAGCAAGGAGAGATAAGAAAGCCTTCCTCAGCAGTCAATGCAAAAAATAGAGGAAAACAATAGAATGGGAAAGTCTAGAGATCTCTTCAAGAAAATTAGATACAAAGGGAACATTTCATGCAAAGATGGGCTCAATAAAGGACAGAAATGGTATGGACCTAACAGAAGCAGAAGATATTCAGAAGAGGTGGCAAGAATACACAGAACTATACAAAAAAGATCTTCATGACCAAGATAATCACAACGGTGTGATCACCAACCCAGAGCCAGACATCCTGGAATGTGAAGTCAAGTGGGCCTTAGGAAGCATCACTATGAACAAAGGTAGCAGAGGTGATGGAGTTCCAGTTGAGCTAATTCAAATTCTAAAAGATGATGCTGTGAAAGTGCTGCATCCAATATGCCAGCAAATTTGGAGAACTCAGCAATGGCCACAGGACTGGAAAAGGTCAGTTTTCATTCCAATCCCAAAGAAAGGCAATGCCAAAGAATGCTCAAACTACGCACAATTGCACTTATCTCACACACTAGTAAAATAATGCTCAAAATTCTCCAAGCCAGTCTTCAATAGTATGGAACCATGAACTTCCAGATGTTCAAGCTGGATTTGGAAAAGGAAGAGGAACCAGAGATCAAATTGCCAACATTGTTGGATCATCAAAAAAGCAAGAGAATTCTAGAAAAACATCTACTTCTGCTTTATTGACTATGCCAAAGCCTTTGACTGTGTGGATCACAAAACACTACGGAAAATTCTTAAAGAGATGGAAATACCACACCATCTGAAATGCCTCTTGAGAAATGTGTATGCAGGTCAGGAAGGAACAGTTAGAACTGGACATGGAACAACAGACTAGTTTCAAATAGGGAAAGGAGTGTGTCAAGGCTGTATATTGTCACCCTGCTTATTTAATTTCTATGCAGAGTACATCATGAGAAATGCTGGGCTGGAAGAAGCACAAGCTAGAATCAAGATTGCTGGGAGAAATATCAATAACCTCAGATAGGCAGAGGACCTCACCCTTATGGCAGAAAGTGAAGAAGAACTAAAGAGCCTCTTGTTGAAAGTGAAAGAGGAGAGTGAAAAAGTTGCTTTAAGCTCAACATTCAGAAAACTAAGATCATGGCATCTGGTCCCATCACTTCATGGGAAACAGATGGGGAAACCGTGGAAACGGTGACAGCCTTATTTTTTTTGGACTTTATTTTTTTAGTTTTTGGACTCCCAAATCACTGCAGATGGTGACTGAAGCTATGAAATTAAAAGACGCTTGCTCCTTGGAAGAAAAGCTATGACCAATCTAGACAGCATATTAAAGAGCAGAGACATTACTTTGCCAACAAAGGTCCGTATCTAGTCAAAGCTGTGGTTTTTCCAGTAGTCATGTATGGATGTGAGAGTTGGACTGTAAAGAAAGTTGAGTGCCGAAGAACTGATGCTTTTGAACTGTGGTGTTGGAGAAGACTCTTGAGAGTCCCTTGGACTGCAAGGAGATCCAACCAGTCCATTCTAAAGGAGATCAGCCCTGGGATTTCTTTGGAAGGAATGATGCTGAAGCTGAAACTCCAGTACTTTAGCCACCTCATGTGAAGAGTTGACTCACTGGAAAAGACCTTGATGCTGGGAGGGATTGGGGGCAGGAGGAGAAGGGGATGACAGAGGATGAGATGGCTGGACGGCATCACTGACTCGATGGACGTGAGTCTGAGTGAACTCCGGGAGTTGGTGATGGACAGGGAGGCCTGGCGTGCTGCAATTCATGGGGTCACAGAGTCGGACATGACTGAGCGACTGAACTGAACTGAATTGTAAAAACAGTTTGAATGTCTGGTTTGACATATAAAGCTCTCTATATAGTGTAAATAAGGCTTAGTATAAAATCAGGTACAGAGTAGGAATTACAAAAGAAAACAATTTAGATTTTTAAAAAAATTTAATATATTCAAAACAGACACCTACCTGCATCACCTTCTGCTGAATCTCTTCTAACTGTGTACGCTTACTTCGTTGCCTACAAACTTCCTGGTAGCGGGTATATTGCTCTCGCAGTGAATCTAATAATTTCATAACCTGTGGCTGTGCAAGCAGTTCATCATCCATAGGAGACCATGAGACCCCTCCATCTGAGCCATTAAATCGACGCTGCTGTAATTCGGATAACAATTCATGCCCTTTACAAATGAAAGATACTTACAATTAATATCCATAAAGAAATACAAATCTTATTTTTCAATCTTCTCAATTTTAGTCGCTTGTTTTTAGAATATACCTGCCTATGTTTACCTAACAGGTCTTAAGTACTAAAAAGCAATTTTTCAATTTATATAGAAATAAACAGGAAAACTGCATGTATATATACACATATGGATACACACAATTTAGTTTATCTATACACTATGTTCTGTATCATAACTGTATCATATACAGACAGTCCTTGACTTAGTGATGGTCTGACTTACAATTTTCTGACTTTACAATGTTGCATTCAGTTGAACCCATATTTCAAATTTTGAATTTTTTCTTTTTCTGGGCTAGCAACACGCAGTATGATACTTCTGTGATGCTGGGCAGTGGCAGTGAGCCACAGCTTGCAGTCAGCTACACCATCACGAGGGTAAACACCCGATACACTGACAACCATTCTGTACTCGCACAACTCTTCTGTTTCTCACTTTCAGTACATTGTTCAATAAATTACATAAGATATTAAACACTGTATGTTTTTTTTTCAATGCCATTCTCCCAAATCTTCCCACCCTCTCCCTCTCCCACAGAGTTCATAAGACTGTTCTATACATCAGTGTCTCTTTTGCTGTCTCGTACACCAGGTTATTGTTACCATCTTTCTAAATTCCATATATATGCGTTAATATACTGTATTGGTGTTTTTCCTTCTGGCTTACTTCACTCTGTATAATAGGCTCCAGTTTCATCCATCTCATTAGAACTGATTCAAATGTGTTCTTTTTAATGGCTGAGTAATACTCCATTGTGTATATGTACCACAGCTTTCTTATCCATTCATCTGCTGATGGACATCTAGGTTGCTTCCATGTCCTGGCTATTATAAACAGCACTGCGATGAACATTGGGGTACACGTGTCTCTTTCCCTTCTGGTTTCCTCAGTGTGTATGCCCAGCAGTGGGATTGCTGGGTCATAAGGCAGTTCTATTTCCAGTTTTTTAAGGAATCTCCACACTGTTCTCCATAGTGGCTGTACTAGTTTGCATTCCCACCAACAGTGTAAGAGGGTTCCCTTTTCTCCACACCCTCTCCAGCATTTATTATTTGTAGACTTTTGGATTGCAGCCATTCTGACTGGTGTGAAATGGTACCTAAACATACGTACTTTTATTTTTTGGTGGTGAAATGGACTGATGATTTTCCCTTTCTTCGCTGGACTGTTGTGCCAACTGCCAGGCTGCCTCCTGCCTTGATGGCCCTGAAGTGGCTGCCTTCTTTCCATCAACTCCCTAACTGCTTCCAGTGAAGCTTAATTGTCCCTCTTCTCCCCTCCAGACCCCTCCAATCACTCCCGAGAAGCCTGACTCAGTTAAACACTGTATTATAAAATGGGCTTTGCTTTAGATGATTCCATCCCACTGTAGGGTAACGTAAGTGTTCTGAACATGTTTAAGGTAGGCCAGACTAAGCTATGACGCTTGGTACTTTAGGTGTATTAAATGCATTTCGACATGGTATTTTCAACTTATGATGGGTTTATCAGGATGCAACCACGCTGCAACTCGGGGAAGACCAGTGTCATAAATACATACATACCATATACGTCATACTATATAGTAAATATATAGTATACATATAGCATATTTATTTTCTAGATCTAACAATCTTTCTATCACATTCTTCTTGTTATTGGATTCACTGCTCAGGATACTGTGCCATCCAACATTCTTTCCCTTCAGAGCACAATTACAATCTGGGACTTTGTGTCTGATGGTACCAATTAGCATGTTTGTCTGATGGTACTAAACAATACTAAGTAATATGTTGTAGGATTTCAGTATTAATTCATACCCTTAATCATAGCACCTTAGAGAAATGTTGGTGTGTAACAAATGAATGATTAAAGGGACTAAGTCTTTACTACTGGTACAAAATAATATTCAAATAATCTCTACATAAATCTCTACAACATATTAACTGTGAATCATGAGGGGCTATACTAGTGTAAAAATTAAATTCAAAGTTCTTTGATTATAGCAACCTCATGAAGAAAAACAACTCATGCAAAAGAAATTAAAATTACAGAATGTGCAACATCTAAAGCTATACATATAATATTAACAATTTTAAAAGTGAATAAACTATAAATTGTTTTTCTAGGATAATATAACTATAATTATTACTAAGAAGCCCAAAATATAGACATTTAAATTCTTTCCTCTTCAATTTTATTAAAGAAAGTGTCCTAAATTTAAATGGCTTTAAATAATATAAACATTTTTTCTTATGATTTAGAGGTTTTTACCAATTACTGAAAAATATCCAAGATTGTTTTAAATGTCTCCATTTTATATTTTCTATCTTTGCTTTATGAGCCAATAACAAACAAAAAGGATTCAGTGACATATAAAGATAATTCTAAAATACAAGTGTAACAGGTGTCTTAATTCAATGGCTTAAGCAACTTTTAAAATATTAAATATAAACATATTAGGTATTTTTAATCTAAAGCAATATTTTTACTGACAGTCTATTTTACCATCTAAACATGTAGTTACTCAGATTACAATTATTTCTTTGTTCTTTCAGGAAGTAAGACCCAAATCATAATCAAAAAACTTAGGAAAACTGAATCTATACAATAAAGATATTCAGAATTTATTTCTTTACTCTTTATCACACTTTATAATTGGAAAAAACACCTGTTTTAAAGACTTACGCAAAGTCTTTCTATATATATATATATATATACACACACATTCTTTACATATATATATGCATTAAAGTCATCAAGTTCAGAATACATATTATTTTTCTATTTTGATGACTGCTACCTTTAATGTTTTCCTTGTGGACATCAATTCCATTACAGAAGCAGCACTATATAATGGTTTCAAAGACCACAGGTGGAAACCAAACTGCCTTGGTTGGAGTACCAAATTTAGCATTGTCAATTGTGCAATCTGCGTAAGTCACTAATCCTATTGCCTCAGTTTCCCCACCTTAACACTGGGATGACAAGAGTGGTGAAGGATAAATGAGTTAGCGCACTTCAAGTGCTTAAAACATTACCTGCTAGAGGACTAGAAGTATGCCCTACTACTAGAAAAATACATTATAAATACAATTAAGGTATTTTCATTGGAAACAATTCCAACGCATTCCAGACTTCGTGGAACTCCTATTTGGGCTGGATACACAAATCACGCAGCTATGTGCAAGTGCACACGCACCGCGCGCAAGGCCACTGCGGTGCTGCATGCTTCTACAGACGAATGGCCAGCACGACAAGCGGCTTTGGATTTATACCTTGTTGTTAGTGTTATGGTGATAGAACTTAGTAATCATCTCATCTTGAGCAAGTTTTTTAATATCTATAAGCCCTGGCTTCCTCAAATACAAATAGAGAAAATAATACTTATTTTTTCTAGGAGTTGTTATGGGAATGAAATATGAAAATGTATAAAAATACAATGTTAGTAACATAATCCATATTCAATAATCCTCATAGCAACCCAATGAAACAGTAGTTTTTATCTTCAAGTCACAGATAAATAAATTCAAATATTTCAAGATAACTGATAATTATTAATAATTTTTAATATTATAGAGTGTATTAATATACTGTTAGGTTAAATCAGGGGCAGGGGAGCCTGGTGGGCTGCCATCTATGGGGTCGCACAGAGTCGGACACGACTGAAGTGACTTAGTAGTAGTAGTAGGTTAAACCAAAGAGTAGTTTGAAAAATTTCTTGAGTTTCTACAACATAATATGTACTCAATTCATGTTTATCTTACTGATTAATATACGGCTGATTTAATAGATTATGATGATCAATAATGAATACACTGTCTCATCTTACCTGTCTGAAGAACAGTTTCAGGATCAACTGATGGAAGAAAGTTTAAATCCACAGACCTGGCAAGCACCAAAAGAGTAGTTTTTTAAAACTACATGTATTTCTATTTATTAATATATAACTTAAGGAAATCCTTTATATATACTTACCAAAACAGGGATATATAAGTATGAAAATCTGAAGTATATTGGCCTACCAGGCTAATTTCTCTTAACTATCAGGAAGTCCATTAGAGATAATTAAACACTAGCAAGCAAAGAAACATCTATGTGATAAATCATAAAATACAATACTTGGAAACTACAATTTATTGCTATTAACTACAGTATTATTTCAAATATATCAGAGGAATCCATTTTGTTATTTTCTACTGGATACGTGCTTTAAACTGAAATTTGTCACTATACAGTAACCCAAGAACATTAACATTAAAAACATGCACACAGCCATCCTCCAATCAGAAGTTTCTTAGCTACAGCAATCCCTGAGAGTTGCAAATAGTCTCTGATAATCGTATGTGTGTCCCCTAGCACACGTGCTCTCTTCCCTGTACTAACCACATTTCATTTGCAGTTGAACTATGGCCTTCATTTTTTTAAACATATACGGTCAGTGGAGATGATAAAGGAGAGATGCACGGCAAGTCAAAGCCGGGGCCTAGCTTCTGTAACAGGTCCAGCTCTAGACCTTGCACTTCTGTCAGCTGATCTAGGGCTTTCCCTCTTGTATAGACCAGGTGCTTCCTAAGGACTGAAATAAGTGATGAAAATTTCCAAGAGGGATTTTGTTATACGGAGTTTAAAAGAGACTATGTAATAACACCTGAGTTCCTTGGGAAGAGATTGGCAAATACAAGATTTCACCTGACACTTTCTGCAGTCACAAGCCATGGTTTCCTAGTGTTTCCCAAAGCACTGAAGGAGATTACTATTAGGTAGGAAAAAAACAGGGTTCCAGTGGCACGTAAGTACAGGAAAATGTAAGAAAGCAATTAAACAGGTTTCTTTACTGCAACACTTTCTCAGAACCCATGCATGCGTGCTACGTTGCTTCAGCTGTGTCCTTCAGCTTTGTGACTACCAGGCTCCTCTGTCCATGGAATTTTTCAGGCAAGAGTACTGGAGTGGGCTGCCATTCCCTTCTCCAGAGGATCTTGCCCACCCAGGGATCAAAACCGTGTCTCTCTTGTCTCCTCTACTGGCCCTTCACCACTAGCACTACCTGGGAGCCCGTATTCTGTGAATATTCACAGTGATTCCCAGAGAGGGGAACAGAGAACAGCACTGAACTCTGTGACTACCAACTCTTTTTCTACCAGTGCCCTCTTAGGATGTCTTACCTAAGGACATGTTTCCGAGAAGCACCAGACTTACTGTTAGACTATTCAGAAATAAAGAGGTTTGGCAAACTTTTGTCAAGTAACTTGCGTGATATTTTCAATTACATGGCACGTGTGTGTGTGATATCTATACACACACTCACATGTTTACATATATGTAAAATTTTTACATTTTTATATGGTCTCTAAGGTAGGAATGTTACTAAATGTTAGTTCTTACTTTAGACTTATATTCAAACCACTTGTTTTACTTTGTTTTAAATCAAGATTTGGCATTAAACTATGACCTGATAGCTGTCCTACCTTATCTCACTTAATCGGTCTGTGACTATTTTGGATTAACAGAGTAACAATGCATTTTGTCAAAGTTTCATTGTATTTATAAGGTCAGATTCAAAAGAGACAGACAAGGTAAGTGTTGATCCTTTCAAATTTCCTAATGAAAAATTACTGTCTAGTGACTACTTTATTACTGAGGATTACTTTGCTTCCTACAGTGCTTTTCACCTGGGGAAAGGAAATTGGTCTGCAAATTGTTAAGGCTGAAAAGTTCAATGGAAATCTCTTAAAATGATACATCTAGGTAGTTACATTTAGATAATACACATGAACAATTACTTCATCCAGTGTCATAAAACAGTATAAATTCCCCAAGCTGAACTCATGAATATTTTACAAGGACACAGGAGTTCTACAAGATAGGCATTTAAGTGCTAATGTATTTAAATAAGGTTATAATGATTTTATTTCAAGCTGCAAGCTTTTCTGAACTCTTTACAGGCAAAGTAAAACTCTAGAAAGGAAGGTAAGTCTTTCAGTTTGAAAATATTTCTTGCAAATTATTATACACAGAGTCTTAAAAAAGTATATTTCTATTCAACAAAAAACTCTTTTGTAAAGAAACCTGGATTCAAATCAATAAATTTTACATGTAATCAAATTCTCAAGAATTAAAAAATAAATTTAACACAACTTTTGTATGCTAAGTTTGATGGAGATGTGCTTACCTTAGTTCTCTTGGCTTGCATTAACAGAGGTTATCTTCTAACAGATAACTTATAGCTTTGTGAAAATAAAGTAATTGCATGAATAGATTCAAGGATTTGATCTGACAGAGTGACTGAAGAACTATGCATGGAGGTTTGTAACACTATACAGGAGGTGGTGACCAAAACCTTCCCCCAAAAAGAAATACAAGAAGGCAAAGTGGTTGTCTGCAGAGACCTTACAGATAGCTGAGAAAAGAGAAGTGAAAGGCAAAGGAGAAAGGGAAAGATATACTGAACTGAATGCAGAGTTCCAGAGAACAGCAAGAAGAGTTAAGAAATCCTTCCTAGGGAACAATGCAAAGAAACAGAGGAAAACAGTTGAATGAGAAAGACTAGAGTTCTCTTTAAAAAAACTGGAAATATCAAGGGAACATTTCATGCAAAGATGGGCACAATAAAGGACAGAAATGGTATGTACCTAACAGAAGCAAAAGAGTTTAAGAAGAAGTGGCAAGAATACAGAGAACTATACTAAAAAGGTCTAAATGACCCAGGTAGCCATGATAGTGTGATCACTCATCTAGACCCAGACATCCTGGAGCGTGAAGTCAAGTGGACCTTAGGAGGAATCACTATAAACAAAGCTAACAGAGGTGATGGAATTCTAGCTGGGCTATTTCAAATCCTAAAAAATTAGACAGTTACAGTGCTACACTCAATATGTCAGAAAATTTGTAAAAATCAGCAGTGGCTACAGGACTAGAAAAGGTCAGTTTTCATTTCAATCCCAAAGAAAGGCAATGCCAAAGAATGTTCAAACTACTGTATAATTGAGCTCATTTCACATGCTAGCAAGGTAATGCTCAAAATCCTTCAAGTTAAGCTTCAGAACCAAGAACTTCCAGATGTGCAAGCTGGATTTAGAAAAGGCAGAGGAATCAGAGATCAAATTGCCAATATCTACTGGCTTCCTGGTGGCTCAGATGGTAAAGCGTCTGCCTGCAATGCAGGAGACCCAGGTTCGATTCCCGGATCAGGAAGATCCCCTGGAGAAGGAAATGGCAATCCACTCCAGTACTCTTGCCTAGAAAATTCCATGGATGTAAGGAGCCTGGTGGGCTACAGTCCATGGGGTCGCAAAGAGTCGGACATGACTAAGCGACTTCACTTTCACTGGATCACAGAAAAAGCAAGTAATTCCAGAAAAACACTTACTTCTGCTTCCTTGACTATAACAAAGCTTTGACTGTGGATCACAACAAACTGTGAAAAATTCTTAAAGAGATGGGAATACCAGACCACCTTACCTGTCTCCTGAGAAACCTGTATACAGGACAAGAAGCAACAGTTACAACTGGACATGGAACAATGGACTGGTTCAAAGTTGAGAAGGGAATATGTCAAGGCTGTATGCTGTCACCCTGTTTATTTAACTTATGTGCAGAATACATCATATGAAATGCAGACTGGATGAAGCACAAGCTGGAATTAAGACTGCCAGGAGAAATATCAATAACCTCAGATATACAGATGATACCTCTCTAACGGCAGAAAGTGAAGAGGAACTAAAGAGCCTCTTGACGAGGGTGAAAGAACAAAGTGAAAGACTCATGTAAAATCCAACATTCAAAAAATTAAGGTCATGGCATCCGGTTCCATCACTTCATGGCAAACAGATGAGTGAAAAGTGGAAACAAGTGATAGATTTTATATTCTTGGGCTCCAAAATCACTGCAGATGGTGACTGTAGCCATGAAATTAAAAGATGTTAGCTCCTTGGAAGAGAAGCTATGATAAATCTAGACAGGGTATGAAAAAGCCGAGACATCACTTTGCCAACAAAGGCCCGTATAGTCAGAGCCATGCTTTTTCCAGTAGCCAGGTACAGATTTAAGAGTTGGACCATAATGAAGGCTGAGCGCTGAAGAATGGATGCTTTTGAATAGTGGTGCTGAAGAAGACTCTTGAGAGTCCCTTGGACAGCAGAGATCAAACCAGTCAATCCTAAAGGAAATCAACCTTGAATATTCAGTGGAAGGACTGATGTTGAAGCTCCAATACTTTGGCCACCTGTTGCAAAGGGCTGACTCACTAGAAAAGACCCTGATGCTGGGAAAGATTGAGGGCAGGAGGAGAAGGGGCAACAGAGGATGAGATTGTTAAATGGCATCACCAACTCAATGGACATGAATTTGAGCAAACCCCCGGAGATCCTGAAGGACAGGAAAGCCTGGCGCGCTGTAGTTCATGGGGTCACAGAGTCAGACAAGACTCAGTGACTAAAAAACAAACAAACAAAAACAAAAGCTTAGTGACTGAACAACAACAAGCCACTTACCTTTCTTTCTCTTGCTGATTTCCTTTATCACTTCCATTGTTAATCAATGCAAGTTCATCTAATAATGATGTAGATTCCTTTGTAAACTTCTCAAAAACCTACAGTATGAGATTTTATTAACATATTAAGAATAACCTTAAAAGTTGATATGAACAGAAGGATTTCCAACAAAGAGCAACATAATTATCCAGGCGGGATTCTGGTTCCAGCTCTGGATATCAGAGTCTACAAGTCAATCACTAGAGCCCAGCAGTATAAAAGACAAAAACCACCTGCTTCTTACAACTAAGAAGACAAAACTGCTTCCTAAAACAGTGAATAGTTTTAATGGATAAGGAATTTTTATAATTTAAATACACTAAGAAATTATTTTGTTCCTCAATCAGATCAGTTTATATTTATTCCCGTTTCCTTAAGAAACATCTGCACCAACAATCATTTTCACTATATGAACATTATTTAGACCAGTTCTAAGCCTCTAATTTCAGTTAAAAGAATATTTCTTTATGTTATTCTATTAATCATTCTGACTTATGTAACAGTTTAAAAGTTTTATGTACAAGCATGTAGCAGGAGAATAAATTAGTTATAATCTTAACATGATTTCTTCATTTCAATATTTGGCAAAACCAATACAATATTGTAAAGTTTAAAAATAAAATAAAATTTTTAAAAAAGTCAAATAAATAAATAAAAGTTTTATGTACAAGCATGTAGCAGGAGAATAAATTAGTTATAATCTTAACATGATTTCTTAAAGTATTTCTAAAAAGGGACTTGGGCAAGTCTGTTTATAACAAAATAGACACTTATTTGTCTCATATCATTATTCAAAATACACTGAAAAAAGAACTGGTTATCCATTCTGAAATATCCATTAACTCATCGTTCTCCAAAACATTAGCATATAGTCTAAACTGAGTTAACTTAAATTTGTTCTTTTAGTCCCCAGCTGTTCAATTAAGCAGTAATGTATTTGTGTACAGAACAGCAGATTTCCACAGTCTGTCCTGGGAAAGAAGATATATTTTCAGAAATAAACACCTTAACCTTGCTTTTCAACTCAAATTGATGTCTAAATATTTCTCTGAAAATGGTGTATCAACTAGATTATCTCTCAGGAAATTATGCTACTATTATTCAACTCAAAAGATTTACAACTTTAATACTGCTACTAATGACACGAGTAATGGTTAACACTTGTGAGTCTGTCTCCAGAGTATCTGCTTTCAAGCATAATGCTATCACGTGGTACATGTTATATTTCTTTAGTTTTTTACAATGAAAAACAATCTACATTTTAGTGGATTAAAATGAAATAGCTATCAAAATGTCTTATTTATATGTAATAACATGTTATCTCATTGTAATATACCAACCAGCCTCTTATTTAACCAATCCATGTGATCATAGGTGAGACTCCCACCAAAATCTTCCGTTAACTGGCATGGTTCTATATAACGAGTCAATTTATTGGCAGATACTAAAATAACCTATAAAGGTAAAAAAAAAAAAAGAAAAAAAACTTAATGAGCCACTATTAATGTCAAGAAAAGTGATGAGGAGGTAATATCCAATACTGTTTCCAACATGATTAAATATTATATAAATATTTAATAATACAACAGCATTTAAAAGCAATTCAATAAACTGTCAGTATCTGTTAAGAAAAGAGCTACCATAATCCATTTCTAAAATCTCATTTAAAAAAAAAGAGACTAGCAGCTCAGTTTAAATATTTTCAAAATCTGATCGATATGAGTCATTTCTTGGTGTAAAAATCAATCCCTTTATAGTTGTTGTTGTTCAGTCACCAAGTCGTGTCCGACTCTTTGTGACCCCATGAACTGCATCACACCAGGCTTCCCTGTCCTTCACTGTCTCCCAGAGTTTGCTCAAATTCATGTCCATTGAGTCGGTGATGCCATGCAATCATCTCATCTTCTGTCAGCCCCTTCTCCTCCTGCCCTCAGTCTTCCTTTATTTGGCACAATATTCAAACAGTGAAAACATATCTCCTGAGAAATTGGTATCATATACCCCTTATAACTTTTTAATGATATGTTTTTCATTTGTTCAACATTCACTGTTTTGTGTCTGGCTCTCTGCGACCCCATGGACTGTAGCCCACCAGGCTCCTCCGCCCATAGGATTTTCCAGGCAAGAATACTGGAGTGGATTGCCATTTCCTTCTCCACAGTGGACACTACATTTATTTATTAGAAGTATTATTTATTAGAAGTGACATACTCTAGAGCTGGGAATATAAGGATGAATAAGATGCTTCTATAAAGTAAAGGAGCTCTTTATTTTGCTTTTTTTTAATTTTTTTTATTGAAGGATAATTGCTTTACAGAATTTTGTTGCTTTCTGTCAAACCTCAACAGGAATCAGCCATAGGTTATTTCTATAATATTCCAGAGAGTTTTGCACATTTTTATAAAAAGAAGTAGATTAAAGGTTTTCCATTTTGTTTCTAAAACCTTTACTGAAAATACTCTAACTAAATCTAAATGTTTTCTCTTTGGTCATGGTAGCACAGAGGGCCAAAAGCTTTACCAGGATATTCCAAATGATTTCAAATCCCTTTCCTAGGTTAAACATTATTATATGATAATTGGAAGGATACTAAGCCAGGGGCCAATTATTCCAGGTTTCTGTCCTAGCTCTGCCACAAATCACTGACTTGTAGAAAACAACCTAAAGGAATTCACTCCAGGCTTATCCATGTGCCAAAGAAGGCAGCTGCATTAAATTATCTATGAAGTCTCTTTAAGCTCTAAGAGGTCATAATTCTAATGAGTTGTCATCCTATACATTTAATTTGGGTCCTTTTCTTTAATAAATAACCTATCTTGCCCAGTGAAGACAACAGTTGTCATCTTCTATCCACTCTGGTTAATCTCACTATGTACACCTAAATACACTAAGTTCATTTGCAGTTGTAGTTCCTAAATACCTTAAAGTTTACTAGCAACAGATTTCAAGTTTAATAAGCCAAAGGGAGGGACTTCCTTGGTGGCTGAGTGGTAAAGAATCTGCCTGCTAATACAGGAGATGTGGGTTCAACCCCTGGGTCAGGAAGATTCCCTGGAGAAGGAAATAGCAACCCACTCCAATATTCTTGCTTGGGAAATCCCATGGAGAGAGGAGCCCAGCGGGCTACAGTCCATGGTGTCGCAAAGAGTAGGACACGATTTAGTGATTAATAACAACAAAAGCCAAAGGGAAAATTTGCAGTTATTTTCTGCGAATTTATAAGTTCTGAATATTTCTTGTTTTTCCTAAAAATCAATTTAAATGTAATTAGTATAGATTCACTTTCTTTCATGATGTAAAATATATTTGAGAATATACTATCTCTTACTAAATATAATTTTTTAAATAGTTGGCTAAGATTACTGCTATTATGATATTTTTATTTATGCAAAACAAATGTAAACAAAGGAACATGATAATTATGGCAATTTGCATAAAACAAATTTTCTCCATCACTACAAAAATTTTTATAGTATCCATATTCTTATAAAATTCATTGGTGGCTGTTCAAAGTGAAAACAGTAGATCTGCTATGTAGATATACCAAATTGTATCAACAGCAAAGGCATCTCAAAGCTAAACAAAGTCAACAAAAAAACAACGGTTTAAACAGTCAGGTGATCTGACTCAAAACCACCATCACTTCAAATTAACAATTTAAAGAACTATCTACCATGGTGAAATATCTCTATTTCCGCTGCAATAATCTCATTTTTATTGAGATGGTGAGAGTGAGGAGAAAGTGCAGATGAGGCTGGCAAAACAGCCATAACTGTTTCTATTTTATTGCATAATATATGTTTCAAAAAGAATGAGGGAAACAACATTATAGGAGAAGCCTGCAACAGTAGGAAAGAACCTTATGTATGAAAATGCTTGGAACTAAGAATCATCTTTTCAAGTGAGTCAGGAGTGGCATCCTAAGGAGGAAGGAAAAGCCTTCCTCTCAGCACACAGCTGGTGTTGTTTTCAATTGCCTTTGGAAAATGACACCACTTGCCAGAATGCAACATAAGAACTATACAGACAACTGCTTCTAAGAGGACAAATCACCTTTTAACAGACAGCAAACTGAACTCCAAGTGACAGCAACCATCACAGAGGAATGGGATTTCACAAACACAGTAATTTCAAATACACAAGCAAAAATACGATACTACATTTTTCAGGGCTGAGCGTGGGGAAGTGAGGCTTTAGGTCTGAGATGAAATCAGAATGCTAATTCTATTCTGAAGGAGATCAGCCCTGGGATTTCCTTGGAAGGAATGATACTAAAGCTGAAACTCCAGTATTTTTGCCACCTCATGCGAAGAGTTGACTCATTGGAAAAGACTCTGATGCCGGGAGGGATTGGGGGCAAGAGGAGAATGGGACGACAGAGGATGAGATGGCTGGATGGCATCACTGACTCGATGGACATGAGTCTGAGTGAACTCCCAGAGTTGGTGATGGACAGGGAGGCCTGGCGTGCTGCGATTCATGGGGTTGCAAAGAGTCAGACACGACTGAGCGACTGAACTGAACTGAACCCTAATTTTAAAAACGGAAATCGTTTAGAGAAAGATTTCTGGACACTAGTAAATTACAGAAACAGATTAGAAACTAAATTTATATATATATATATATATATATATATATATAGAACACATTTGGGAATCAATGTGGTAAAACAAATTTGGATTCCTACGCTAGGTTATTTTCTCTAAAACCATTCACTGCAGCTTCTTAAATTACAAAAATTTATACTAGGAAAATTTCCTATATTCCCTTTTCTTACAGTTCTTAAAGAAATCACTAATATACCAAACCTGCACAAAAGTTAAAATATAAAACAATGCAAATCAGGGAGTCATTTTATCTTATGGGAGATGTTTTATTACCTGGCAAAGAGGAAAATAAGAATAATTAAACAAAAATTCAGTCCTCCAAAGCAGTGATCACCAAAATTAAAAATAAAACTAGAAAATAAGAGTTCAAAACATATTGAGGTCACATGTATTATGTGTGACCCCTTTTTACCCTAAGATTCTAAATATGAAAACAGAGAAATAATGATACAACTGCTGAAATTTCTAATACAAAGTACAAAAGACACAAAAAGACACAGACTCTCCTAGCAGCTCAGATAGTAAAGAATCCACTTGCAATGCAGGAGACATGGGTTCAGTTCCTGAGTCAGGAAGAAGGGAAGGCTACCCACGCCAGTATTCCTGCCTGGATAATCCCATGGACAGAGAAGCCTGGCAGGTTTATAGTCCATGGGTGCCAGGAGCCAGCACGGGAGTCCCCACCCATGACAAGGTCATGCAGGAGAGCTCTGATGGGCAAGGTGAGTCAGAACTCAAGGGGCTCCCCCCAGGACCTGCCTGAGCATCTACCCCAAAACCAGAATCTGTCTTACTATTTTATGACTTAGTCACCAACTCCTTTGACATTCATGGGGGGCTATCCCCGATCACTTTTCTCTGTAAGAAAATCAACTTAGAGCTCTAGTTAATAAGTCTCCAGGGTATAATAAGGTGTGTTCCAATTCAAATCCCTCAGAAAGCTTTCTAACCCGCCTGGCAGGTTTCCAGACTCTTACAGCTACGCATGTGATTGTTCGCAGCCTCCCAACCACAAGAGGCACAGGAGGCTTTCTAACAATGCAGAGCCTCTCAGGGAGTTAGAAATTGTTAAAATAGAACTAATAGAGGAATTCTTTGTTGAGCCGATGCTTGCTGCCAAGTTTCCATATCCCTTACACATTGTGTCCCTGGGAGTGTATTGATTAATATAGTTGGTATATAGAAATATAAGTAGAAGCCTTAATGTTAACAATAACCCTAGACCCTTGAGCTACTAAATTCTTCCCTTGATTATCCCCACTGCACCTTTGCCCTATAGGAATGCAACTCTATCTAGTGCTTTCAGGGAGTGGCACCAAACTTAAGAAAAATCACCTCTGGAGAAAATAAGTTTTTCTGGTTGACTAACCTTTATCAGAAGAAAAATGTTAGCAGGTCTCCTGACCAGAAGATGATGTAAATCACCTAAAGCCTTTGTATCTGATAAGTTTGCAGAAAAAAAGCCTGGTTTCAATAAGGGTCAAGGACTGCTGACCTTGCATGACTCTGCACCCCCTATTACCTTCTATGTACAACTTAGGGTATAAAAGATCCCTTTTGAAAATAAAGCTACGGGCCTTGCTCACCAAAGCTTGGTCTCCCCATGTCATTCTTTCTCTTTCCTTTTCCTTTTCAGGCTGATTCCCTGGAGCACAGAGGCCCTCTGCATTCACTTTCCTGCCTGGGCTTCTAAGACCCACTCGAGAAGGTGCCTAAGGTGGGGCACCTTCAGCTGTTCGAGAGGGCACCTGCGGCCTACGTGAACAGAGCAAGTCCTGTGCTGGGGCTTTATTGGCTTTCTGCGAAAACCAAGGAATATCAGCCTCTTTTCTCTCCTCTATTTTCTTAACTGCAGAATTCTTTCCTTATCTCTTTCATCTATCTCTTTCAGTCGCCAACGCCATCCTCCTGAGGGAATCCCTGGATCCAACCGGGGCTGGACCCCAGTGCATGGGGTCACAAAAAAGTCAGACACGACTGAGTGATTAACACACAAAAAGACACAAGTGCATAATAGTATTAGAACATTGATTTAAACATACTATTATCAGTTCTTTATTTATAAAGTTTATTATCTATTATCTATAAAGTTCTTTATATTATCTAAAAAACTTCCATATCTATTGACATTTTCATGTACTCGAAAATGGTTAATTAATAAAAAGACCCATTTTGCTAGCTCAAAAGCAAATCTTCTTAAAAACCAAACAATGCCTACTTGTGGAGAAGATGGAACCATGGATTTGACATTTCATTTTTCAAAAAATACTTAATACCATTCTCAGAGGAATGGAACATTTCAGAAAATAACTCACTGAATCACTCTAAATCAGCACTTCCCAGTTACAAAAATCTTGTATCATCCTACAGGAATTTTATTGCTTTGTCCAGAATATAATGTAGAAATAATATGCAATGAGTTTGTTTTAAGTTTAAAAAGAAAATTCACTAAACTATTACAATTATAAAATACTGCATCAAAGTGAACTTCATAATACTATCTTAACATATACCAAAGTAAAAAGACCAGTTTTGACTTTTCTCATCCACAAATGGAATTCATAATCTTTAATTTTAAAATAGTTATGTAAGACAAAGAATGAATCATAAATCATCTTTAAAATTATCTATTTTCATGTTAGATAAAATTACATATAAATTAGGATGAAAAGTGGTATTATGCCATCACAAACAAGGGGAAAATTATTTTTATAACCTGATCTTTGAAATTTTACTTTTATACTAAAAAAAAAAATTCAGCTAGTTTACTTTTATACTTTTTTATATTTCCTTTTAAGCAATTATGTGAGTACAGATTTCTAAGCCTAGCCTGGTAGACCACTCTGTGTATAAAGTCTTTCAGTTCCCATAATGAAGATCCAAATTTGATCTAATCACATTATATACTATCTTTTTTACCATAATTTTTAGAGTACTAAAGACATTATGATAAAGAAATAATAATTTTGGTGAAATGAGTACAATTTTTTTATCAGGGTAATTGCTCTGAGTCAAATTTTTAGGATTATTACCATTCTTATGCTCCTTATTAAGTTGTTATATGTAACAACTAACAGTGAATCTTACGGTTTCTGTTATTGCCAAGTGTTTCTTTTCAGTAAAACAACCATATCATTTATAATTTCCAGCTTAGTAATAAATCTTAAATGACTGATAGATTTCCAAATGATTGACAGATTTCCACCTAACTAGTCAATTGATAATATTAGAAAGATTTTAAACTCAATTAAGCTTAAGTTAACTCAAAAGAGCTCAAAGATTTGAGCATAAGACCTGGAACCTTAAAACCCCTAGAAGAAAATACAGGCTGTAAACTACTTGACAGAGGTCTTGGCATTGATTTTTTTTAATCTTACACTAAAAGTAAAAGCAATAAAAGTAAAAATAAATAAGTAGGACTACGTCATACTAAAAAGCTTCTGCACAGCAAAAGGAACCATCAACAAAATGAAAAGGCAAACAAACTCAATGGAAGACAGTACTTGGAAATCATGTATCTGGTAAGGTGCTAATATCCAAAAGTGTATAAAGAACTCAGAACTCAACAGCAAAAAACAAACATCCAATTCAAAAATGGGCAGACAGCAAACACATGAAAATGTGTTCAACATCACTAATTATTAGAGAAATGCAAACCAAAACAGTGAGGTATCACCTCACACCAGTCAGATGGCCATCATCAAAAAATCTACAAACAGTAAATGCTGGAGAGGAGGTGGAGAAAAGGGAACAGTCCTACACTGCTGGTGGGAATGTAAACTGATACAGCCATTATGGAGAACAGTATGGAGATTCCTTCAAAAATGAGGAATAAACCTGCCATATGACCCAGCAACTGCACTACGGGTGTATACTCTGAGAAAGCCGTAAACAAAGAAGACACATGTATTCCAATGTTCACAGCTGCGCTGTTTACAGTCATCAGGACATGGAAGCAACCTAGATGTTGATCAACTGATGAATGGATAAAGAAGATCTGGTACATATATACAGTGAAATATTACTCAACTATAAAAAAGAACGAATCTGAGTCAGTTCTAGTGAGGTGGATGAACTTAGAGCCTGTTATCATAGTGAAGTAAGTCAGAAAGAGAAAAACAAATACACTATATTAACATATATATGTAATCTAGAAAAGTTATATTGATGAACCTATTTTCAGGGAAGGAAAGGAGATGCACAGGCAGAGAACAGACTTGTGGACACAGTAGGGGAGGAAGAGAATGGGACGGATGGAGAACGTGGCATCAATATACATATACTATCGGGTGTAAGATGGACAGCTAGTGAGGAGTCGCTGTGTAGCATAGGGAGCTTAGTCTGAAGCTTTATGATGACTTGGAGGGAGGGAAGGCGGGAGGGGAGGAGAGGAAATGGAGGGAATGTATGTATAATTATGGCTGATTTGCCTTACTGTATGGCAAAAACCAACAAAAAAATTTTTTTAAATCTAAATAAAAACAGCATGGAAGTTTCTCCAAAACCTCTTTACCTTCTGGCTAAGTCAGAAGGAGAAAGATAAATAGCATCTCATATGGGGAATCTTGAAAGTTGGCAAACAAAAACAAGCTCATAAGTACAGAGAACTACTAGGTGGGGTGGGGTGTGAAGAAATGTGTTAAGGGGATCAAAAGATATAAAGAAAAAAAAAAGCTAGTGTATTATTGGGAAAGGTGTACATCAAAGCTGTATACTGTCACTCTGTTTATTTAACATATATGCAGAGTACATCATGCGAAATTCTGGGCTGGATGAAGCTCAAGCTGGAATCAAGACTGCCAGAAGAGATATTAATAACCTCAGATATACAGATGACATCACCCTTATGGCAGAAAGCAAAGTGGAACTAAAGAGTCTTTGATAAAGGTGAAAGAGAAGAGTGAAAAAGCTGGCTTAGAACTAAGTTCATGGCATCTAGTCCCATCATTTCAAGGCAAATAAACATGGAAAAAAATACAAACAGTGACAGACTTTATTTTCTTGGGCTTTAAAATCACTGTGTATGGTAACTGCAGCCATGAAATTAAAAGATGATTGCTCCTTGGAAAAAAAGCTACGACAAACCTAGACAGTGTATTACAAAGCAGAGACGTCACTTTGCCGACAAAGGTCCGTATGGTTTTCCAGTAGTCAGGTACAGAGTTGGCCATGAAGAAGGCTGAGTGCCGCAAAACTGATGCTTTTGAACTATGGTGCTGAAGAAGACTCTTGAGGGTCTTGGACAGCAAAAGAGATCAAGCCAGTCATCCTAAAGAAAATTAACCCAGAATATTCACTGGAAGGATGGATGTTAAAGCTCAAGCTCCAATACTTTGGCCACCTGATGCAAAGAGCCGACTCATTGGAGAAGACCCTGATGCTGGGAAAGACTGAGGGCAGGAGAAGAAGGGAGTGACAGAGGATGAGATGGTTGGATGGCATCACCAACTCAATGGGTGTGAGTTTGAACAAACTCAGGGAGATAAGGAAGCCTGGCATGCTGCCGTTCATGGGGTCGCAAAGTCATATACAACTGAGCAACTGGACAACAGCAACACTTTAAATGAAAAGGAAACTGCTTATATTTTTGAAAAGGGGAAATTTTAAAAAATGAATTCTTCCTTTAAGCATTTAATAATTTGAAAAATAATATGGGAAAACATTAAAAAAAAAAAAACCACTAGTCTTGGTTAGGATTACAAAGCTTAAAGAGAGATTGATACTAAAATCAGTAGTATCAAATTTCAGAAAGTAAGCTTCTATTATTCTGCAATGATTTGAATGTTCAGGAAGACTCTTGAGAGTCCCCTGGACTGCAAGGATATCCAACCAGTCCATCCTAAAGCAGATTAGTCTTGGGTGTTCACTGGAAGGACTGATGTTGAAGCTGAAACTCCAATACTTTGGCCACCTCATGCGAAGAGCTGACTCATTGGAAAAGACCCTGATGCTGGGAAAGATTGAGGGCAGGAGAAGGGGATGACAGAGGATGAGATGGTTGGATGGCATCACCAACTCAATGGACACAGGTTTGGGTAGACTCCCGCAGTTGGTGACGGACAGGGAAGCCTGGAGTGCTGTGGGTCATGGGGTCACAAAGAGTCGAACACAGCTTAGAGACTGAACTGAACTGATGTCACTAATGTTCAAATTTTACAAAATATAATTCTATTAAAAATGTACTTCACATATCAGAAACACTATCTAAATCTTAGGGAATGGGCAAAAGATATTCTTGGGCATTCGTTCACGCAGAGCTAGACTCATGACTTTAACTGACTTTCTATGGACTAATCAATAGGCACTAACCTCGGTAGGGACAAGGGGTAAATTTTAGATTTTGTTCAAGAGAAATGCAAATAATGTATGATCGGTGGATTTTTAAAAATTTTATTTATGCTAAAATAATTTTATTTATGTGTGCAAGATCTAAAATGAAAATGTGTTGCTGTGTGCTTAGTACAAATTCATGTGGATACTATATGTTATACACATACTATTTCAATAGTATAAATTTCTGTTCAGTAGGGTAACAGAATCTCAAAGTTTATAATTTATGGATTAGGACATTAGCTAATATTGTCTACTTTGGCAATCTTATCTGTCTATAAAAATCCTAAATTCCTCAAGTGCTCTTTGAATCACACCTCACAAATTACTAATAACTTCATTAGTTAATGAGTTGCATGATGTGTTTCACTTATGGTTATTTTATGGTTACATGGGTGTCATGACTTTAGCCTTATGAAAATCACTCTTTAGCATATGCTTTATCTTATCTATTCAGGGATGTGGTGGGGATCATATCCTAATTTTTAAGATCCTCTGGAGGAGGAAATGGCAACCCACTACAGTATTCCTGCCAGGAGAATCCCATGAACAGAGGAGCCTGGAGGGCTACAGTCCATGGGTTGCAAAGAGGCAGGCATGACTGAGCAATTGTGTACGCACAAGCAATGTTAATTATCCTCAAATATTCATCTCCATGAATATCTCAGTTATGTATGGATATAACTAAAATCTTAACAAAAAGGGTTATTGGTTATATTTAAAGTAGTTATCACTTTAATAAGCAGAAATTTAAACTTTAGACACATCTCCAGGGAAATCTGATACCTGGTAACAAGTCCAAAGTGAACCAGAGTAAAATGGAAGAACCATAAGATGGAGGGAAAAATACTACCTACATAAGTTTTTCAAACTTTTGCCAAGTCCTTTCAAAGGAAATAAAAACATAACATTTTAAAAATAGTAATGTCCTACATAAATAATATTTTTTCCTTTATTTTACATATGTTAGAGAGAGGTTGCTGCTGCTGCTGCTGCTGCTAAATCACTTCAGTCATGTCTGACTCAGTGCGACCCCATAGAAGGCAGTCCACCAGGCTCCACCACCCCTGGGATTCTCCAGGCAAGAACACTGGAGTGGGTTGCCATTTCCTTCTCCAATGCATGAAAGTGAAAAGTGAAAGTGAAGTCACTCAGTCATGTCCGACTCTTAGCGACCCCATGGACTGCAGCCTCCCAGGCTCCTCCATCCATGGGATTTTCCAGGCAATAGTACTGGAGTGGGGTGCCATTGCCTTCTCCGTAGAGAGAGGTTAAGATAAGACAAATTAAACAACTAAACCACAATATTTTACTAACTAGTACATACCATTGTTCAACAAGTTTGAGGAAAAAGGTATTCACCATATGGTTTTTAATCAAACATTTATGAAGGTTTTCTGGAATCTAATTTACAGAAAGACCCAAAATTTATTTCTCCTTTACTCCCACTCTTCCATCTATAGCTAAAATATGTATCCTTCCCTAATAAAATATTCTCAAAGAATCTAACACTGAACCTTTCACTCTGTAGGCACTCAGATGCTTTTAAACTTTTATTCATGCTAACAATGTGTGTGCAAGATCTAAAATGAAAGTGTGTCTCTGAGTGCTTAATACAGATTCATGTGTATGTTATCTGTTATACTATTTCAATGTGTGTATTTGGTTGTATCTGTTGGCTGGGGAATATTTTTCTCACTAAAGAAAATAATTTTCTGCAAAAACTAGAAAGAAGTCAGAAGTGATGGTACCAGAGGTATTCTTGACAGAATCATGAAGGAAGTCTGGTCCTGGAGCCCAACACTGGTAAGGCCTCAAAAAGAGAAAAGGATCAGATGCAGTAATAGAAGAAATAAGACAAGAAAACAACTTAGAATGGTGGTTAACATTACTGGTGGTTAACATTACTGCTCTTACTAGTTAACATTACCAGTAAAAAGAAAAAAAATTTTTTTGACCTTCATGAATGACAATAAAGAATGAGAAAATAAGATCCTTTTGATTATTAGTTTCACAATTTAAGATCAATGCCAGCACTACTTCAATTTTACCTTGTCATTAGACAGACTATATAGCTACTATCAACTACCCAGCAAAAGGTACCAAAGTACCAGGTACAATGCTACTGAAGGTCAGAAAGCACTGGAATACCTGAGTTGCTAAAAAGGAAAATGAACAGGTACATATCTATTTCAGAGACAAGAAGGATATATAAAGAAATATTTAGATGACCAATGAGATGTCCTGAGATGAGGAATATTCAATGGCTGATGAAAAACACTAGGAAATTAAACAAGAGGAAGGCCATCCAGAGGAAAAAAAAAATAGAAAGGATAATAGGCAGGAAAATATGAAATCATGGGAACAGGCTGTCATTAAAATGACAACTGGATATTTATTTGATGAACATTGTGGACAGCTGGTAATAAATCTTTGTGATGAATAATCCAATAAGGTAAAACATAAACTTTTGCTTGTAGGAATACCAGTACTTCTAACAGTTATTCTTTTAAAAGTATTTAGAATATATACAAAAATATAAGCTCAATTATGACAATTCAAATGATCCAAAATAACATCAAGGAAAGTAACTGTTAATCAAACAAACATCTATAATGATATGTAGTTCTAAGTATCATTTAATGACTAGTTTTGAATTGCCCCTTAAAGCAGATTATGTTCGGTGGTATATTACCCAGCATTTGAAATTACTCTCATCTCATTAGGACATTAGGCTTTTAAATAAATGTCTAGTGCTTATTTACTTATCCAGCTAGAAAAATAGCTGGATCTCTTCAATATCTGAAAGAAATATACTGATACAATAAGCTGCAAAACCACAGTTTTAAAACTAAGTTAAAACTAAACTATCTATGATATCAGTCCAAGGCAGATAGGAATTCTCTGTCTTCCATTTTACCCTCCAAGATGCAAGGTATTTAGCCATAGGCATACCATTTCTGAGCAGATGCCTCACTTAAGCAGGATGTGACAAGTTCCTCACGAAAGGGATCTTTGCTCCTACTTGGTGTTCACAGTGTTAGCTTCTGAACTACTGGCCTCCGTCCACTTTGCAGGCCATCAGAATAACATTTCCGGCATGGCCCTGGCATAAAAGGCAGACTTCCTTGCCTGAATGAAATCCTCGCTCACCATGGCTACATGCATTCAGCTTTTACTATCTTTCCTCAGTACACTTTTGACTCTCCCCCATGGGATGCAGTTTTCCATCTAGCAATTAGGCTAACACCTTTCCTAACATAATCCAACAGCCAGGGCTGCCTTCGCTTACAGTGCTGGCAAACAGTTTCTATTAAGTCTACATCACAGTCAAAATCAACCCATGACAAAAGTTTGCCAGATAACACTGAAAAACAAAACATCTGTCTTCTGCTTAGGATATGTAGAAAGATGGAAAGAGCATTGCTCCAATTCTAACAAGAACAACAAAGTAATGCAAATTAATCTGGAAAATGACATTTTTTAAATACATCATAGAGTTAAGTACACAGGAAAACCAGTAAAGACCATCCTTCAAGGACAAATGGAGCTGGAACACTTGCTTACCTGGGGAAAATACCAGGTATGATACAAGTCAGATTAAGAATTCAGCCAAATTTTCCAGTGAATTGCTAAAGGCCGAATGTGGTTTGTATAAAGGTACTGAACCTGTTCGAAACAAAGACACAAGAAGAATTCAAACGCGCCTGCAGATTCTTCTCCACAGACCTCTCAGAGACCATGAGAAAGACTGTGGGGAGGTAGGTAAGGAATTACAAAAAAGACTGGGGGAAGGGGACAGCAACCACCAAGGGAAAGGCAGGAAGCTGAAGCACAGCCCAGATTCCTCAACTCTGTCATTCCTAGGGGACAAGAACTTTCAGGTGCTGAGAGAAGCCAGTGAGACAGGATGACCTTTGCTGTTTTGTTTTTTAATCACTCAACTGTGTCAGATTCTCTGCAACCCCATAGACCATAGCCCACCAAGGCTCCTCTGTCCGTGGGATTTCCCAGGCAAGAATACCGGAGTAGGTTGCCATTTCTTTCTTCAGGGGACCTTTCCAATCCAGGGGTCAAACCCACCTCTCCTTCTTGGCAGGTAGATTCGTTAGCAGTGAGCCACCTGGGAAGCCCTTAGAACACAAATAAAACCCACTGCAGCTGGAAGAAGGGGAAAGAAAGGCCTTCTATCCTAGTGGCTGCTAAGTCACATCAGTCGTGTCCGACTCTGTGCAACCCCATAGACAGCAGCCCACCAGGCTCCCCCGTCCCTGGGATTCTCCAGGCAAGAACACTGGAATGGGTTGCCATTTCCATCTCCAATGCATGAAAGTGAAAAGTGAAAGTGAAGTCGCTCAGTCGTGTCCAACCCTAAGCGACCCCATGGACTGCAGCCTACTAGGCTCCTCCGTCCATGGGATTTTCCAGGCAAGAGTACTGGAGTGGAGTGCCATTGCCTTCTCCTATCCTAGTGGAGGCAGGGATATATTATGAACCCAGACTGCTAGTCTTCCTAAAGCTGGGAAAGCGGGTCCTAGACCCTCTAGACCCTGGGTCCCAAAGCGTTCCTAAGACTGAAGCTGAATCAGAACAAGTAAAAAATGAACCACTGACAAACACTGAGTAACAAGTAAAGTAGTCTATTGCTGAGGGACGTGTAAAGAGAAACCTTTTGTGAGACACAGGCACAAAGGAAAGATCTACAGCTGAGGGTGAAACAAACACCAACCCTAGAGGAGTCTGAAGCCTGTCATCCCCTGAGGAAAAGAAGAGCAACAGCCGAAGCCAAAGCCAGTTCAAGTCCTGTCTAGACTAAATCAAGCCCTCCCCTGTCCCAACAAGAGCCCAGCAAAAACAAGAGTGGCTCACGTGCAAGTACAAATATGGTTTATCTCCATCTTTACTGTCCTAAACAAGATGTCCAACATGCAACATACAAAAAGCAAGACTGGAAAAACAAACTGCCAAGAACAAAAACCAAATGATCTAACTAGAGGAAGAGAGACCCAGATATTGCAACTATTAGCTAAGGAACTAAGATAACTCTTATTTATGCTTAAAGTTCTCATGGAAGATCTGCAAGACAACAGGCAAAACAGACAGGGATTACAGCAAAGAGACAGAGACCATCAGAAAGAATCCAGAAGAAATACTACAAACCAAAAAACATGATAAAAGAGATAAAGTCCATTTACCAATGGCTCATCAACAGACTCAACACAGCTAAGGAAACAGGCAGTGAACTTGAAAACAGATCAACAGAAAATATCCAAACTGAAACACAAAAAGAAAAAAATAAAATAGAACACCAACCTAGAATGGTGAGAAATTTTCATATCGTCTAACATACATGCAATAGGAGTTCTAGAAAGAGTAGAAAATAAAATGAGGCAAAGGAAATATTTGAAAAGAAAATGTCTTAAATTTTCCAAAACTGATGGCAGAAGTCAAACCAGAGACCCAAGAAGTGCAGCAAACAACTAACAGAATTAACACCAAATAAAACATTACAAAATAAAACTGCTGAAAATTAAAAATGAAGCAAAAAAATTAAAGGTGGCTAAGGAGATTAAAAACAAAAAAGGTATATAACCTATAGAAGACCAAAGATACAGTAACAGCAGAGTTCTCAGAAACCAAGGAAATGAGAAGGCAATGATACAGACATGCTATAGCAGGTGTGATCTAGTTAACATGCTAAAAGAAAAAAAAAATCAAATAATGAAAAAAAACTATACCAACTGAAAATAATTTTCAGACCTGAAACAGAAATAAACATTTTTTTTTAGGCAAACAAAATCTAAGAAACTTCAAAGCCAACAGACCTGTGATGCTAATATGTTTAAAGGAAGTTCTTTAGGCAGAAGGACTACACCAGCCAAAAAGCTGAAATGAGTAATACTGGAAATATCACAACTGAAGACATATGAAATTAATTTTTTATTTTAATTGTTATAAAGATTATAGCAAAAATAGTAGCAGTATATTGTGTGCTTACAGTCTAGTGAAAGCAAAATGTATGAAAGCAATGGAGGAAAGTGTTAGAGAGATACTGTACTAAGGGATTACCAGTGTTAAATGCTATATTATTTGAAGATAAGACTCCATGAATTAAAGATGTATATGATAAACCCAGGGCAACCACTGGAAAAAATAAAGAGAGATAAATTACCAGCCAAGTCTATGCCCCAACCAGTGACACTGAAGAAGCTGAAGTTGAACGGTTCTATGAAGACCTACAAGACCTTTTAGAACTAACACCCAAAAAAGATGTCCTTTTCATTATAGAGCACTGGAATGCAAAAGTAGGAAGTCAAGAAACACCTGGAGTAACAGGCAAATTTGGCCTTGGAATATGGAATGAAGCAGGGCAAAGGCTAATAGAATTTTGCCAAGAGAACACACTGGTCATAGCAAACACCCTCTTCCAACAACAAAACAGAAGACTCTACACATCTGGACATCACCAGATGGTCAACACCAAAATCAGACTGATTATATTCTTTCCAGCCAAAGATGGAGAGGCTCTACACAGCCAGCAAAAACAAGACTGGAAGCTGACTGTGGCTCAGATCATGAGTTCCTTATTGCCAAATTCAGACTTAAATTGAAGAAAGTAGGGAAAACCACTAGACCATTCAGGTATGACCTAAATCAAATCCCTTATGATTATACAGTGGAAGTGAGAAATTGATTTAAGGGACTAGATCTGATAGACAGAGTGCCTGATGAACTATGGACTGAGGTTCGTGACACTGTACAGGAGACAGGGATCAAGACCATCTTCATCGAAAAGAAATGCAAAAAAGCAAAATGGCTGTCTGGGGAGACCTTACAAATAGCTGTGAAAAGAAGAGAAGCGAAAAGCAAAGGAGAAAAGGAATGATATAAGCATCTGAATGCAGAGTTCCAAAGAATAGTAAGAAGAGATAAACAAGCTTCCTCAGCGATCAATGCAAAGAAATAGAGGAAAACAACAGAATGGGAAAGACTAGAGATCCCTTCAAGAAAATTACAGATACCAAGGGAACATTTCATGCCAAGATGGGCTCGATAAAGGATAGAAATGGTATGGACCTAACAGAAGCATAAGACATTAAGAAGAAGTGGCAAGAATACACAGAAGAATTGTACATAAAAGATCTTCAGGACCAAGATAATCATGATGGTATGATCACTGACCTAGAGCCAGACATCCTGGAATGTGAAGTCAAGTGGGCCTTAGAAAGCATCACTACAAACAAAGCTAGTGGAGATGATGGAATTCCAGTTGAGCTATTCCAAATTCTGAAAGATGATGCTGTGAAAGTGCTACACTCATTATGCCAGCAAATTTGGAAAACTCAGCAGTGGCCTCAGGACTGGAAAAGGTCAGTTTTCATTCCAATCCCAAAGAAAGGCAATGCCAAAGAATGCTCAAACTACCGCACAATTGCACTCATCTCACATGCTAGTAAAGTAATGCTCAAAATTCTCCAAGCCAGGCTTCAGCAATACGTGAATCGTGAACTTCCAGATGTTCAAGTCGGTTTTAGAAAAGGCAGAGGAACCAGAGATCAAATTGCCAACATCCGCTGGATCATCGAAAAAGCAAGAGTTCCAGAAAAATATCTATTTCTGCTTTATTGACTATGCCAAAGCCTTTGACTGTATGGATCATTTGAACCAGAACTTGGTTCAGATAAAGAAAGTAATGGGATCCTAGGAGATAACACCATCCTTATGGCAGAAAGTGAAGAGGAACTAAAAAGCCTCTTGATGAAAGTGAAAGAGAAGAGTAAAAAAGTTGGCTTAAAGCTCAACATTCAGAAAACAAAGATCACGGCATCTGGTTCCATCACTTCATGGGAAACAGATGGGGAAACAGTGGAAACAGAGTCAGACTTTTATTTTTTGGGCTCCAAAATCACTGCAGATGGTAACTGCAGCCATGAAATTAAAAGATGCTTACTCCTCGGAAGAAAAGTTATGACCAACATAGATAGCATATTAAAAAGCAGAGACATTACTTTGCCAACAAAGGTCCGTCTAGTCAAGGCTATGGTTTTCCCAGTAGTCACATATGGATGCGAGAGTTGGACTGTGAAGAAGGCTGAGCGCTGAAGAATTGATGCTTTTGAACTGTGGTGTTGGAGAAGACTCTTGAGAGTCCTTTGGACTGCAAGGAGATCCAACCAGTCCATTCTAAAGGAGATCAGCCCTGGGTGTTCTTTGGAAGGAATGATGCTGAAGCTGAAACTCCAGTACCTTGGTCACCTCATGCGAAGAGTTGACTCATTGGAAAAGACTCTGATGCTGGGAGGGATTGGGGGCAGGAGGAGAAGGGGACAACACAGGATGAGATGGCTGGATGGGATCACCGACTCGATGGACATGAGTTTGAGTGAACTCCAGGAGATGGTTATGGACAGGGAGACCTGGCGTGCTGCGATTCATGGGGTCGCAGAGTCGGACACGACTGAGCGACTGAATTGAACTGAACTGAACTGAATGAAGATAAAATGTAATTATAAAAATAATCCAAAAGAAGGCATAAAAACTACATAAAATCCAGCAAGATAGAAGATTTTAATCCAAACATATTAAGAATTAATTAAATATAGGATTAAATCAATTAATTCAATTAATTAAATCAATTAAATCAATCAATTAATTAAATAAATTAAATCAAAGGAAACTATTAGCAAGGTGAAAAGACAGCCTTCAGAATGGGAGAAAATAATAGCAAATGAAGCAACCGACAAACAACTAATCTCAAAAATATACAAGTAACTCCTACAGCTCAACTCCAGAAAAATAAATGACCCAATCAAAAAATGGGCCAAAGATCTAAATAGACATTTCTCCAAGGAAGACATACAGATGGCTAACAAACACATGAAAAGATGCTCAACATCACTCATTATCAGAGAAATGCAAATCAAAACCACTATGAGATACCATTTCACACCAGTCAGAATGGCTGTGATCCAAAAGTCTACAAATAATAAATGCTGGAGAGGGTGTGGAGAAAAGGGAACCCTCTTACACTGTTGGTGGGAATGCAAACTAGTACAGCCACTATGGAGAACAGTGTGGAGATTCCTTAAAAAACTGGAAATAGAACTGCCTTATGATCCAGCAATCCCACTGCTGGGCATACACACTGAGGAAACCAGAAGGGAAAGAGACATGTGTACCCCAATGTTCATCACAGCACTGTTTATAATAGCCAGGACATGGAAGCAACCTAGATGTCCATCAGCAGATGAATGGATAAGAAAGCAGTGGTACATATACACAATGGAGTATTACTCAGCCATTAAAAAGAATACATTTCAATCAGTTCTAATGAGGTGGATGAAACTGGAGCCTATTATACAGAGTGAAGTAAGCCAGAAGGAAAAACACCAATACAGTATACTAACGCATATATATGGAATTTAGAAAGATGGTAACGATAACCCTGTATACGAGACAGCAAAAGAGACACTGATGTATAGAACAGGCTTATGGACTCTGTGGGAGAGGGAGAGGGTGGGAAGATTTGGGAGAATGGCATTGAAACATGTGAAATGTCATGTATGAAATGAGATGCCAGTCCAGGTTCAATGCATGATGCTGGATGCTTGGGGCTGGTGCACTGGGACGACCCAGAGGGATGGTATGGGGAGGGAGGAGGGTTCAGGATGGGGAACACATGAGAAATAAAGGAATAAAAAATTTAAAAAAAAAAAGTAAAAAGAATTAAGTTATACAAAACATGGAAAATGATGAAATCCCCTAAAAGATGATGCACTGTCTTTAAAAAATATATTATCCTGCAGTTTTCCTATCATAGTGCCCAAAGTACTGCTTTCATTTTCAAGAAGGAATAAAATAAGACTTGAAGGGACTATCTTTATGGTTTGCTTCAAGATTTCATACAAGTTGAGAATTTAGAATTTTTCATTTTCCATTCATAGTGGCAAATAAAAGGAAATTGATAGAGGAAGATGTTTCCAAGTTATTAGATGAATCAGAGGATAAATGGAAAGAGGCAGGTAGCAGCACTCTTAGACTCTGTTAATGATGGCAAAATTGGTCAGGTTATGAGCTTTCAGAGGAATATATTGTAGATGAATCTTCTCAAAACTCAATAATCGATAAATGACCTACATATTCTTAAGGACACAAAAGAAATGTGGTATTTTCATCCAGTTAGTCATTTGACAGGAAAAATGTCACTATGCAATGTTTTGTGACAAGAACTTGGACCATCTTGTTTTGCCAAAATGATGTATGATGATACTCTTTAATATTTTTTATTGTTTGTGTGTCAATGTTTGAGTTGAGGTTTACTATGTTAAAATTCTTGTGAACACTACAAATAAAGTTTTTTTTCTTATTAAAAAAAAAAAAGAATTAATTAAATATAAATGGTCTTACAAACCACTAAAAAGACAGAGACTGTCAGATTGGATATGAAAACAAGACCCAACTATACTAAGTCTATTAAAAAAAAAAAAACAACCACCACTGTAAATGTAAATGAAAAGAAGCTGGGATAGCTTCAGTAGTATCGGTAGTATCAGACAATGTGTACCTCAGAACCAGATGTATCATCATGGATTAAAAAAAGGACATTTAATAATGAAATCTTAACTAGTCACCTCAGTAAGAACTTCAAAATACAAAAAGCAAAAACCAATAGAAATGACAGGACAAATAAACACACAATTATAGTTGGAGAGTGTAATATTCCTCTTTTAGTAATTGGTAGAATAAGCAGACAGAACACTACAAAGCCCATGAACAACACCATGAACAATCCTGACGGTTGCAGATCACACCACCCACAGAGGCAGAATACACATGCACAGGACATGGAGAATACAGGCGCGTGAGGAAATCAGCAAAGAGAGCAGCTACTGGCTCCAAAACCAAATCTTAACAAACGTAAAATAAGTGAAGTCATTAAATATATGTCAGACAATAATTCACAAGTATTAACTCAAAAGAGATCACAGATCTAAATATAAAACTTAAAATTATACAACATCTAAAACAAAACATAAAATCTTCGTGATCTTGGCTAAGGCAAAGATCTCTCAGCTATGATATCAAAAACCTGATTCATAAAAGGAAAAATTTTTAATCCAGATTTCATCAGAATTAAAAATCTTCTCTAAAAATGCTGTTGAGAATGAAAAGGCAAACAACAAACTGAGATGCAATTTTTGCATACGGCATATCTGACAAAGGACTTCTATCCAAAACACATACATAATGCTCAAAAGCCTTAATTACTTTTTAAAAAATGAGTAGAGTTGAACAGACATCATGAAAGAAAGTATATGGATGGCTAACGAGTACTTGAAAATATACTCACATCATTAACCATTAGAGAAATGCAAAGTAAAACAATACTGATAAACATCTAGACACATACTAGAGTAACTATAATTTAGAAACAAAATCTGATAATACTAAGTGCTGCTAAGATGCAACTGGAACTTCACACAATTTATGGGAATGCAAGATGATACAGCCACCTTGAAACTGCTGGTTTGGAAGTTTCTTAGAAAGTAAATAAACATACACTTACCATATGATCCAACATCCCACTCCTAGATATTTTAGGTCTTAAAAAAATTTCACACAAGACCTATACACAATATTCACAGTGACTATTTGTAATCACCAAAACCTGAACACAATCCCAAATGTCCTTCAATCAGGGAATGAATAAACAGACTGTGGTACATCTACACAGTGGATTACTACCTACCAATAAGAAAGGAACCACCAATACACCCAACAACACAGATGAATCCCAAATGCAAATATGTATGTGAAAGAAGTAAATTTAAAATGCTACAGACTTTGTCATTTTCCTTATATGGGATTCTGAAAAAGGCAAAAAACACAGAACATAAAACAGATCGGTGGTTGTCAGGGACTAAAGATGGAAGAAGGAGTTGACTAAAGAATATGATAGAATTTTTGGAGTTGACGTAATATTCCCTGGATTTCTTGACTGTGGTGATTACAGACCAGTTTGCATTTATCAGAACTCTCAGAACTGTACACTAAAATGGATGAATCTCATACTTAACTTTAAAGTGCAGGAAAAATGTTACACATTTTTAAGATATTTCAGGCTACCTCATTTAAAAAAAAAATTTAACTAGACTTTATTAAATCTTAGACACCTTGGAGACTTCCTCCATACCAAAAATACATTGATTTTATTGAAAATAAAAATGACTATTGTAGTATGGCAAAGTCCACAATGTGTCTTCATTGCCTGACTCTCGGAAACATTGCAAGGCTCCAGATTTTACAGGGCTGGGTTAGGCTTTGGCACCCTTCAGTGCTTCCACACTTTAGCTAACGTAAAGGTTAACATCTATGGACTCTCCAACTAGCAAGCTGGATTAATAGGCTGTGGAAGGAAAATGTGACAGAATTGTTTAAATTTGCATTCTACCTTAAGATTTCTTTCTGACCCACAGTAATAATACGTAAGCCTTCCCTCAGTGTCCACAGGGGACTGGTTCTAGGACACTCCACTGACACCAAAATCCGCGGTGCTCAAGTCCCTTTCACAAAACGGCAAAGTACAATGAATGGCCCTCTCTATCTGTGCACGTTAAACCTGAAAATACGGAGGGTTGACGTGTACTTATTAAAAAACTCCACTTGTAAACAGACCTGTGCAGTTCAAACCCATGCTGTCCATGGGTCAACTGAAGTTTCACACAAGCAAAGTAAGAGGGAGAGCATACTATAAACAGGGAAGGATGAAGAACTTCTAATATATCAAAACCAAACCAGATACTAAGAAATAATTATGACATCATACCAAACAGGCTCTGACTTCAATTTCTAAATGTCTAGGATTTCCTGCTGCTGCTGCTAAGTCACGTCAGTCGTGTCCAACTCTGTGCGACTCCATAGACGGCAGCCCAGCAGGCTCCTCTGTCCCTGGGATTCTCCAGGCAAGAACACTGGAGTGGGTTGCCATTTCTTTCTCCAAGGCATGAAAGTGAAAAGTGAAAGTGAAGTCACTCAGTCGTGTCCGACTCAGTGACTCCATGGACTGCAGCCTACCAGGCTCCTCTGCCCATGGGATTTTCCAGGCAAGAGTACTGGAGTGGGGTGCCACTGCCTTCTCCCTAGGATTTCCTAGTATTAGCTAAATGTCTTCTTGGTGATGTTATATATATATATTTGCCATGTTGCACAGCCTATGGGATCTCAGTTCCCCAACCAGGGATCAAGGAGCACAAAGTCTTAACCACTGAAACAACAAGAAAGTCCCCCAAAAACGTTTTTAATGGAAAGGTTCTACTTATTCAAAAGAATTCACAAAGATTAATAAAAATGAAAACAAGAAAGCATTTGTGGCCTTAACAAAGAATAATTCATTCAACAAGAATGCTGACTAAATATTAATCATTACTTAGGCTGAGCGTTGTGTAAGCACTGCAAAGTATCCAATGCTGAACAAACAAAATAATACCAGCAAAATGCTGTTTTTAAAGACACAGCACCCTTCTGCTTTTTCATAGAGTATATTTACCTCAAAGCCAAGTCTATCCTTTTCTTTCCAAAAACAAAAATGTGTTACTTTCTTATCCCAGAATTCATCTGGCTTCACTACACAAACCAGGGACACTTCAGCTGGAACAACATTCTATAAAATACAAAAAAAAAAGAAAAAATTATACATGTAAAGTTAGTAATTTACTGAAGTTGTAAATTATTAGGTATTCATGATTGACCAGAGTAAGTAAGAGACCTCTGGAAAATAATTAAAGAGATAAAATACAAGAAATGCTGCAAACCGCAAAACATACATGGCAATAAATAAATATTTGGAAGAATCTGATTCAGAAAACAATGTTTAAAGACAGCACATGTGAATTATTTTTGTGTTTTACTGAATCTCTAATAGGAATATATTTAAACTGCAAGATAATTTTTAGTTGAGAAATTATTAAATTTGGCTTTTCTATGATATGAAAAAAATTTTTTCTAACACAATCATCTTAGAGAATTTCTTCCAATAATGTAAATCAATTTTCTAACAAATAAGCTTCTTATACCATTATACAAAGAAGCCAAGATTCTACATGATTATTAACTTGAAGAAGAGGACAAAGCTAAACCTCCACAAATACAATTTCACATTTGCTAGATACAGTTATTCACATCATCACCTAAAGAATGGAAATTAACATTTACTGAGCTAATATATATTCCATATATATCTTATCAGCAAGTCCCATAGAGTCTATTTTTAAAATATATCTTAATTAAACTTACCCATTTCTACCACCTACATTGCTAATATCCCCAAACAAATCAGCTTTTTGAAACCCTCTTAGCAGGCCTCCCACTTTTGCATTTTTTCATACTCAGAATAAAATTCAAACCCCTTAGCAAAGCCAAGAAGCCCGCCCAGCTCAAGGCCCCATGACCTCAGACCTCATCACACACCTCTCCCGTCTTAGCTCACTCCTCTACCACAGCCACGCTGACCTTTTTGCTGCTCCTGGAATGTGACAAATCTGTTCCCAGCTCAAGACTACGCCCTTGATGTTTCCTCTGCCTGGAATGCTCTTTGCCCTATACCTAGAAGCACTTTCTCAGTTTATTTAGGATTCTACTCAAATAGTCCCTCCTCTTTAGAGACTTGCTCTGACCATCCTATATAAAGCAGCAACATTTGACTCAGTCTCCTTTCACCAATTTATTTTTCTAAATAGCATTTATCAGTATATGATGTTACATTACTTAGTAATTTGCCTAATTGCTTATAGTCTGACTCCTCAGACAGAACATAGGCTTCCCAAGGTCAGGTACCTCATCTATCATGGCACTCCTGTATCTCCAGGGCCTATGACAGTGCCTGGCATATAGAAGATACTCCATGAGTCTCTGTTGAATAAATGAATTCACATTAACAAGTGGATCTCATCCTTCCAATGTTACAGAAGCATAAACTAAGCTTGAGAGAACTAAAGGAACTTGTCTAAAGGAACAGAGTTTGAAGGAATAGTACTAGAACAAAAACCAGGTCGGTCTGACTCTCAAGTTTTACCATAACATTCCAAACATTCTAGACCGGGGGTCAGTAAATTCTTTCTCTAGGTCCAGATAAAAAATATTTTAGGTTTTTAAGCCTATACAGTCTCTGTTGCAACTATTTTTATTCTGTCCACATAGTGTGAAAGATGCCATAAACAATATGTAAACAAAACTCTGTTTACAAGCTCTAGGGGTCAACCACTGTTCTAGACCATAACACTACTGAATAATAATAATGCTATATGATAATAAGTATTATTAGTATTGATCAGGGGAAAACAGAAAACCTTTCAATTTAAATATCTCACTGGACATGCCACAAATCTAGTGCCCCTGCAATGACTGGGTTATGAATAAAGTTAAAAAAAACCCTCAGTGCTATCAAAACTTGTATCAGAGGGGGTGGGAAATTTAGAGTAAAATGAGGTTTATTTATATAATGACTATGGAAATCAAATATTCAAAATCACTGAGTATTAAAGCTGTTAGGAACAAAAGAAAACAAGCCAGTCATGTCAGAGAATATTGTACAGGCAGAGCTCTGGGCTCCCAAACAGCTGGTTCCAGCAACTTCTGAAATAAAAGCAACATAACTTTGTATGCAGAAACTATTTGACGAGGAGTAAACAACAAGCCATCGCAATTTCTGAAAAGGTAACTATTAACAAAATCCAAAAGTTGTTAAAACACCTATCAGAATAGAAATCACAAGAGGGGATTAAATCATCCATTGATTGTTCTTCAAAACTGCCACTGATCAAAGTCCAGTTCATACAGCAAGTCCCAAACAGCTCACTGGTGAAACAGTTGAATGGAAGAACCCAATGTTGTAATTAATGGGTTTCTAACAATTTGTACAGAGAAGAGTTTGTCTCCAGGGTTTAGAATTTAAAAGCACTGGGAATATATTTAACAGAAAGAGTTACTAATGGGACACCAATCTGCGTTCCCTTAAAAACTGACCCAATGGAGCCTATGTCCTTTCCAATCCAAAGGAGGGAGTCTAATGATGAAGGGTAGGCCAACCAATCAAGAATAAGGTACTGGGCAGAAAATTTGGGAACCACCTCAGACACATCCCAGTGCTAAATATACACTTTTAAAGGGGCTTAGGCTGCTCCAGGTTCCAACTGTGATTTTCTCCCATGTTCACCACAAGAACATAGGTTAAGTTATTTAAAATCATTGAAGACTTTTGAAGATAACAGAACTTGTTTCCCAAGTTTGGGAGGATGAAATTAAACGAGGTCATTTATATAACAAGCTTAGTACATAGCACCTGAACCATACTAAGCACTAAAACTAAAATTATGAGTACCCATTCTTTGAGATTCTAAGAATTCTTTATCTTAAACAAAAAATAATCCATTAACAATCATTCTCCCTAGTTGTCATTTAAAATTTTAAATTATATTCCTTTCCACAGAACCCTAAAGTAGTTACTAATTATTTGCCAGGTCATTTAAAATTCTTGATCTTTCTTTTAATATCACTGATACTTAATTGAATGTTCACCCGCCATGTAACAGCCAACATACCTTCCCCAAACTACCCTGCCATCAGTTCCTTTTACTGTATTCACTTAATTTTTGAGCTATCACTAAATCAGCCAGGAATGCCCTTTTCACTTTATTTTAAATTAGATAATCTCTTTAACTCACTTAACTTTAACTTTCTACATAAGCCCTTCTTAAGGAAACCCAGGTACATGAGAGCAATCTGTCCCCTTTCACTCACTCAATTGTTGTATTTTTCTCAATATCCTCAATACTCTCATAATAAATCAACAAATAACTACTAGGAACCTACTACATGCAAGGGATTACAGAAACATTCTGTGAGGAACACTAGGAAGTATAAGCAGAAGACTAGGACCCACCCAGACCAGGGATTCTGTAGCCACAGCTGTTTATGAAATGCTTGTCTGTGAGCTGCTGAAGTCCCCAAGGACACAGCTACAGTTGAGTACATTTCTTCTAGATTAGAAACAGATACGACTATCACGAACCCTGATGATTCTTAGAGGAAAGAGGGAAACAAAGGGAGAAACCTATCAGAATTCTCAGCTTAGACTTACCCAGTCCTATTCCCTCCTTGAGGTGGGATAATGCAAATACTACAGCGTGCAAGAGCGCCCAGATGAGTCTCATAGCCTCTGCCCTCACATTGTGAAACTCACTGGCTTCAATGCTTAAGTTACTTAAACATGACATATTATTTTTGGTAATTTACTTATCTTTAGAATAGGGCTGAAATTTATTTTACTACTCAAGCAAAACCTATGAAGATCAAATCTGAACAATTCAACACTGATCTGTGCATTTCAGAACAAAGTCACTGCTTAGAAGCTTGGGCACAGTCCAATAAATGAAATGCATTTGCCACTATCATCTAATCTGTTGCTGTAAAATAAAACCATTTCCTGATAGCCAAAAATAAAATTACCTGTAGCATTAAGACTACTGTTTTCACCACATTCCACTGGGATTTTCTGCCATCCACAATCACGGTAAATCCTCTAGCCTTACACTTCTCACTGAAACAAAACAAAATTACAGAGTATATTAAAATAAGCTTCCTATTTTATTCTTCAAAATCCTAAATAAAGCTTACGCTGAGTCATACATGGCACAGCATTAATTTCACTTGATTTGGTTTGCATGGTCAACACAATTCTTCAGGGTGTCCTTTCAGTTTTCTCAAGCAATTTACTTTTCTCATTTCAGGAAACATAGGCAATTTATAAGCTAATCTGGTGAGAAAATTACTCTAAAAGCATGTAAATTCAACATCTTAATATGAGAAAAAAAACCGAACCAACATTCAAATAGCCTCACTGGCCCCTCAACCTCCTCATCTGTAAAATGGGATCACGGTGATAGGTAACTGATGCCTGCCAAGTGTGGATGTACTTCTTATCTCTTCTTCCTGCCAAGAGTATAAGGTTGCAAAGTGATATTTCAAAACCAGGTAGAAAATAAAGTAAGCTATTATTAAACCTTTAAAAAGAAGAAACATTACTTTGCCAACAAAGGTCCGTCTAGTCAAAGCTATGGTTTTTCCAGGAGTCATGTATGGATGTGAGAGTTCGATCATAAGGAAAGCTGAGCGCCGAAGAACTGATGCTTTTGAACTGTGGTGTTGGAGAAGACTCTTGAGAGTCCCTTGGACTGCAAGGAGATCAAACCAGTCAATCCTAAAGGAAATCAACCCCGAATATTCATTAAAAGGACTGATGCTAAAGCTCCAATACTTTGGCCACCTGATGCGAAGAACTGACTCACTGGAAAAGACTCGATGCTGAGAAAGATTGAAGGCAGGAGGAGAAGGGGATGACAGAGGATGAGATGACTGGATGGCATCATTGACTCAATGGACACGAGTTTGAGCAAGCTCCAGGAATTGCTGAAGGACATGGAAGCCTGGCGTGCTGCAGTCCATGGAGATGCAAAGAGTCGGACATGACTGAGCTACTGAACTGAACTGATTATTAAACCATTGGAAATGAGGTTCTTGTGTTCTTTGGGAGAAACTTAAAGAGGTGAAAATTTAGTGTATATAATAATTCAAAGCTTGAATACACCATATCGGACCTACCTCTGTTCTTACTTTTGCCTCTTAGTTGTTGACCAGAAAATCTTGAGTGCTGGAAAATGTGTTATTGCTATATATCATACCAAATTATTCAAGTACCAACTAAACACCTCCCAGGAGCCTGCCCTAGTAAAATCCAACAACTACATGGAAAAACTCTATCATAAGTGGAAAACTATATAGCTTTATTATTATTACTATTTGTTTTACTATAAAATCAAATTAATGCAAGGATCTCAACTGCCCTCCCTCTAACATAGTGGAAGAAACTGCAGATTTGCCTAGCAGAACAAGGATTTGGTAGTGAAATTTCTCCCCCAAAGTTATCCCAATTGCCTACATTACAGAAAAGGTTAATAGGAGGCCTCTCCTGAGATTTAAATCCAACAGTCCATGGAATTTTACTAATTCTCTTTACTTTCTCCAAGCACTCATACTAACCTCTATAGGATTACTGGAGAAGTGATATCCAATTCTACTGAGAAACAGTAAGATCACAAGAATGAGGACAATATTGCTAAAGACCCAGAAGAAGAACAGGTGCTTCAGTAAGTGGGGACAGAAGCTGAGCTTTCAAAGAGAAGAGAGAAATGTTCAAGAGGTGAGGCAAATGCAAACACGTGTCCATACAAAACACTTGCCCACAGATGTTCACAGCAGTACAGTTCATAAGAGCCAAAATCCGAAACAACTCAAATCTTCAAAAACTGATGAATGGAAAAACAAAACGTTTTTGTTTACTCCATTCAATAGAGTATTATTCAATCATAAAAAGAAATGAAGTGCTGATATGTACTACAACATGGATAAACCTTGAAAACATCATGCTAAGTGAAAAGAAAGCCAGACCAAAAGTCCATATATTGGATGATTCCATTTATATGAAATTTCCAGAATGGGTAAATCCATAGAGACAGAAAGTAGATTAGTGGGTACCAAGGGCTGGGAGGAGAGGAGAACGGGATGAGGAGTGACTGCCAATGGGTACAGGTTTTCTTTTGGGGTTGATGGCAATGTTCTAGTAGTAGAGTGATGGTTATGCAATCCTGTGAAAATAACGAAAAACCACTGAAATAAACACTTTAAAAAAGTGATAGGTATGTGACTTGGATTTTGCATTATAAAATAAAAGATCCACTAACCACTCTTGAAGGGTGGGGGTGAGGGAATACAATGATCACTTTCATATTGGCAACATAAAGCCTTGCTGGGGAAGCAACTCTGATTATCTAATTGCTAGCTGTGGGACCAGGTAGGAAGAAAGACCACTGTGACTGAGGGGGGATACAAGCGTTAGAAGGACCAGCCTAACAGAGTAACTGTCAGCAAGGGGTCACCAGAGGAGTGGCAGGGACTCTACCAGTGCAGAATGGAAGTTTGCAGGAAGGGGAGCTAAAGACATGTGGAGCTTCCCAGTGAAGAGCCTTCCCTGGTTGGGACTGGAGCCAAGAAAAATGTGTCATCCTCATAATTTGGCACTTTCTTGTCACTGGCATCTGTATCTCTGAGGCACAGGTTGCACAATCAATTTGTTGAACAATCAAGTTTTATACAAACACATTTATATTTCAAAGCACAATAAATTAATCTGTATACTAAGACAAAGTAATGAAGCTTGCAAATACCATCTGTAGGAACTTAAGGGCATAAAATACTCTATATTTATCTTTTAGAGTACTTAAAAACAGCCTTAATCATATTTTTTTCACATTTTACTAAGATAGATAAAGAAAATACACACAATGCAAAGATACTACATATGTGAAAACTGCAAGACCAACTGATACTACAAACTACTTGAAAGGAATTCTTTTAAAAATCTCAATCCTACAAGTGGACTGATAGTTTCAACTGTGTTTAATGAGAATATACGTAGATTTAGAAGTACATTATGTCCCTTACAAATGTTGTATTGGAGTAGCTGAAGTGCTATATTAGTAAATTCCTATACTACTATTAACATGTTCATAGTTTTAAGACCAATATACAAAAAAAAAAAATCTATTAAGACCCTACCTTGTTGTTCATACTCCATTAGAGCCTTTCAAGGGTCTGGTGGCTGAATTAAAACAGCTTTTAAAAGAGAAGTGGCTCCTTAACTAGTTCATTCACTTTGGCAAGAAAGAGACTATCAGTGGATTTTCTGGGGTCAGTATTCTGTAGCTCTTTACTAATTTCTTTGATTACAACCAAGGGCTCCTTTTTTCCCACTCCTAGAGCTCTGCTTATACTTCCACCATGGCACTAATTTCACTTATGCTTTTCTTATAATTGCTTGTTTATAATTCATCTTCATTGGATAACATGCTTCCAGAAAGCAAGGATATTATTGTCTTACTGGCATCTGGGAAGCTTCCAGCTCAATGCTTTAAATACAGAGGGCCCCTAAAAATGTCAGAAGCCACACATACCACTCCCTGGTCAGAACATAACAACAGTTCCTTCTCATCAGGCCGTCTAAGGTCTGACTCCAGCCCCTCTGGACGTTCTCCCCAAACAAACCCTGGCCCTCTCTCAAACTGCTCCACCCACACAATCCTCCTTACTGACCCCACAACGCACTGAGCCTGCACTGCCTCAGTGTCCTTCTTTCCACTTACTGCTCCTTCTGTCTAAAACAGTCTTTCTTAAATGCTCTTTCATCAGCTATCTATATAGCCTGGCCCTCACTTCACTCATCTCTGGTAAAATGTTATCTTTTGTACAATATTGCCACACACTCCTCCCCACTCCATCCCTCCCTCAGCTCCTTTCATGCTCTGTTCCCCAGTACTTATGGACACCCAATGCACTGTGAATAACAGTCATTTCATCATTCGCATATAAGGCCCATACACGCAAGGACTGAGCCTTTGTTCACCCATTACCTCAGCATCTAGAAAGATGAGGAACTCATTACAGGATCTCATGTATTTACTGAGTGACTGAAGACTTATGAGCTTAATTTCTGTGTGACTCTTGACAAGTCATTCATTAAACCCTTGTATGATGAAGCTTTTTTCTGTAATATAAATGAGTTTTTCTACAATTAGGAAGAATAGACCTAAAATTCAATTTCAAAAAAAAACCAAAACAAAACTTGAGAGAAACAGAAAGGTAACTTCTATAAATGGTGACTCTACAGAATTAGATTAATCTGGGCAATTACTTGGCAGCATTTCTATAGAGAGGATTTAGGTATGGGTAAAGTGTTAGTCTAGATGATAGAAGATGTTGGTCTAGATCACTGTTAAGGTACCTTCCAATCTTGACATTCCATGATTCTATAACTGGATGACCAACAATTTCCCTGTGAGCTAGGAAAATGCTATGATTTTAAATGTACCTTGAATACATGGTTGAAAGAAAATATTAAAACAAAAAAGATCTGAAAGATTTCCATTATGTTCCACTAGGTTCACCACAGTTATCTTTATATGTCAACTCTAAGTTGTAATAGATGCAGGCTAAATGTAAATGATTATTAGAGTTTTCAATCGCAATGGCATTGTGATTATAACAGAGGCGAGTACAACAGTGACTAGAAACACAGGCTTTAGTTAGGCCATCAGGTCCAAATCCTAATGTGCTACAGGTTCTTGATCAAGATACTTAAATTCCACACACTTTCTAAGCCTCAGTTCCCTTATATGTAAGACAGGGCAAGCCAAGGAAAACAGTGATCATCTAATAGGGCTGTTACGAGAATTAAATGACTTACTGTTATCTATTATTTCTTTAAGTACAGAATATTCTTTTCACATATGCATCCCAATCATCCATAAGTAAACTAATGCACTTTATCATCCATAAGTAAATTCTCAGGTCCATTTCAAATTTAGTGTTCTCAAAGGAAAGCAAGATGAGCCTAGACAGAGTTGTTTCCAACAAAATGGCTTCTACTGAGCTGCAACTTCTACATGATTGATTTTTCCAACAAAACGTGTGATGCTGTGAGAATGCTCAGTCAGCCTGAGTACAAAGACCTCTGAAGAAAGTGAAGTAGTCAGATAAGAGCAGAAACCCACATCCACTGGCTATGGATCACTAAGTATGAGGTACTGCATAGGGCTATGAAAAAATACGTTAAGACAGTTTCTCCCATGAAGAAGCTTAAGATCATTTAGAAAGATGAAAAGGTGGGGAGCAAGTATTTTAATTAGTGTCCAATCTCTGTTCACTGACATTACCTTTTTAATGTTACAAGGGAAGCAACATACACCTTTGAAATGTTTTAAAATATAAGACAAATAAATGGAAAAGTTCAAGAATTATCACCAAACACATTATGATTGAATGTCTTAAGAGTCAGAAACGGCAAGTGCTATAAGTCTGAAGAAATGCTGGCAGATTCTGGGAAATACCTATATAAGCAGCTAATGAAAATTAACACAAAAGGAAACAGAGCAAGAGGAATATAAGCAAAGGAACCTCATCAATTTGGGAAAATTTCTTAATTTCTCTGCCCTCAATTTTTTCATGTATGAAATAGAAATAATATCATTATTTTGAAGACTGAGTTAATGCAAGTGCTATAAAAGTGTCTTGCGTGATAAATAAGCACTCAAGAAACAGGAACTGAAAGGGTGGGTTAAACCACACAAAGTCTTGGCAGAGCAGTTGAGAAGACTGAAAGACCCTCATCGAGAGTGCAGTCATAGTCTTTTTTGTCTTCACAAAGCATGGTGAACAATGTCTGCACTTTGTATCAACAAAATAAACAGACTATTGCATTAAAGTTCATTGTGTGAAAGAAGAGGTCTAGAAAACTGAGAAGGATGACAGAACTGTTGTTTTAGCGAAATTAATTTTGCTCTTGTGTACAAATGGGGGAGAGACTGGAGATAAGAGAAATTAGCCTGGATACTGCTGTACTAGCCCAGCCTGACAACTAAGCCTCCCTTGACGTGAACTTAAGCATAAGGGAAAAGAAAAGACAACACATTTAAAAATTCATGGCAAAGAAAGGAAATGCTAACTTAGCTCTCACATTTTAAAATGGGACAATGTAAGTTTTCAATACATAGTCATTGAACAAATGAAATTAATCTTTAAAAAGCACTCATCAACAGCATAAAGCATGTCCGGAGCACTTAACTACAATAGGTCAACACAATTATACTTCATTTGCCGGAACTGCTTTTGCTAAGGAGGAAAGGAAGGCATTGGCTCAAACTTTCTTAGAAGCATGCCCCATAAAAAACAGAAATAGAGAAGAGCCATCCAAGGCACACTCGCAGACTATACTGAGCTTTCTAAAGTCTAAGACAAACCAATGACCAATCAGTGTTACATACATATTCAAGCTATCTTCTAAGTGCTCTGTAAGGGGCCACTGCAGTAGAAGTGGAGTCTGAGAAGGCAGGGATGAGCAGAAAAGGTTGTGAGCCTCAACTTCTAACTCTTTTGTAAATTTAGATTCTCTGTAAGATCTTCTTTGAATAAAAATGCCCAAAGATATTTTTTCATTCTGAATGCATAGAATATACAGTCCATAGAATTCTGGCAATTGTGCAACTACCTATATGGGATTCAAATTATAATTTCACTATTCTAAATAAGAACTACCCAGCTGTTATAGCTCCTTTCATGATGTATTTTGGGTAGTTTTCATGACTTCATTCTGGTTGGTTCCTTCAGTATCCACATAAGAAACACCTAAGGTATCCAAATCATTTTTATTGGCATTGTGGATATGGGGATAAAGAAAACATAACTTTGCAATCTAATAACTAACTGATTAAACAGTGAACTCTATGACATCAAGCAGACGTGAATAGGAAAAACTGTTTAAAAGGGCTCCTCACAAAGACAACAGTAACAAAAAGTGGCTGAGAAACACTGATATATATGTTTTGTCACACGTTTCTAAAACACATGCATGCGTGCTCAGTGGCTCTGTCATGTCCGACTCTCTGTGACCCCATGGACTGTAGCCGTCCAGGCTCCTCTGTCTATGGAATTTTCTAGGCAAGAATACTGGGGTGGGTTGCCATTTCCTTCTCCAGGAGATCTTTCCCAGCCAGGGATTTAACCTAGGTCTCCTGTATTATAGGTGGATTGTTTATCACTAAGTCACCTGGGAAACCCTTTTAAAAAACAGGCAGTCTCAATATCTATTATCATATTTTGTGTAATAGTACTGAAACAAATTTCATTTTATACTTTGAAAGTAAACATGCTTCTGATGTAAAATTTTGAAATATAAAAAGAAATAATTTCTCCTTTCATACTTGTTAGCATTTGTCTTACATATCGCGGCGCTCCTGTGTTGGATGCATATATATTTATAATTGTTATATCTTCTTCTTGGATTGATCCTTTGATCATTATGTAGTGACCTTCTTTGTCTCTTTTCACAGCCTTTGTTTTAAAGTCTATTTTATCTGATATAAGTATTGCTACTCCTGCTTTCTTTTGGTCCCTATTTGCATGGAAAATCTTTTTCCAGCCCTTCACTTTCAGTCTGTATGTGTCCCCTGTTTTGAGGTGGGTCTCTTGTAGACAACATATGTAGGGGTCTTGTTTTTGTATCCATTCAGCCAGTCTTTGTCTTTTGGTTGGGGCATTCAACCCATTTACGTTTAAGGTAATTACTGATAAGTATGATCCCATTGCCATTTACTTTATTGTTTTGGGTTCCAGTTTATACACCGTTTTTGTGTTTCCTGTCTAGAGAATATCCTTTAGTATTTGTTGGAGAGCTGGTTTGGTGGTGCTGAATTCTCTCAGCTTTTGCTTGTCCGAGAAGCTTTTGATTTCTCCTTCATATTTGAATGATATCCTTGCTGGGTACAATAATCTGGGCTGTAGGTTATTTTCTTTCATCACTTTAAGTATGTCTTGCCATTCCCTCCTGGCTTGAAGAGCTTCTATTGAAAGATCAGCTGTTATCCTTATGGGAATTCCCTTGTGTGTTATTTGTTGTTTTTCCCTTGCTGCTTTTAATATTTGTTCTTTGTGTTTGATCTTTGTTAATTTGATTAATATGTGTCTTGGGGTGTTTCGCCTTGGGTTTATCCTGTTTGGGACTCTCTGGGTTTCTTGGACTTGGGTGATTATTTCCTTCCCCATTTTAGGGAAGTTTTCAACTATTATCTCTTCAAGTATTTTCTCATGGTCTTTCTTTTTGTCTTCTTCTTCTGGGACCCCTATGATTCGAATGTTGTAGCGTTTAATATTGTCCTGGAGGTCTCTGAGATTGTCCTCATTTCTTTTAATTCGTTTTTCTTTTATCCTCTCTGATTCATTTATTTCTACCATTCTATCTTCTAATTCACTAATCCTATCTTCTGCCTCTGTTATTCTACTATTTGTTGCCTCCAGAGTGTTTTTAATTTCATTTATTGCATTATTCATTATATATTGACTCTCTTTTATTTCTTCTACGTCCTTGTTAAACCTTTCTTGCATCTTCTCAATCTTTGTCTCCAGGCTATTTATCTGTGATTCCATTTTGATTTCAAGATTTTGGATCAATTTCACTATCATTATTCGGAATTCTTTATCAGGTAGATTCCCTATCTCTTCCTCTTTTGTTTGGTTTGGTGGGCATTTATCCTGTTCTTTATCTGCTGGGTATTCCTCTGTCTCTTCATCTTATTTAAATTGCTGAGTTTGGGGTGTCCTTTCTGTATTCTGGCAGTTTGTGGAGTTGTCATTATTGTGGCGTTTCCTCGCTCTGTGTGGGTTTGTATAGGTGGTTTGTCAAGGTTTCTTGGTTAGGGAAGCTTGTGTCCGTGTTCTGGTGGGTGGAGCTGTATTTCTTCTCTCTCCTTTCAAAGACTTGGGTTGCTTTTCTGGGTGCCTGATGTCCTCTGCCGGCATTCAGAAGTTGTTTTGTGGAATTTACTTGGCGTTTGGGAGACTTTAATACCCCACTCACACCTATGGATAGATCAACTAAACAGAAAATTAACAAGGAAACACAAACTTTAAACGATACAATAGACCAGTTAGACCTAATTGATATCTATAGGACATTTCATCCCAAAACAATGAATTTCACTTCTTTCTCAAGCGCACATGGAACCTTCTCCAGGATAGATCACATCCTGGGCCATAAAGCTAGCCTTGGTAAATTCAAAAAAATAGAAATCATTCCAAGCATCTTTTCTGACCACAATGCAGTAAGATTAGATCTCAATTACAGGAGAAAAACTATTAAAAATTCCAACATATGGAGGCTGAACAACACGCTGCTGAATAACCAACAAATCACAGAAGAAATCAAAAAAGAAATCAAAATTTGCATAGAAACGAATGAAAATGAAAACACAACAACCCAAAACCTGTGGCACACTGTAAAAGCAGTGCTAAGGGGAAAGTTCACAGCAATACAGGCATACCTCAAGAAACAAGAAAAAAGTCAAATAAATAACCTAACCCTACACCTAAAGCAACTAGAAAAGGAAGAAATGAAGAACCCCAGGGTTAGTAGAAGGAAAGAAATCTTAAAAATTAGGGCAGAAATAAATACAAAAGAAACAAAAGAGACCATAGCAAAAATCAACAAAGCCAAAAGCTGGTTCTTTGAAAGGATAAATAAAATTGACAAACCATTAGCCAGACTCATCAAGAAACAAAGGGAGAAAAATCAAATCAATAAAATTAGAAATGAAAATGGAGAGATCACAACATACAACACAGAAATACAAAGGATCATAAGAGACTACTACTATCAACAATTATATGCCAATAAAATGGACAACATGGAAGAAATGGACAAAGTTTTAGAAAAGTACAACTTTCCAAAACTCGACCAGGAAGAAATAAAAATCTTAACAGACCCATCACAAGCATGGAAATTGAAACTGTAATCAGAAATCTTCCAGCAAACAAAAGCCCAGGTCCAGACGGCTTCACAGCTGAATTCTACCAAAAATTTAGAGAAGAGCTAACACCTATCCTGCTCAAACTCTTCCAGAAAACTGCAGAGGAAGGTAAACTTCCAAACTCATTCTATGAGGCCACCATCACCCTAATACCAAAACCTGACAAAGATCCCACAAAAAAAAGAAAACTACAGGCCAATATCACTGATGAACATAGATGCAAAAATCCTAAACAAAATTCTAGCAATCAGAATCCAACAACACATTAAAAAGATCATACACCATGACCAAGTGGGCTTTATCCCAGGGATGCAAGGATTCTTCAATATCTGCAAATCAATCAATGAAATACACCACATTAACAAATTGAAAAATAAAAACCATATGATTATCTCAATAGATGCAGAGAAAGCCTTTGACAAAATTCAACATCCATTTATGATAAGAACTCTCCAGAAAGCAGGAATAGAAGGAACATACCTCAACATAATAAAAGCTATATATGACACCCACAGCAAACATTATCCTCAATGGTGAAAAATTGAAAGCATTTCCTCTAAAGTCAGGAATAAGACAAGGGTGCCCACTTTCGCCATTACTATTCAACATAGTTTTGGAAGTTTTGGCCACAGCAGTCAGAGCAGAAAAAGAAATAAAAGGAATCCAAATTGGAAAAGAAGAAGTAAACCTCTCACTATTTGCAGATGACATGATCCTCTACATAGAAAACCCTAAAGACTCCACCAAAAAATTACTAGAACTAATCAATGATTATAGTAAAGTTGCAGGATATAAAATCAACACACGGAAATCCCTTGCATTCCTATACACTAATAATGAGAAAACAGAAAGAGAAATTAAGGAAACAATTCCATTCACCATTGCAACGGAAAGAATAAAATACTTAGGAATATATCTACCTAAAGAAACTAAAGACCTATATATAGAAAACTATAAAACACTGATGAAAGAAATCAAAGAGGACACAAATAGATGGAGAAATATACCATGTTCATGGATTGGAAGAATCAATATAGTGAAAATGAGTATACTACCCAAAGCAATTTATAGATTCAATGCAATCCCTATCAAGCTACCCACAGTATTCTTCACAGAGCTAGAACAAATAATTTCACAATTTGTATGGAAATACAAAAAACCTCGAATAGCCAAAGCTATCTTGAGAAAGAAGAATGGAACTGGAGGAATCAACCTACCTGACTTCAGGCTCTGCTACAAAGCCACAGTCATCAAGACAGTATGGTACTGGCACAAAGACAGAAATATAGATCAATGGAACAAAATAGAAAGCCCAGAGATAAATCCACACACCTATGGACACCTTATCTTTGACAAAGGAGGCAAGAATATACAATGGATTAAAGACAATTTCTTTAACAAGTGGTGCTGGGAAAACTGGTCAACCACTTGTAAAAGAATGAAACTAGAATACTTTCTAACACCATACACAAAAATAAACTCAAAATGGATTAAAGATCTCAACGTAAGACCAGAAACTATAAAACTCCTAGAGGAGAACATAGGCAAAACACTCTCCGACATACATCACAGCAGGATCCTCTATGACCCACCTCCCAGAATATTGGAAATAAAAGCAAAAATAAACAAATGGGACCTAATTAAACTTAAAAGCTTCTGCACAACAAAGGAAACTATTAGCAAGGTGAAAAGGCAGCCTTCAGAATGGGAGAAAATAATAGCAAATGAAGCAACTGACAAACAACTAATCTCAAAAATATACAAGCAACTCCTACAGCTCAATTCCAGAAAAATAAATGACACAATCAAAAAATGGGCCAAAGAACTAAATAGACATTTCTCCAAAGAAGACATACAGATGGCTAACAAACATATGAAAAGATGCTCAACATCACTCATTATAAGAGAAATGCAAATCAAAACCACTATGAGGTACCATTTCACGCCAGTCAGAATGGCTGCGATCCAAAAGTCTACAAGCAATAAATGGTGGAGAGGGTGTGGAGAAAAGGGAACTCTCTTACACTGTTGATGGGAATGCAAACTAGTACAGCCACTATGGAGAACAGTGTGGAGATTCCTTAAAAAACTGGAAATAGAACTGCCTTATGACCCAGCACTCCCACTGCTAGGCATACACACTGAGGAAACCAGAAGGGAAAGAGACACGTGTACCCCAGTGTTCATCGCAGCACTGTTTATAATAGCCAGGACATGGAAGCAACCTAGATGCCCATCAGCAGATGAATGGATAAGAAAGCTGTGGTGCATATACACAATGGAGTATTACTCAGCCATTAAAAAGAAAACATTTGAATCAGTTCTAATGAGGTGGATGAAACTGGAACCTATTATACAGAGTGAAGTAAGCCAGAAAGAAAAATACCAATACAGTATACTAACGCATATATATGGAATTTAGAAAGATGGTAACAATAACCCCGTGTACAAGACAGCAAAAGAGACACTGATGTATAGATCAGTCTTATGGACTCTGTGGGAGAGGGAGAGGGTGGGGAGATTTGGAGAATGGCATTGAAACATGTATAATATCATGCATGAAACGAGTCACCAGTCCAGGTTCGATACACGATACTGGACGCTTGGGGCTGGTGCACTGGGACGATCCAGAGGGAGGGTATGGGGAGGGAGGAGGGTTCAGGATGGGGAACACAGGTATACCTGTGGCAGATTCATTTTGATATTTGGCAAAACTAATACAATATTGTAAAGTTTAAAAATAAAATAAAATTAAAAAAAATAAGATAAAGCTAATCTCAGTATTTACTTTTTTAATGAAAAGATTTGCAAATTAATTTATATGTCATGTCTCTACCTCCGTAAGGGAATCTTGAATTTGATTATGCTTTCTGAATCATGGATTCAATTTCTGATCATGTTGTTTATTTTTAAAATGTACAGCAATTGCTGGAAAAACAAATGAAAAACTCCATTTACCTCTCCTAAAATTTAGCACTCAGGTTGGTCCAACGGTTTCAGTCTATATTATTTTTCATTAAAAATCCTTTCTAGAAAATGGGGCAGTAATAGTTAGTCTTGAACTTCACAAAGACCTGAACATAAGCTTATATTCAGGTCATGAAAGTGTGCTCAGTTGCTAGGTTGTGTTCAACTCTTTGCAAGCCTGTGGACTGAAGCCTGACAGGCTCCTCTATCCATGGAATTTTCCAGGCAAGAACACTAGAGTAGGTTGCCACGGCCTCCTCCAGGGGATCTTCCCAACCCAGGGATCAATCCACATCTCCTGTGTCTCCTACACTGGCAGGTGGATTCTTTATCACTGCGCCACCTGGGAAGTCAATGATGAACCTGAACCTCTCCTTTCTTCTCAGCCCCTCTCCTCTGATCAAGAGTCTGGAACAAAAAAACAAGCTTTTAGGGCCAAACTGTGTGTGACAAAGAATAAGGAAATGTTCTCATTTTCAGTGGTGCTGGGTTACCCATTTGAAACAGGCAGGTATCACACCCTGCCCCTGGTCGTTAAAATAGGCATAAAATATGAATAAGGGCTTCCTTTGTGGCTCAGCTGGTAAAGAATCCACCTGCAATGCAGGAGACCTGGGTTCAGTCCCTGGCTTGGCAAGATCCCCTGGAGAAGGGAAAGGTTACCCACTCCAGTATTCTGGCCTAGAGAATTCCATGGACTGTATAGTCATGGGGTCACAAGGAGTTGGACACAACTGAGCGACTTGAACTTTCATAGATAAGAAACTGAATAGTTCCTTTCCATTTTTAAATAACTTTTAGTAATATTCAAAATGCTAACATTTTCACTGCAAAGACAGACTCCTTTTGGACATCTCCTACAAAGAAGATGCCACATTAGCTAGTTACATTGCTGAAGCTGTCCGGAGACATCAGCAATCGAAAGGAGCTAAACTTTAACAGCAGGGGCTTGGAGAAACAAGCAAGTCACACACATAGAAATGCAGATATACTAAAAAAAGGAAAACCCTTCTAGCCCGAGGCTGAGCCTGATCTGATAGGGTAAACTTAAAACAGTTTTGGGATGGAAAGAGGGATGGATCAACACATAGACACGTGATAAAGTATCACAACACAGGGTGCAGGCTTCTGAGTGATGGGCGTAATGATGTTTACTGCACAGTTCCTTCAACTTTTCTGTATATTTGAAACTTCTCATAACACAACTTAAAAGTAGTTTTGAATAGTAGGCATTCTGAAGGAGAAAAACCACTTTTTAGGATTACACCTAATAAATTATTCTTCAGGCTTGCAAAGAAGACCTCAAAAACACTTGAGCTCACTAATGAAAACACTTGAGCTCACTAATGAAATAGCAAGTACTGATTAAAGTTGCCAACTATGTTTTTAAAAGCCAAAGTTATAGGAGGTTGGTCCAGAAAAGCAGAAGGCTAAAAATTCAGAGCCATTTGCAAACACTTGAGAAGGTCAAAATTTAGAACAATTATCAAAAATAAAGTATCCAGATCTCTATTTTGTCTTGCTAAATTGAATTCTTTCACCTTATTTCAACTTATATTTTCTCTGTTAGCTGGCAGGTGTATGTATGTGTATGTATGCAGAAACTGATTCATAATTTACACTGCAACAGTATTATACGTGGGCTTCTCAGGTAGAGCTAGTGGTAAAGAACCCATCTGCCAATCAAGAGACTAAGAGACACGGGTTTGATCCCTGGGTCAGAAAGATGCCCTGGAGGAGGGCAGGGCAACCCATTCCAATATTCTTGCCTGGAGAATCACATGGACAGAGAAGCCTGGCAGGCTACGATCTATAGGGTCACAAAGAGTTGGACACAACTAAAGGGCCTCAGCATGCACAGTATTGTTGTTTAGTTTCAAAGTCATGTCCGACTCTATGTGACCCCATGAATAGTAGGCTGCCAGGCTCCTCTGTCTATGGGATTTCCCAGGCAAGAATACTGGAATGGGTTGCTATTTCCTTCTCCAGAGGATCTTCTCGACCCAGCGATCACACCTGGGTGTCTTGCACTGGCAGGTGGATTCTTGACCGCTGAGCCACCATACCTATACAAGAATGAAAGAGAGAAAGAGAATGTTTAAATAGTGTAGGCTATTTTGCCCTCTACTGTAGTTCTTGTTTGCACACCCAGAGTGAACAGACAGGAAACATGAGTGAAACCGCTGGTCCCTTAGCCTCAGTTACCCAGTGCCTCGTATAGTATGAGCATCCTGGGAGGCTGAGTGTGATCCTAGTATATACCAGCATGCACATTCTTATCACAGACCTAACCACAAGCCAACTGTGTCTTCTGGAACTTAGTCTCCATGACATGTTCTAATGCTGGAAGAAAACCTAGCATATTCACAAAATAACAGTTCATCTAAGTCTCTAATTCTTCCTTAGGCATTTTTCAAGGGTGATTTTGACTATCAGTAATTTTTGCATTACATTCTATACTTTAGAACCTCACCTCAGGTAAGATGCAACTACACTGTATTCTATTCATTTGAAGTATGAAGATCTCTGGCTTGCTGTCAGGAACTGCGGATTCTAACCCCAGCTCTACTGCTAATTGACTGTGTAATCCTGGGCAAGTAACTAACTTCTGAGTCTCAATCCCCTCAAGTGGAAAAATAAGGCAGTTGGTTCAGATGGTCTCTAAGTTCCCTCAGCACTTTTAACCACCTATGAAACCATGAATTTTTTTTTTTTGATAATTTGCCAGTTATATGTTTAACCAGTGTTGTTTACCTAAAAAGCAGTTCACAATCTAATGAAGAATAATATAAATTAGCAGTCAGCAGCTCAGAGAATTAGCAAGGTTATTTAGTACTAATCCATTGTGAGGTCTGATAACTTTCCTTTCCAGAAAGCAAAAACAAAAAAATTGAAAGTTTTACCTGGAGACCTCTGTTCCTCTAATACTGAAAAAACATTCAGCAATAGAATCATTACATTATAGACCAATATTGGAAGCAGATGGGATTAAAGTCAGCTGTTCTAAAATACAATTTTAACCTTGTATTCTGCAAAGTGGTTTAAAATTAAATAATTTATTATGTCAACAATTCAAGTACAAGAAAAAGATATAAAGAATTGTCTGCTCTGACTAAAATGTTTAAAATGCATCTGAAGCTTACCAGCATTATTTAAGAGATAACTTTGTTCCTTTTACCACCTCTACATTCTACAAACACACATAAAAAATCTGGCCTCATTACTGCAATGGTTTGCAACTCTGACTGCATATAAAAATTGTCTGGGAAACTTAAAAGAATTTTTTTTTCTGATAAGCAGGATTCCCAGGAACAACTGGATCAGACTCTCTGGAGGTGGATGCTCAGGCATAAAAATTTTGAAAAAAATCTCCAGATGAGTCTAATGTGCAGTCCGACTTCAGCCCCCAAATATCACATGTGGGAAGGGAAGCTGGGGAGGGGTGTGTCTGTCGCTGCTGTAGTGACGGGTAGGCTCAAGCATATACAAAGGGTTACGGTTTGTCTTCACCCAAGAAATATAAAAATTAAAAATCCAACCCCTTTGGATTAAAATATAAACATTTTTGCATTTTTAAAAAAACATTTTAAACTCCAAACAGCCTTCATCCAATATATTAAAAAACACAGATATATTTATATCTATATAGTTATATCTAAAGAAAGTGAAAGTGAAGTCGCTCAGTCGTGTCTGACACTTTGCAACCCCATGTCCATGGGATTCTACAGGTAAGAATACTGGAGTGGGTTGCAATTTCCTTCTCCAGAGGATCTTCCCGACACAGGGATCAAACTCAGCTCTCCTGCACTGCAGGCAGACTCTACTGTCTGAGCCACCAGAGGCTCAGTTATATATAAATGGCTTCCTAAATACAAGATTCACTTCTCTAAGTTTTCTCAAATTACATGGTGTATAGACAGATGCTCAATCTTGTATTCCTTAAAAGGTAACAGCACATACATTTTAGAAATCTGTTATCATTCAGTGCACCAGGAATATAAAATGTCTTTATTTCATCTGCTATGGCATTATATAGTATTGATTCTCGTGTTTTGACTATAATTTCACTAATAAAAGCAAATAAGACAACAAACTACAGTTTAACAATGGCAGGAATCATTAGTAAGTAAATGAAAACATACTGAATTTTAAGAAAAGACACCTTTAGAGTCACCTTGGAATGCTGAGTAGGTAGTCTAAGGTGACACTCAGCTCATCCATATTTGTCTGTTCTAGGCATAATGGAATTGTCAGAATGAGGCCGCTTCGTCTGTCCTTTCCTCCTATTAAAGAAAAAAATATGTAAATTTAACATGTAAGAGATACTGAAGCACTAAATGAATAATATATACTTGAGTTCAAAGTTACAAAAACAATTTCAAGGTTAAGACATAAGTAAAAAACTATATAATGGCTGTTTATTTTATATGTTATAAATGCTTATAGTAGTGCAGTAAAATTGTACAAAATTTACAAAAAAAATAAGAGGAAAAAAAATTCACCCATGAAGTCTTCACCTAAACATAGCAATTACCATTTTGTTTAATTTCTTCCATTCAGTGTACTCCTGATTGTAATCAATTCATCAAACACCTATTGTGTGCCCAGCACAGTATGCATTTACAAGTAAAACAAAATAAATTTCTAATCAATCTAGGAAGAAAAACTTTAAGTCATAAGAAATAATAGTATGAAATATGACAGCTTGCTGGGCTGTGCTGTACAAAATATAAAATATTATAAATAGGGATTTAGAAATTGGAGAACATAAGAGCCATAATAAATGTATAAAGGTACATAGAAAAGTTAAAAAACTTAAGAAAAATGGATAGAATTTATAAACCTAGCCAAAAGAGCATTCTGTGACAAGGAATGATCTGAGGTAACTCACAAAGGTCATATAGGATTCTCTGTTCATGAGGCAATAAAGGGAAAACGCTGTCCAGCTGAGAAGAGTGTACGGGACCTGCTTACAGAAGCCTGAAAGCCAGGAAGTGGAGTGTATGTGCATTTCATGGACGTTCACGTCCTCATTGATTTCCATAAACATGAAAACATAACTAGTACTTTATATACACATAGCTTCTTTCAAAGCTCCCCACATGACTGGTTTTCACACTGAAGTCCATCTTTTAACCCAACTGATATTTATGACAATTTTAGAAATGTAAAAGCCAGTAAATACTAAAGGAAACAATTTCATATGATCTCTTTCACTAAAAACTGAAAGAAGTGAAATAAAAAAACAAAAAACAAAAAAATGGTTCCTAGGAATAAAGTGTAGTGTTAGTAGCTCAGTCATGTCTGACCCCGTGTCTTTGCATGTCTTTGCGACCCTGTGGGCTCTGGTCTGCCAGGCTCCTCTGACCATGGAATTCTCCAGCAGGAATACTGGAGTGGGCTGCCATTTCCTTCTCCATCCTATGAATAACATGGATACAACTGACGAAGTACAAAACATAAATGATCTTTTATCAGGTTAACCATATAAATTACTGATATTCAAGTACTTTGTTTAATCTCAATAAATAGCAATTTCAAATGGTTAACTTAATAGATAATCAATAGTGCCTTAGTGCAAATGTTTTTTGTTTAGAATATGTTGTTTAGTTTTTTTCTTTTTTTTTTTTTTAAAAGAACTGCACCCATAGTTTTCAAACTGTATTCCCTGAAGGACTTTGTTGGTTTGAAAAGTTTTTGTCTATTATTCAAAAAGCTTGAATATTACTGACTGAAATAATTAACAGTCAGTAGCAATGGCACCCCACTCCAGTACTCTGGCCTGGAAAATCCCATGGACGGAGGAGCCTGGTAGGCTGCAGTCCATAGGATCGCTAAGAGTCAGACACGACTGAGCGACTTCACTTTCACTTTTCACTTTCATGCATTGGAGAAGGAAATGGCAACCCACTCCAGTGTTCTTGCTTGGAGAATCCCAGGGATGGGGGAGCCTAGCGGGCTGCCGTCTATGGGGTCGCAGAGTTGGACACGACTGAAGTGACTTAGCAGCAGCAGAGAAAGTCAGGAAAGAGGGACTGGGTTCAGAAAAGTTTCATCTGCTCCTCAAAAACCGCTAAGCTTTATCCCTGCATTAAACCAAATCTGCAAAAAGGTTCATATTTGAAGTGCAGCACTCTAAACCACTGTGAAATTGCCTGCAGACGATAGGTCTAACATTTAGCACTACATTTAACCTTATGCCCTCAGCTTTCACTAAGGGACAATAAAATAATCACCAGTGTAAATACAAAAGAAGGCAGATGCCAAGAAGAAAAATCCTTGCAAGTTGGGTATGGTAACCAGGGTCAAATGCTGCAGAGACAAGTGTAATAAGAATGCAAAAATATCACTGACAAAGATTTTTTTTTTTTGCAACAGTATGGGCAAATAAGCATTTTTTTAATTTAAATATAGTTGATGTACAGTGTTTTAGACACACAGCCAAGTGATTTAGTTATATACATATAGATCTATTCTCTTTCAGATTATTTTCCCGTATGCTGCTGCTAAGTCGCTTCAGTTGTGTCCGACTCTGTGAGACCCCATAGACGGCAGCCCACCAGGCTCCCCCATCCCTGGGATTCTCCAGGCAAGAACACTGGAGTGGGTTGCCATTTCCCTTCTCCAATGCATGAAAGTGAAAAGTGAAAGTAAAGTCGCTTTAGTCGTGTCCGACTCTGTGCGACTCCATGGACGGCAGCCCACCAGGCTCTGCCGTCCTTGGGATTCTCCAGGCAAAACACTGGAGTGGGTTGCCATTTCCTTCTCCAATGTATGAAAGTGAAAAGTGAAAGTGAAGTTGCTCAGTCGTGTCGGACTCCTAGCGACCCCATGGACTGCAGCCCACCAGGCTCCTCCGTCCATGGGATTTTCAGGCAAGAGTACGGTTATTTTAAAACATTGAATATAGTTCCCTGGGCCACACAGTAGGAGCCTGTCTTTATGTATTTCATACATAGTAGTGTGTATCTGTTAATTCCAAATTTCAAACTTCTCCCTCCCCTTTCTCTTTTGGTAACTGCAAGTTTATTTTTTAAATCTATTTTTACGTCTGTGGGTCTATTCTATTTTCATACACTAATGGGAGAAAAGAAATAACAATTGAAACAATATTCTTAAAGGGCAATCTGACTAGATATAACACAAATTTAAATGTAAATTCTCTTTAATACTCCCACTTGGAGGAATTTATACTGCTGAACTTGCACAAAACTCACAAACTGTTAAGAATGCTTCCTACAACACCATTAATATCATAAAAAAAAAATGTAGAAAACATCTAAGTGTGAACTGATAAGGGAGGAAGTTTATTTTTTTAAAAAAGAAACACATATTAGAGAAGCAATATTACTAATGAAATTCAGTATGTTTGTCCTTTATTTTTTTATTTTTTTTTTGGTGTTTTTTTTTTTTTTTTTTCAGTTACTTGGCACACAAAAATTTATATGAATCCTCTGTGGTACTGGGCAACTTTCCAAGGCAGCTGTCATCCACATGATGACTCAGCAATTCAGACCACTTTAATCTTTTTGTCTGTGAAGTCCATGTAAGACCTCCATGTTCTTGGATGAAAAGAGAATCTTAGCATTGTGTAGAAGTTTTTCATAGCTTCAGGCTGAAAGTGACAAATATAGTATGTCTGCTCTCATTTCACTGGCTGGAAGTTTTCATGTGGCTGTGTGTGACTGCAGGGATCTTGGAGGGATAGTCTTCCGCGTGCCCAGAAAGAAGAGGACTAGATGTTGGTGAGCACTGATCATGGCTGCCATAGCCATGTTGTCCCCTCAAGCTTGCTAGACATCAACAGAATCCAAACGATGTATGATCCAAATAACGTACACTAGAAAAACATGCCAATCACAGAGATACAATATACATTGAAAAAGGACATCGTAGTCTCAATATCAAGACAATTCTGATAGAACCTAAAGAGAATAAGACAGAAAAAACAAAATAAAATAATTTAACTAATCTTCAACAGGTGGGCCACAGTACCTATTCTACAGCATGTGCAAATTTACTCAATGATCCAAAATTCCATGAAGTTGCTACACCCAGTGTTACCACTGCCTTCACACTAGTAAAACATCTCAAAGCTTCTCTCTGTCTCTTCTTTGTTGATGCAGCCTTTGGGTTAATAACTGAAGGTAAACTCAAGCCTGTATAAACCAAGTTCAAGTAGTGAAAAGAGAAAACCATGTAACATATTTCATAACTCTTCTTCCTAGGAAGATGGAAGATAAAAGCTAGGACAGAGGATATCACAAAAATGAATTACTCTGTATTTCAGAAACGGTAAGTCAGATGCTGGCTAGTCATTATTCTCAGCCTGTATTAATTATTTCATTTTTCATATGAGAAGTGAGACATCATGATATCTGCCTTATAGAGGTCATTTTAATCAAATTAAAGAAGAGAATAAAAACTGGCCTGCCAAGCACCAAAAGTGACAGAGCTGGCTTGCACCGCTATCCATTCTGAGTAACAGGTATCTCAGAAACACCTTTAAAACACAACTTTCCTAGAAAAAGGAAGTGGAGTTTTGCATTATCAAAGAAACAAGATTAAGCAAGTTTATACATCAAACACTTCCAATTTTAAGAAGAAACATACCTGAAAGGAAAGCTAGTTTTTTCTTCAGAATGGGTAATATCACTGAGGCCTCCATTTTACTCCAGTAAACTTCCTCCAATAAATTTTCCTCTCTGAAAACACAGAAAGTTAAATGTCAACTGCATAGCAATAATTACTCTATGAAATATATACAGGCATACATTTTTATTATGCTTCACTTTATTGTATTTTTTTACAAATTGAACGCTTGTGGTAACCCTGTAATTAAGCAAGTCTATTGATGCCATTTTTCCACAAGATTTGCTTATTTCCTGACTGCTGTGTCACATTTTGGCAATTCCTGCAACATTTCAAAGTTTCTCACTATTACTAAATTTTCTCGCCATTACTATTATTTCTCACTATCACTAATTTATAATGGTGGTCTGTGATCAGTGATCTTTGATGTTATCACTGCAAAAAGATTACAGTTCGCTGAAGGCTCAGATGATGGTTAGCCGTTTTCAGCAATAAAATATTTTTAATTAAGGCACATACATTGTTTTTCTGGACATGTTACTGCACACTTAAAAGACTATAATATTGTGTAAATGTAACTTTTATAAGTACTGGAAAACCAAAACATTACTTATTTAACAAATACTTGCTATAAACCTATTCCATTTCAAGCTCTGTGCTTTCAGCTAAAGCTAAAAATTCAATTCACAGCCTTGCCCTGAAAAAAATGTAGTCTTTTGAAAAGAAACAGTATTTTACAGCTTTTGCATATACAACTAAAAAAGAAAAGTCACTACTATTGGCACCTGCCTACAAAAGAAAACATGTTGTCAAAGTAACATGATATGTTCTCTTCAAGTTTTATCCTTGAATATTTGTTTGCAATTTGGCCATTCATTTTTGTTCTACATCAGCCCAGGGTAACATACAAATAGTAGGAAGAATGAGGGAAAAGTTCATGTTTTACATTTTTAACCTAAAATAGTAGTACTTCATGTTTCTAGATCAGTATCTTGATCTGATGAGGCTTTTCTTCAGCTCTACAAGAACCAGACAGCTCAGGCTCATGTCTAAGCTCCTTTCTCTTGTGACCAGCTTGTCAAAGATCAGATGTGAACATTGGATAATAATGATTATGAATGCTAACATTTAGCAAGTGGTTATTACAAGGCATACACTGTTCTAATTCACTTGTATTAACTTGATTACTCCTCACATTTCTGTAAGGTAAGTACTATTATTAATCCCATTTTACAGAAAAGTAAACTGGAGTTAAGAGAAGTTAAATGTGGCCCAACATCTGAAACCTAGTTAAGTGGAGATGTTAGGACTCACACCCTGGGAATCTGGTTCCAGTAACACTGTTCTCATATCACATCATCACCTTACCAATAAAACAGGCCTGAAAATATCCAGTGACATTTGGCCAAGTGAACAAGATGGAGTCTAGCTTTTGTATCATCAGTGCAAATGTCAATGCAGTGAAAGGCCATTATTAAGACGTACTAAAAATTATTTAAAAAATAATTTTGAACACAGAGACACCCTGAAACCTAGAAAAAAGAGAACTGCTGATTGAGGCTGTCAGTGGGATGCCCTCACAAAGGAATTTCAAACATGAGGGAGTAATGAAGTTACAGGAGCAACTTTTGTCACAGAAGTATCAACAGAACTGGCTTCCTAACCAGACTTTCCCTATGGGATAAGCACAGACAACTTCTCAACTACCTTTGGGTCCTTCCTACTTTTCTGAGCCTCATAAATTCTGTGAGTTATACAGCATTCTCCTAATAAATCCATTTCTGCTTAAGTTATCAAAGCAGACTTCTCTTTTAGTCAATGGAGAAACTTGACTGGTACAGGAAGCAAAACTGCAGCTTACAGTCTGGTAGGTCATATATGCAATCACTCAATGCCACCGATTGCTCTTTGTGGGTTCCCCCCCAACAATCTGCTATCATCTATTCTGAATGAACACTGACGTTTTAAGCCTTGTCACAATAAAGCTCAACAAATCAGGGCTTCCCTGGTGGCTCAGTGGTAAAGAATCTGCCTGTCAATGAAGGGGACACGGGTTCAGTCCTTGGTCCAGGAAGATCCCACATGCTGTGGGACAACTAAGCCCGTGCACCACAGCTCATGAGCCAGCACTCTAGAGCCTATGAGCCACAACTACTGAGCCCACGTGCCTAAAGCCCATTTTCCGCAACAAGAGAAACCACTGCGCCGGGAAGCCGCCTGCCAACAACTAGAGAATGGCCCCACTCACCCCAACTAGAGAAAGCCCACATGCAGCAACGAAAGATGCAGCACAGCCAGAGATAAATACATAAAGCTTTAAAATATCAATTAATCAGTACCCAAGAAAAAAAGAATATCTGGAATTCTTAAGGCATAAGAAATAATAGCTGAAGGTGACCCTTTGAGTAAATCTGTGTTATGTGAGCTTTGCGAGTCAGGTTATCAATTTTATGCCAATAAGTGCAAAATTTTGCACCACTGTGTTCTCCACATACTTAAAGCACAAAAGGGAGATGGTTCAATCTCTGGTATAGATTTATCTTGGAAAACTGTAATATCCAGAAGCAATAGTACATTTCATCACTCTCCTGAGACATAGATGCAGTATCTACACTTTCCATGACTTCACAAAACCATCTCAGCATGGCAAAATACTGATTTTCGTTTAATCCAACAGCCTTTTTCTCTAAAGAACATCTTGATAGTGATGAAAAGGTAATCTAAAGTAATGAGAAATGTAGGTTTTGGATGTGTGGGCCAAGATCAAACTGATGAATAAAATGTGAAGCAGTCAAAGAGATGAAAGCTGTAATGTTTACTTTTTATATATTCCTCCCTTCTAGAGTCTCCTTTCCATCAATCTTTCATTGTCATCATAAAAGAGGTGGGTAATGAAAAGTCATGATTACTGTACTACTAGTTCCAATTAAATTTAATTTTACAGAAGTCATTTAAGATTTTTCAAGTCCTTAGCACAGTCATCAGAAACAAACAAACAAACAAAAACTAAATCTGCCTATCTGTAGTTATCTTATATATAGTTCATAAAATAGTTAACGTATTGGGTTGGCCAAAAAGATTGTTCAGGTTATTAATGCAACACAAAACAAAATAAAGAGAAAATCCTGCAAAATATCACTGTCCACTGCTATCACCACAGTTAAATGTTAAATATGGAGTATCTGCTCCTACTTTTCTCCAGTGGGTAGATCCAGACCACTGATTTTTCACTAGAAACTTGGTGAACCTAAACATATCTGAGTGAAATATTTCTGTAACAAGGAATGAAGTCAATGACAGGCATATACCTGATATGAGTTAATGGAAAGTAGCAAGGAAAGTAAGTTTTTAAAAAAAACTTGCCAAGTGAAGCAGGCTAAAAAAAATAGCAAAAAATTCAACAATTCACAAAGTGCTTAACACAAACATGTCATATTTCATATATGGTATTTAAAATAATCTGGATAAATTAAGTCACAATTTATTATTCATAAAGGAAGCAGAAAGCCAGTTCATAGCAGGTGAGATGCCTTGGAGAGTGCTGAATACATAGGAAAATGTGCAACCATGACTGCATGTTGCCACCAACCAAAAGCAAGAAATATCAAAGTAAATTCTCATTCCTGAGTGCAAAATAAATCCTATCTGAAAACAGCCTGTCTACAGTTAGAAATGATGAATTCTGAGAAATTCTGAAAAATATAAAGAGACTAGGTTTCAATGGAAATTTGTATCTGTCTTCTAGTTTGAACATCTTTCTCAAGATCTTGAAGAGGTTAAAAAAAAAAAAAAAGGAAAGCTGGGGCAACTAAGTAGTTAAAGTGATATTTTGCCTCCCCAAAGGAGAGACTTGTCCTATTTATTTTCATATTTATTTATTCACTCATTCACTCATTTAACAAATCTACAATAAGCATCTACTAGAGTGAATCATGGAGAAGGCAATGGCACCCCACTCCAGTACTCTTGCCTGGAAAATCCCATGGGCGGAGGAGCCTGGTAGGCTTCAGTCCATGGGGTCGCTAAGAGTCGGGCATGACTGAGCGACTTCCCTTTCACTTTTCACTTTCATGCACTGGAGGAGGAAATGGCAACCCACTCCAGTGTTCTTGCCTGGAGAATCCCAGGGACGGTGGGGCCTGGTGGGCTGCCGTCTATAGGGTCACACAGAGTCGGACATGACTGAAGTGACTTAGCAGCAGCAGTAGAGTGAATCAAGCCAAGATGCTCTGGATATCCTTGGCATTCGTAATATATTTCATTGATGAATGGATGAATCAACAAGCAAATGAACAAACGTATGTGACTAACAGTAAAGTGAGACACACACCCTAGGAGTCCTAACATCATCACAGCTACCTGACCATCCACACCTCGTGGTGTGATCACAGATCACATGTGCACACTTTTCCTTCAAAGCAGCTCCTTCAGCTTCTTCTACTGGGACAGTTTCCCAGGGATCCAGCAGCTACATAATCACCAGATGCTGGAGAAAGGCAGGTCTATGATGCTAAGGGGGACCACGATGGGTTCTACCAATGGGCAACCGTTAGAGGGCAGCAGAGGATGTGTTAAGCAGCAGTCAAAGAGCATTTCGGGCCTTTTAATCAAGACTGGGCAAACTACACTTCATAGGAGATTGTAACTGATGATATGAATGGGTGCACTGGAACTCCTCTTTCAATAAGTATAAATCAACCAGTTTATTTGGAAAATTTAGTTATTCTTCGAAGAGCATTTTTAACAACCAGTGAAAACCCATTAGGATAGCCGAAGGCTAACTAAATCATCTCTAATGAGTCTACATCATGTAGACACATAATGGCAATGAGCAAAATCAGAATGCAGGCTCGCTCCCTTCGCCTTCTATTTCCAGAAGAAATACTACAGTTGTCCTTAAATTCAGATTACAAATACTTTCAACTAGTGTTACAGAGCAACAGCAACCTTAGATGAAGACAAGTAAGCACACACAGAAGTACTAAGTATTGCCCAGCTGGGCACATCGCCCACATATCCATATGTAAAATTAGGCAGAAGGAAGCATCACTCAACTTTACAAAAATATATCAATAAAGCAGATCAACAGTTAAAAACGTGTGTCATTTTTGTTACTGTAGGTGCCAATGTATGATTATTAATCTGGGTTTACAATAACATTGACAATTCTGAAAGAAAACCAAGCTTTTGGGATAGACTTCAAATGAAAATGATAAAATGCTTAACTTTCACAACAGTACAGATCTATCCAAAACAGTAATTCTTCTAAATAAAATTGAAACCTGAAGTATCCTCGTTTGACACCATTTTTACAGATGGGTCAGGACCGAGTTTATTCCATGAGGGAGGGAGAAAAGAAGAAAGGGATGAAGGAAACAGAAAAAGTTCCAAGTTTTCCATGAAAACATAACCTACTTTAAAAGACAAGAAAATTCTACAGAAAAGGTCCAATGGGACATGAGAAGTCCTACACTGCATTTAAATGTCAAAAAATTTAAAGCTAATGGTAATGATATTCTGCCACTTAAAAACCCTTTTCAAAAACAATACAAGCAAGTACCCCTACATCATCACCCTTGCTGCCCCTTCTCCTCAGGAGCCAGACATGCGTATGTTCAAAAGCAAAAGGGAACTCAGTTCTTTAAGGACTTCCTCACCTCTTGAGCTAGTCTACCAAGTCCTTAGCAACTGCTAACCTTCATTTTTTGAAGGTTCAGCTTCAGAAGGTCCTTTATTGTATGACTTTTTCAAATTTTTGGCTTTTCCTATCTATGTTAATTTATAAGTAAATCCTTCCTCGCCAAAACCAGGGCAGCAAAAGGAATACTACTTTAGAGAAGTGAATGAGGCTGATGGAATTCCAGTAAAGACATTTCTGGCATCCCCAGCTCTAGAGTACCCCATGGCTACAGAGTCTTTACCTGATACGAGAGCTCTCTGAAGTGAACTCTCTTCATGCACAGCTTTTGCATCTGAGTATCACACTGAGCTCCAAGAAGCCTGCACCACTTCCTTCCCCAGGGCAATGGATGTGCCCACCGAGTCCACCTGCTGCGGAACAGGTCTGTCTCAATCATCAGGGGAAGCACGTGATAACAAACTCATAATCATATTTCTAGATCCCATCCTCTCTTTATCTCAAAATTTCTCTGGGTCATCATTAAATCTGTTCTCTACTGACCTTTATCCTAGAAAGAAGTGTTCCTCCTCTATACTCAGCAAAGACATACATACTTTTCATTGAGATAATCTCAGGCTTTTAAATCTAATTCAGACATATAATTGTCTAACAGACTGAATAAAAGTATCATCCGGTTCCTAATTTTTGTTTATATAATGAAAATATTTGGTACATCAAACAGCACACTGGAAAAAAGTTAAAAATGTGTAATAGTACAAAACAAAAGTTTAAAAAACCTAAGTTAACTAAAGATATGGAAAACTATTCACAAAATGGAAATTATTATGGCATTACCCAAGTAGAAAGAAGCCAGTGGAACATGTGAAAGTTATTTTCCATCAGACAAAAAGTCCATTAAAAAAAAAACATAACAATGTATTTTTGAGCCAGAAACACAAACACAATACTGACCATACTGCAAATCCCTTAACTTGTTCAGTAACTAAACAGTCACATCACAGTTATACATGCAGCCAAGTAACTCAAGACATATGGAAAACTACGTACAAGATGAGCACCTCTCTTTCCCTCAGAAGGCCTGCTAGCAATACTAGGTATCTTTCCCAAGCAGAGTCCTCCCCCACTGAACACCTTTCTGCCGTGGGACTCTGTCCCTGGGAGGTGTTCTCTCAGAAAGGCGGTCTGGTGCAGTGATAAACATCATGCCCCAGGGCAAGGGTGTGACTAGGAGGAGCCACTTACTAGCTAGGTGGTTTGGACAATTCCTTAACTTTTCTTTCATGGGCATAGTCACTGAATCTAACTCATCAGACCCAGGATTCGGTGAGCTAATACATGTGCAGTGTTTAGTATACTCTAGAATGGTAAGCACTCAATGGCATCTATTATTAACAGCTCAATTTTCCTTCCTCCACCAGCTACTATTTAGCTTTCTACCACTGATTCTCCACAGAGGCCACAGCCAAAGCATTCCCACTGAGGCCTTCTTGGTACAACATACTAAAACGGGAACAAACATATTCCAAGTAGCTTGACACATCTTGGCATTTTTTTCAAGTTTCAAGAACATAATTTCCCCCTCAAAACAACATAATTATATGCATTGCAGGTAGATTCTTTACCGTCTGAGCCACCAGGGAAGCCATAATTACATTAATATCCCCATTTTTTCTGATGAGACTGAGGCACAGAGAAATTAAGTAATTTGCCCAAGGTCAGACAAAAACTAAAAATAGATTCAGAACCAGTGATTAGAACCATAGAGGGCATCTACTTCAACTTTTTCACCTTACTGATAAGGAAACTGTCTTAGTACACGCGGGCTGTTATAACAGAAATATCATAGATTGAATGGCTTATAAACAACAGAAATTTATTTTTCACAGTTTCATTCAGGCTGCTAAAACAAAAATACCCTAACGTGGGTGCTTATAAATAAATTTATCTCCCATGGTTCTAGAGTCTGAGAAGTCCAAGATCAAGGCACAGATAGATCCAGTGTCTGATGAGGGCCCCTTCCTGGTTCTTGGGGGGCCATCCTCTACGTCCTTACTTGGTAGGAGGGCAAGGGAGCTCCCCGGGGTTTCTCTTAGAAGTGTACTAATCACCTTCTAAAAAGTGAAGTGAAGTGAAGTCGCTCAGTCGTGTCTGACTCTTAGCAACCCCATGGACTGCAGCCAATCAGGCTCCACCGTCCATGGGATTTTCCAGGCCTACCCAAATACTATCGCACTGGCGATTAGTTTTCAACATATGAATTTTGGGAAGGATACAAAAATTCAATCTAGAGCAGAAACTGAGATCTATAAACATAGATTCACTGTTCTAACACTGAACAGCACATTGAGTAATAACATGAAACCCAGACTCCTAAAACCCTGCACAGGGCTTCTCTCCTCTATACTGTCACATAATAAAATCAAAATTAAAAATACATGAATTAACAGAGAACCATTATTTCTACATATGTGAATAATTTCTTAAAATAAATGTCCCCACAAAAACTTACTCACAAACATTCACAGCAGTATTATTCATAACACTAAAGACATGAAAACAACTCAAATGTCCATCAATTCTGAATGAATAAACAAAATAAGGCACATCCATACAACAGAACATTACTAAGCAATTAAAAAAGGACTGAAATATAGATACATGATACAACATGGATGAACCATAAAACATTATGTGAAAAAAAATTATGCTAAGTGAAAGAAGCCAGACACAAAAGGTCACAAATTGTATGATTCCATTTATATGAAATATCCAAAACAGGCAAATGCACAGACACAAAGCAAATTAATGGTTGCCTGGATCTGGGTTAGGTATGGGGAATGACTGGTGATGGGCACAAGGATTCTTTCTTGGGGTGACGGAAATGTGAAATCAAATTGCAGTGATGACTCTATAACTCTTTTAACATATTATTGATCAGAGATGTATTACTACATCTTTTGTTACCCCAACGTTATTGACCACAGACATTTCAATATTCACTTTCATAACAAGTCACCAGCCACAGGCATTAGTTTCTGCAAAAATCCCCTAGTCAAAAAATGTGTTACAGAATCATTGAATTGCAGCCTTCGAATGGGTGAATTTTATGACCATAAATTTTATTTTAATAAAGCTATAAAAAAATAATTAAAAAACCAGAATTGAACATTTTATAAATCAGGAAAATCTGAATGAAAGTGATGTGCACTTCAAGTATCAAAAAATAAAAACTAAAAATACATAAGCATTTGTTCCAGAAAGTCTATGAACTGAACTGTTTATGCTGAACAATTTATCCCCAACTTTTACTATAATTAGAATACCCTGCTATGAAAGAACTTCAGCTACAAAGACAAATTTCTTTCAACATTGTACATTCTGGATGGTGTAAAATAAGAAAAGATTAAATGGATTAAATAGAGGGGAGAAAGGAGAGTGTAAGCAATAATATTGATACCATTTTTACTTTACAGTTGCCCAAACTATCACTTTAAGGAAATTGGCACTACAAAAGGGCATTTAGATCTGCTTTTTATTTTTAAGCTACAGGGACATTTATAAACACTGGTCTCTTGGACTTCCCTGGTGGCGCCGTGGTAAGAATCCACCTGCCAGTGCAGGGAACATAGGTTCAGTCCCTGGTCCGGGAGGATCCCTCATACTACGAAGCAACTAAGTCCCTGTGCCACGACTGAGCCTGTGCTCACCAGCCCACAAGCCACCGCTACTGAGCCACATGCTGAAAGTATTGAAGCCCGTGCGCCTAAAGCCTGTGCTCTGCAACACGAGAAGCCGCAGCAATGAGAAGCCTGAGCACTGCGATGAAGAGTAGCACCTGTTCGCTGCGACTACAGAAAACAATGGAGATATAGTGTAACCAAAATAAATAAATGAACAAAATTTTAAAAATAAAAAATGGTCTCTTAGGGCATCTCAAAGCTTTCATACAAATATACATAAAAACATCCAAGATTTGAGTAAAGATTAAATATGTATTCCTTTCAACAGTATCATATGTCCTAAAACAAATCATCTGCTTTTGAGAAAAGTATAAAATATGCCTCTGAATTAAAATAATACTAAGACTTTTCAGCATCCCATAAAAATCAGAGGCTTAGAGGATCAATGAATGCAAATCACCTTAAAACATCACCTACACTTGAAAGGTGGAATGTGAAATTAGTTATCTGTATATTTCCTTATGCACACTCTGTCGTGTCCAACTCTCTGCAACCCCATGGACTGCAGACTGCCAGGTTCCTCTGTCCATGGGACTCTACAGGCAAAAATACTGGAGTGGGTCGCCACTTACTACTCCAGGGGATCTTCCCAACCCAGGGACTGATCCCATTAACTCCTGCGTCTCCTTCACTGGCAGGCAGATTCTTTACCACTGAGCCACCTGGGAAGCCTAGGTATAAAAGGTACATTTCCTTATATCTCCAAATAAAATAACAATGACTAGTATTATTGAAAATGTTCTATATATAATAGTAAAACAATATTCGAGTCACTTCACCTTCACTGCTTCATTTGTAACTCACAACTCTGAGACTAGGATTACTGTTATTTCCATTTAACAGCTAAGGAAACTGAGGCTAAGTGAGATGAAGAGAGCTTAACCAGCCCAAGCTCATGCAGTTAAAAAGCAGCAAAACTGGCATTTAAACCTAACGCTGCATCCAAGGCCTAAGTGCCGTTACTTCTCACGCTCTTGCTTAACACAGTGACCTATATTATGGTATGAGTAAGGAGGGCCTTCAGCATCTCTCAAATAGAACTGCTCATTTTTTTTAGATGTAATGACAGTAAATTTATGTCTATTAAAAACAGTGCCTTATCTTTTATTGATGACACTTTAACATTTACAAACACAGTATGTCTGGGATCTGCATCAATGATGGGGAGGGGGATATGCATGGAGTAGGACTGGTCATATTGACAACTGTTGACAGTCAACAGATAACGGGTAAACAGTGGTTCATTTTACTACTCTCTCTGCTCTTGCATCTTTGAAAATGTCCAAGATACAATTAAGAAAACTAAGTCTTTAAACATACCAATACTGTAAAAGAGGAAGATACAATCTTTAACAACTTTTTTTACATTCAGCAATATTTTCCTTATTTCAAAGTCAAGAGACAGGAAACAGGCTACCCATAATTTTAAAAATTTTTCACATATTCACCATCATATCCTAAAGTTCTTCATGTAGAAAGATCTGAGTATTTGGTCTCCAGCTAAGACTGCTGAGGAGGAAGAGACCAATTCTGACACATGCAATAACCAGAAGATAAAAAGACGACGGCAGGCAGGCAGAATGCCTACTTTCACCACTGCGTTGGAACTGCAGACTTAATTCCTGTCCCTATACATTTGTCTCACTTTGTGACTGGAGGCATTTTTTCAGAAGTCTCCCTCTCACTGTATCATACTCTTTTATAAGTAATTAAAATTATTAAGAAAAGCAAAATTTATGTCCACAATAGGCATTTGCTGTGATGGATGAACAGAATGGCTGGTCAGAAGACAGGAAGAGCTCTTGGTGGAGACTCAATTAACTACCATATTGTTTGACTCAGAAAAGAACGAGAGTCCAAAGGTTTTGCGTATAACATATTAACACATAAGAGCATATTTCAAATTTAATAACAACTTGTTTTATCTATACAGTCAATAGAGCCAAAAAAACTTACTTCTAAAATCTAAAGTAGGTATTAGCTAGCTCAGCCGTTTGAATGTGTCTACTTGTTTGCCCAGGACAAAGCCTGGCACATGACCAACACACAATAAATATTCGTTGAATAAACTCCCTTCTTACAGTCCTGCCAGCTTTCTCATTTAGGTGTCACTGGGCAAAATAATTAGGAAGGAGGAGAAGCAGCAAGGGAAAAACAAGCTTAATAATTTTACCTGACAAAGCACTATGAACAGAGCATGCATTTGCTCTGTAGAGAATATTAAATTACATAGTTCAGGGACCTTTACTGAAACATCTTGGGGCCTGGCCCATCGGGATCATGAATGAAGAGAGACATTTTATAAAGCCTTCTTTATGCTGAGCCAACTCTTAATTTTGGCTTTTAGAAATGGCTTGTTTAACTTTACTACATTTATAGTCCAAGTGAGTTTTCATTATCTATTTTCAACACTTGGGAAAAGTTACTATTTAACATGAACACTTTTTCATTTTCGGAAGTTGCATCTCCACTTTAATCACAGCATTCATCATCAGCCCCTCCTCCACCTTACCTTCTCCCTTTAACATCTATAAAATACTTCGCAGTTCCTAGTTCTTTCTTGCTATATTTAAATGGCTCCTGACTTGGCACCCACATCTCACCTGGCAGATCATCTGATCTGTAGAACCCACAAAACCACCACAGAAGAAACTTCAGACTCCTCTGGATAGCCAAAGAAGCAGCTTTTGACAGCAAGTATTTCTAATAATTGAAACAATATCATGTCTGCCATCAACGAATACTATATTCTGGAAGGAAGATGATGGCAACAGCAATTAGAAAGAATACTATTTTTCTGTTGGGACACACAACATACAAAATTAATTTTTTTAAAGTGAGAAGCTATATCAATTATTTACTTTACAGAAAAAAGATGTAAGTTTAAAAGGGCTTTCTTGAACTGGCTGCTACTTCTAATACAAAGTTAGGTAAGGAGGCAACAAAGCAGCCACTTCCCATTTTTAATGACTTCTGCACTGTGTGTCTGGAAGCCCTGAAAACAAGCAGAGGCAGCAGGGTATCATGAGGAAGAACTACAGTCAGACTGAGCTGGGGTCAAATCCTAACTCTGCTCCTTATTAGCTGTGTGACCTTAAGCAGGTGGCTTCACCACTCACCCTGGCTTCATACCTCAAGAGGGCCCAGCTGCCATTCTGTATAAGGCGAAATCCCAGAATTCTCTCAATAAATCCCTTTTTAGCTTACATTCAATACAATGGCTTCAATCCTTAAAATTACAGGGACTAAAACTAAGACAATCACCCTCCTGAACTCCCTCCTAAGAGCCTCCCCACTCCTAGGAATCTCCCTTGATACCCATCAACCCAACACCGAGGCAAACTGAGGGACGGACAATCCTTTCCCCTACAAGAGGAAATAAAGACAGAGGGAAAAAAGCGCGCTTTGCAACAGTAACAGAGGGAGTATTCTTAAAGTAGGATTCTCGTAAGTCCCTAAGACATCAGCCTTGCTTACAGAAATGCAGAACCATGAGCAATCATCATCTATATAAAACTACTACAAAATTAAATCAGAACAATTATGCTGATGAAAAATACCTCTCCAAATCAGTAAAAAGCAAAAAACGTTAATAAACATTCCAGGCTCAACTGTATCTCCTTAAACACGAATTTGATATACAACAACAATAAAAAAACCCACTTTGGATCACAAATTTAAAGCTGAAAAACAGAATGAACAAAATAACAGAAATGAAAGAAAAGGTGAAGAAGATAAAATTCTATCAGAACTGAAGATCAAATCACAAGGTGCTCAAGAATAAATACAAATAAAACCTATAAAAGGCATTGAAGAAAACAGTAAAAGAAGAGAATGAAAATGACATGATGCAGTAAAACACAGAAAGCTTTTGAAATGAAAGATAGACAAAGAAGATATAATTATGTGTAACTTGAGTACCAATAGAAGAAAAACAAAACATTAGAATATTTAAACCTATAATCCAAATGAAAGTGTCTCAGAAACAAAAGGCCCAACAAGACATAATAAAAGAATCCAGTAGGCAGAAGACTGACCTGCTACAGGGAACTCCAAGACAACAGTCACAATGAAACTGCTCAGACTGTAAAAATAAAAGGGAAATAAAACCAGGAATTTCAAACAAAAGGATCGAATGACTTGTAAGTGCAAGAAAATTAAGACTGGGATCAGATTTCTTAAAAAAACGACATAAAGAACAAGACCACATTTGTAAGCAAGGAAACAAAGTGTGAACCGAGCTGTCCTTCCAGTGTCAAGGCTACAGAAAAACAACTTTAAATATGTAAGAACAGGGAAATTGTGTTCACAAGCTCTTCTGTAAAAATCTACTAAAAATTGAGATAGATCTAACCAGTAGGTGACTGGGAAACTGCAGCCAAAGACGATAGTGAGGACTTAACAAATTTAACTGTAAACCTAAGTGCAAAAACAAATCTGCGGTTAGGTTTGAAGGCAAACTAGGTATAGTTCAACTAAAAACATTGGGAGAAGAGAAAAAAAGAAAAGCACAGAATAAACTCATTGATTATTGAAACAGCAATAAGGTAAGGATCAAAGCACACCATTAAAAACTAAAACAAAGGACAGTAGAAAGTTAAACATGAAAACAAGGAAGAGGATGTTTTTAAAAGGCGTAAGCACACAAGTAGCTTCTATAACAAAAACAAAAATCCAAAATGTCCAAAGACATTTTTAAAACGGAAATGCAAGTAAAGCATATTGGCAGCTAAACGAATGGCTAACTGCGATGGTGGTGGGGGAAAGCCCCCAGTAAAAGCACATCACAAAGAAAATACAACAATGCCCGTGAAACGCACTCAGTGGCGCATGAGTCTTCGTGACCCCATGCCAGGCTCAATGCATACGGGAGTACATAACACACAATGACAAAACTGAGATTGAATTCAACAATCACTAACAGAAAATCATTTTTTAATGCAGCTCCTAAAAAGGAACTAATGCTTTATGCAAGAGATAACCTAAGAAAGGTGGGGTAAAATAAAGGTGGAGGATTAAAAGGTACAAACTATTATGTATAAAATAAACTACAAGGATATATTGTATAGCACAAAGACTATACCATTATTTTTTAACAACCATAAATGGAATATAACCTTTAAAAATTGTGAATCACTGTTCTACATCTAAAATTTACATAATATTATACATCAACTATATCTCAATTAACGGAGAAGGCAATGGCAACCCACTCCGGTACTCTTGCCTGGAAAATCCCATGGACGGAGGAGTCTGGTAGGCTGCAGTCCATGGGGTCGCTAAGAGTCAGACACGACTGAGCGACTTCACTTTCACTTTTCACTTTCATGCATTGGAGAAGGAAATGGCAACCCACTCCAGTGTTCTTGCCTGGAGAATCCCAGGGACAGGAGCCTGGTGGGCTGCCGTGTATGGGGTTGCACAGAGTCGGACACGACTGAAGTGACTTAGCAGCAGCATACGTCAATTAAAAAAAAAAAGATAACTTGAAACAAAGTAAATCAAAAAGACTAAAAATTAAAGAGAGGCCACGGCATATCAAAAAAAATAGAGTAAAAAAGAAAGAGGAAAAAAAAGCAAAAGTAGTAATCCTGATACTGAAGAATTCAAATCAAAAAGGCAGCTGAAACATGACAAAAAAAACCCATCTAATGCTAGCAGCCATATTATACAATTAAAATATAAAATTAAGAATGCTTATGCATCAAATACCACAGCAACCACCTTCAAATGCAAAAACTACAAGTAATGCAGTAAAACTCAGAAAAATAACTTGAGTAATATGTAAAACTAAGGCTCATGAGTTTAGCTGAGAATACAAACAACTGACATAACATAAAAAGATAAATCTTATGTATTACACTTTGTTATTGGTGGTGTTTAGTTGCTAAGTCATTTCTGACTCTTTGCAACTCCTTGGACTGTAGCCCTGCAGGCTCCTCTGTCCCTGGGATTTCCTAAGCCAAGAATACTGGAGTGGGTTACCATTTCCTTCTCCACAGGATCTTCCTAACCCAGGGATGGAACCCATGTCTCCTGCATTGGCAGGTAGATTCTTTACCAGTGAGCCACCAGGAAAGCCCATCAAACTTTATACCTTGATAATAAACTCATTCTCAGGTGGATCTGAATAATGACCAAAAAAAGAGGGGGAGGGAATCATATACTCTTCTCAAAGAAATGAGGAAGAAATAATGCAATGGCAGATCACAAGTCTAATAAAATCAAACATTACTAACAGAATTGAAAAACAAAAGGTCATTCCACTCTAAAAATTTTTAATTGTCTACTATTAAAACTTTTGACACAGCAAAATACAAACCAAAATTATAATTTTCTAAAAAATGATACATTTAATTCACTGAAAAAAGGAAAACCTATTACATTTAAAATAAACATTCACAGTAATAAAAATAAATTCCTCATTCAACAAGAACAATAAACTAAAGCAAAACACAAGGATGGAAACAATAAAGATTAAAAAAGAAATTAATGAGGTAATTTCTAAATAAATCAAAACCTTAGAGTTCTTTAAGGAAACAGACAAAATACATATGGGGGAAAAAAGGAGAAAACAAATATACAAAATAACTGGGATGATACACTTTCAACACATTTTGCAAGATTATTCATTTCAATATTACTTGTCATTAGAAAATACAGTTAGAAATAACATGAACTTCCACAGTGTAAGAACAACTAAGTAAACAGTTGGTAAAGCCATACAACCTGCTACCTGCTAAGTCACTTCAGTCGTGTCTGACTCTGTGCGACCCCATAGATGGCACCCAAAAGGCTCCCCCGTCCCTGGGATTCTCCAGGCAAGAACACTGGAGTGGGTTGCCATTTCCTTCTCCAGTGCATGGAAGTGAAAAGTGAAAGTGAAGTCGTACAACAGTCACACTCTAAAAATGGACGGAGATCCCCATGAAATAATACAGATACCCAGTCTAAGTGGAAGAGACAAAGTGCAAAAGAATAACTGCAGTGTGCTACTTTTTGTACAAAGAGAAAAGAAGAATATATACACGTACATGCTCATCTTGTGCAAAGACGAATTTAGACTAACTGCCTATGGGAAGGAAGAGAGAATGAGTAGAAAGGATGGGGGACTGGAAAAGGAGCAGAAGAGAATGGAGGGAAAACTAACACCCCTCTTTCTGTACAGTTCTAAATGTGTATAAGTTCTAAATTTGCATACTCAAATAACAAAATTTGGAGAAGGCAATGGCACCCCACTCCAGTACTCTTGCCTGGAAGATCCCATGGATGGAGGAGCCTGGTGGGCTGCAGTCCATGGGGTCGCTGATGGTCGGACACGACTGAGCGCCTCCGCTTTCACTTTTCACTTTCATGCATTGGAGAAGGAAATGGCAACCCACTCCAGTGTTCTTGCCTGGAGAATCCCAGGGACAGGGGAGCCCGGTGGGCTGCTGTCTATGGGGTCACACAGAGACGGACACAACTGAAGTGACTTAGCAGCAGCAGTAGCAGCAATAACAAAATTAATAACAATGACAGAAAAAAAAAAAAACTCTAAAAGAGAAACTGAACAAAGAGATGTCTCTAATGGCATTTGAAATGATGAACATCACACTACAGAGGAAACGGGGCAGGGAGAACTAATCCAAGTAACTTTAAGGCTAAACACTCTCAGGTTATAAAGAAAACAAACAAAACACCCAAATGAACACTGAATTCCAATACATGTTTTTTCACTGTGTTAAAGATAAGCAATTCTGGGGACTTCCCTGGTGGTCCAGTAGTAAGGATCTGCCTTGCAGTGCCAAGGATGTGGTCCACTCCCTGGTCAGAGAACTGCCACATGCCTCTGAGCAACTAAGCCCTTGCACCACAACTAGAGAGTCTATGGGCGGCAACAAAACACCCCACAAGTTGCAATGAAGATCCTGTGTGCTGCAACTGAGACCCAACAACTAACCCTAATCTTAAACCTCACACAGCCAAACGAATATTAAAAAAAAAAAAAGATTAACAATTCTGAATTGCTTGATGTGTATTCCAAGATGGAACAAATAAGTAAGTAAATTGTGGATAACAGGACCTACAATTTTCACTGTCAAAGAAGGGAGTTACAAATATGGAAACTAGCGAGGGAGATTCGGAGAAGGCAATGGCACCCCACTCCAGTACTCTTGCTTGGAAAATCCCATGGACGGAGGAGCCTGGTGGGCTGCAGTCCATGGGGTCGCTCGAGTTGGACACGACTGAGCGACTTCACTTTCACTTTTCACTTTCATGCATTGGAGAAGGAAATGGCAACCCACTCCAGTGTTCTTGCCTCGAGAATCCTGCAGACGGCGGAGCCTGGTGGGCTGCCGTCTATGGGGTCGCAGAGTCAGACACGACTGAAGCGACTTAGCAGCAGTAGCAGTAGCAGCAGGGAGGGAGATTACAATGAACCTCATAATGACGGCTGGAAAAAAGTAGTATGTACTCATAGTTTTCACTTAATATAGGGGATGTCTATGTGTGTCCCCTAGCTCTACCCACTGGGAAGGCTCTGACAGTTGACTTTATGTGTCAGTTGGCCCAGAGTGGCCAGATGTTTGATGAAACATTATTTTATCTCTGCAAGGATGTTTTTAGATGTGATGAACATTTCAATCAATAATGTAAAGCAGACTGCCCTTCATATCACCAGTGGGCCTCATACAACCAGCTGAAGGCCTAAACAGAACAGAGACTGACTCTCTCCTAACATGAAAGAATTCTCCAATTAGACTGCCTTTGGACTTAACTTGCAACATCATTTCTTCTTGCCTAATGGCCTTGGCACATTAGTTCAATGGACCAGCAAACATTAGTTCTCCCTGGGTCTCTCAGCTGCCAGCTCACCCTACAGGTTAGATTTGCCAATTTAATCACATGAACCAATTCCTGGTGATAAATCTCCTTATACCTCTTTCCTATGAGTTCTGTTCCTCTGGAAAATCCTAACAGGGGCCTAAAATCTATGACCTCTCAGTAGCAATGAGCACAAATGTCTAGATCATGATTTCTATTTACTACTGCTACTATAAAGAATCAAGCTTCCTTGAAAAATGGCAAATTCCAAGGCAGGAATCTGCACAGAGTACAAAAGAACCCTGAAATATCTTGATTTATGAGTACACATCAGAAGGACACAGAATGATTCAGGTAAAAAATATTGTCATTTGTTAAAATTATTAAGCAAGATTTTATGAGACACAGGGTATTTACAGAGTCTCAAAGTATTTCCCCAAAAGATGCCTATTAATTACAAAGAAAAAAAACTGATTTTTTAGTGGAAAAACCTGGAGGACATCACACCAGGTGACTGAAAATTACATTACCAGTAATGAAACAATAGTACGGACCTTCAGATACTGTACACTGATACACTTGTATAGCACATGCTCAATTGCTCAGTCATGTTCGACTCTTTGCAATCCCATGGACTGTGTAGCCTCACCAGGTTCCTCTGTATATGGAATTTTCCAGGCAAGAATACTCCAGCGGGTTGCCATTTCCTACTCCAGGGGATCTTCTCAACTGGAGATCAAATCTGCATCTCATGCATTAGCAGGCGAATTCTTTACCACTGAGCCACCTGCAAAGCTCTCAATTGTGTAATATTCCAGTCAAAAATGCACAGCCTAAATCTAATCAGGAGGAGACATCAGACAAATCCAAATGGTGGGATATTTTTACAAAATAATTAAACTGTATTCTTCAAAAATTTTTTTATCAAGAAACAAAGACCAAGGAAGTGTTCTAGATTAAAGGAGATTAAAGACATATGGCAATTAAAAGCAACAAATGATCCTAGACTGAACCATTTACCCAGAAAACAAGTTTTTTTTTCTCTTTTAATCAAAAGGACATTAGGAAATTCAGAAAATTTTTAATAAAACTGACATAGTGTTATATCAATGTCAATTTCCCAATTTTGATGATGGTACTGTGATTATATAAGAAAATATCCTTGTTTTTTGTGAAGTATAAATGGAAGGATTTAGGGGCAAAGGGCCATAAAGTTAGCAAATTGCTCTCAAATGGTTCAGGAAAAAAAAAAAAAAAACTACTTATTGCTTTATGAAAAGCAACTGTGGCAAAAAGTTAACACTTGGGGAATCTATGGTGAAGAAAGAGTACATGGCAATTCTTTGGATTATTTTTGCAACTTTTCTCCAAGTTTGAAATTACCTAAATATTTTTATTTGGGTAAAAATACAGTAGTATTTGATAACAATGCTTTTTTACATTATTCCCCAACCATATGTGTGCACCCACACACACATATTAAAGCCAAAGCCAAAAACCTGAGAGGTTTTTCTCTTCTTATAACCTCTAGCCAAATGGCCACATAATCTGCTGAATCCATCTCCTCTTCTTTTCAACAGCACTATTGATTATCATATAACCTCTAAATGATTTCCTGACTCTGCACTCTACCCTTTCACACACTTGCAAAATAAACCACCTCACTGCTGCTGCTGCTAAGTCGATTCAGTCGTGTCCGACTCTGTGCAATCCTATAGACGGCAGCCCAGTAGGCTCCACTGACCCTGGGATTCTCCAGGCAAGAGTACTGGAGTGGGTTGCCATTTCCTTCTCCAATGCAGGAAAGTGAAAAGTGAAAGTGAAGTCACTCAGTCGTGTCTGACTCTTCTCGACCCAATGTACCGCAGCCTACCAGGCTCCTCTGCCCATGGGATTTTCCAGGCAAGAGTACTGCAGTGGGGTGCCATTGCCTTCTCCGTCTCACTTCTCTACTTTAAAATCTTAAATGGTCTCCATGGCAACCCTTCTACATAGACTTAAGTTTTCTGCAGCTCATGCCCTTGCCTCTCTATTTTGTGCCCTTCTCATGTGGAAGAAAGCAAATGCAGTGCTTTGAACCTGCAATGCACTTGCACTGTTTGTGCTTTGGTATATGCTCTCTATGCTGAAATATCCTTATCTATCCAATCAAAGAAATTCCTATTTATTCTTTAAACCTTATCTTAGCTTCCCTTCCCTGTGAAACCTTCCCTGACACAATACACAGTGTGAAGATATAACCACTCTCTGGTTCCTTAGTGCTAATATTTACTCTTATACTATAATATCTCTATTACAAATAGCTCCACTAAAAATTCATTTTATTGGGTTCCAGAATCACTGTGGAGGGCGACTACAGCCATGGAATTCAAAGACATTTACTTGCTCCTTGGAAGGAAAGCTATGACAAACCTAGACAGCATATTAAAAGGCACAGACATCACTTTGCTGACAAACGTGCACACAGTCAAAACTATGATCTTTCCAGTAGTCATGTATGGATGTGAGAGTTGGACCACAAAAAAGGCTGAGCACCAAAGACTTGATGCTTTTGAACTTCGGTGCTGGAGAAGACTCTTGAGAGTCCCTTGGATTGCAAGGAGATTAAACCAGTCAATCCTCAAGGAAATCAACCCTGAATATTCATCAGAAGGACTGATGCTGAAGCTGAAGTTTCAATACTTTGGCCACCTGATGCGAAGAGCTGACTCACTGGAAAAGAGCCTGATGCTGGGAAAGACTGAAGGCAAAAGGAGAAGAGGGCAGCAGAGGATGAGATGATTAGACACAATCACCGACTCAATAGACATGAATTTGAGCAAACTGAGGACAGAGCAGCATGGTGTAATGAAGTCTGTGGGGTCTGCAAAGAACTGGACACTACTTATGACTGAACAACAGCAAATCTCTATTACCTTATCACACAGTATAACTCCCATTCTGAGGTGAGTGGGGATTCACTGACAGAGGGACCAAGTCATATTTATTTGCTGAACTACTTAGACTAGACTAGGTCCTCAAGAGTAGGAAATGTTAAGAAAGTCTCTATCTACATGTTGAAAAGTAAAAGCTAAAAAAAGAAAGAAAATGAAATTTTAAGACTAATATACCTTTCACAGGGAGATGACATATGTTTTTGCTTGTTATATAAGTTAGAACAAGCCCTAGACTTAACTTTTATGCAGTCATCTCTGGAAAACAAATAATCTGACACAATTTTCCAATTTTTTATTTTCTATAGTTTGATGATAAAGAACACATGTTGTTCAAAGCCTTTTAAGTTATGAACTGTGACTAAAATAAAGTTATAGATATAAAACAGTACAAAACCAAAAATAGTTTCACTTTATAATACTTAAGTACAAGAAATATCGTTTTGGTCAAAGTGCTTTAAATGCAGTAGTTTCTGATTTAAACTGAATTGTATAAAAAATCTAATCACTGCTTAATCTTACTTTTCCTGATATGAAACTAAGCCAATTACATAATTTTCTATCAGAAAGTTTAAAGGAAAATATTACAGAAGATTGGTTCATTCGTCCTCCTTTCCAATATAAACATTACAGGGATAAATAAAATTACTTTCTTAAGAAATGGATCCTTAATCACATAATAATACATGTGAAAGCTTCCATGAAGAAAATAGTATCATGTACAAATATGCAAAATCATGACTGTTACTGACGTCTTCAATACCTCACGCTCCTGGTTTTTCTAATAGCAATCACTTTGTCTTGGAGACCTAGCATGTGACCAGCCCTTGATTGCCTTGCCATTCCTACATGTTTCTATCATAGCCTGCATTTCCAAATATAAAATTTAACATCTACTAAAAGTATATATTCCAGAATGTCAGGGACTGAGGCAGTTTAACTTTCCATTATGCAACCACCCCTTTTCTACAAGTACCAAGTACAGCATCTAGAGCACAAAGGAACTCAGTAAATGGAAGACAAATGGCTGAGTTAGTCTGGAAGGATAACAAGCACTGGTAATCAGACATGTATGCCAAAAATGGAAACGGGCTATAAGGAATAAATCTTCAATCTCCCCCAGGGCTTAGGAGTACAAAGATGTCCCCCAGGCCTGCTCACCAGACAGAAGTGTCCATGGGAGTTGGCATCTTTATTTCCTACCAGAGAGAACCAAGATACAACCATGGTAAATAGATTTTGAAGTGAATCTATATGTATAATGATATTAACAAGCCTCTAGAAAGCTGTTGGCATTATGATAAAGACTAGTATCTTCTCTTGATTTTCCCTTAGATATCCTAGAATCCTTCATTATTTTCCTTCAAAATTCTTAGATCCCATTAAAATATACACGAAATAAGACATTATATTTACAGAATAAACTACATTTAGAAAAACAGACCTGACAGGTACTAATTTGAAAATGAACCAATAACTTCGTCACCATCATTCATTAAAATTAACTTAATAAAGTATAAGTTCTTTTGCAGTAGTGCCCTCAGTCACACCAGTTCCTATATGAAAACTGCAAATTTATTACTTAATAAATTACTAACTGTAGGAGAAAAGTCAATGTTATTTTATAATTCTTTTGATATTCTTCTTATAGAGTAAGTGTAAGTAAGTTTTAGTCGCTCAGTCATGCCCGACTCTTTGCGACCCCACAGACTGCAGCCCACCAGGCTCCTGTCCATGAGATTTTCCAGGCAAGGATCTGGAGTGGATTGCCATTTCCTTCTCCAGGGCATCTTCCCAACCCAGGGATCAAACCCTGGTCTCCTGCACTGCAGGCAGATTCTTTACTGACTCAGCTACAAGGGAAGGCCTATATTCTTCTTATAGAGGTCATACATAATAAGCCAAACTGAGTAAGTGTCCTTAAAATAAAGAATGAACTAGAGCACCTAATTTCTTCTTCCTCAGAGAAAAGGCTTTGTTGTCACAAAAGTTAATTGAATTCTTGTCTTTGATCCTATTTTTTTTCTCTGTATTTTCTATTAACTGACCTCTTTTTTTTTTTTTTCCTTCCTTTGAGTTGCTTTTTCCTTAGTTGTAACCACTTTTATTATTGAAATTAAAAGCCCTGTTAACCATTTTAGTCAAGCATACTAACTACCTAAATGTCAAATGTCTACATCAATTTTAACATAGGACATTCAAGAGTGCTATGCTTCCCAATCACTACGAATATCTGATTTGTCAGTTCTAGTACAAATTCCTTGTTTACAATCAGGCTAAGATACTATATTCTTTCTATGTATCTTAGTTTGACCCCCCCCCCCAAAAAAAAAAAAAAAACTCAAAGTCAGATTAATACTATTAATTTAATAAACAACTCTAGTTTAAATGGACTGTATAACAGGATGCTACATTATCTCACTGTTCTTAAAACAATCCTTTGTTTAAAAAAAAAGTGAACTAAATCTTCAAAAACATCTTAGACCTAGTAATTCTAAGTACCTTAAGGAAATATTTTCACAAAGTATCATCTTCTCTTTGTAAACTAGATATTTCATATAATATTTTATACCGTAATCACATCCATGAGTCATTTGCAGGATGTACAACATGCTTTTTAAAACTCTGCTAAGGTTAAAACACTGAAAGACAAGGTTCAAAGCTACATAACTGGAAACATCCCAGGACAAAACCTTAACAGTGACTGAAATCACTGATGTCCACTTACATTTTTTGATAATCTAATTCTAGACCAGACCAGTGGTTCTTTTTTTTTTTTTTTTTTGCCTCAGAGGACTTCTTTAATGGTCATATGCAGTTCTTTTTTTTTTTTCAATGTCATCATCTCCTTTATTTCATTTTCTTCTTTTTTTTAAATTTTATTTAATTTTTAAACTTTACATAATTGTATTAGTTTTGCCAAATATCAAACACAGCTATGTATTAGGACCACTATGGGACCTTTTAAAAAATATCCACTCCAAGCTAACTGAATCAGAATCTCTACACTTTGGAGAAGGCAATGGCACCCCACTCCAGTACTCTTGCCTGGAAAATCCAATGGACGGAGGAGCCTGGTAGTCTGCAGTCCATGGGGTCACACAGAGTCGGACACGACTGAAGAGACTCAGCAGCAGCAGCAGACTTTGTTCATAGGAAAAAGGTTTACAAACCTCCCCAGCTGACCATAATATACAGTTAAGATTCAAAACCATTGGCCAGGTCTTTATAATTATTAACACAGACTAAAATATAAAGTATCATTTAGCACTAATAATATTGTATTTTAAAAGAAACATCATTCAAAATATACCAATATTTAAGTCCATTATTCAACAAAGAGTAAGTCTCTCACAATCATTTGCTGGTGTTGCAGATATTTTAAACAATTAAAATTATAACAATTACCTTACTTTAGTAGGAATACATAATTAGTATAACATAGAACATACAACGTTTTATAATCATTTCAGCTTCAAATCCTCTGAAAGAACTGATGATGCAGTCAACCACCTAGCAGAGTTTGCAAGTTACAAAGTAGCCATGAGATGAAAGATTGGGGCATTTCAGGCTGAGAACAAACTGGTGAAGACCATGGTATAAGCCATTGCTGGTGGCTCAGATGGTAAAGAATCTGCCTGCAATGTCAGAGACTGGGGTTTGATCCCTGGGTCAGGAAGATCCCCTAGAGAAGGGAATGGCTACTAACTCCAGTATTCTTGCCTGGAAAATTCCAATGACAGAGGAGCCTGGCTACAGTCCAAGGGGTCACAAAGTGTCGAGACAGGACTGAGTGACTAATACTTTCACTTTCCTGGCATAAAGACAGTAGGTGCAGAATCTGTTTATAACGGAGGGGAGAATTCAATATGATGGTGTGCTGGAGACAAACAGGAGTGGTTGGAAATGGAAAGAAAAGCTATGACTGTGTATGGACTGGAAAGGTCTCTGACCAAAGAAGAAACTTAAATATTCATCTAAAAGGCAATGGAGTCATTGGAAGTTTTTAAAAAGAAATGACAGGATGTTTCACTTCCAAGACGATGGAATAAAGTACTTTCCTCTGTTCTTCTAGGGCAATTGAAAGCCCTAGACATTACAAACATTACACATAAAACTACTATTAGAAATCTGTAAAAGGTAAAGAGAAGAAGGAAGACTGCCCAGGAACCTCAAGACCTGAGGAACAAGTCATATGGTGAGATCTCTGAGTTTTCTTTTTGCCCCATGTATCTCAGACTCGCAGCTGAAAATCTGACAATGTAGAAATACCAACAGGCAAAGACAAAAAGAAACGCAAAAAAGTTTGTTCTCTTTAGCCAAAAGACCAGGTAGGGACAGTCTAGTAAGACAGAAAACTTTTAGGCAATAACAGTACTACTCCAGCTAACCACTATGCAAAAACCCATGACCCCATCCCCACTCATGCCAGCAAAGGCTGAATGGGAAGCCCAGGCTCCCACCCTCACCAGGCTGTAATGAGGCATATTCAGCACCAGTGTCATGGAAGGTCAAGGAGGGCTTCAAGACTATCACCTCATAATGAGCCCCTGTATTCCAGCACCCCTCATCCTTGCTGTGTCACTGGAGGCCACGTGGAAAGCTGCCAGAATTATCTGACAAAGATCTTGGAGCAGCCATGAGGAAAAGGCTTCAACAAGCAACTATGCACAAAAGTACCGGAAAAACAGAAAGCCGCAGAAAAAGAAACAGAAAAGCTGAGCAAAGAAATAGAAGATATAAAGAACCGAACAGAAATTTTAGAACAGAAAAATATAATAACTGAATAAAAAAGCTAAGTATATGGACTCAAAGCAGAATGGTGGGGACAGAAGGAAGAATCAATAAACTAGAAGAGAGTAGAAATGACCCAATCTTAACAACAGAAATAAAACAGAATGTAAAATAAATGAAGGGATCCTCAGGGATATGTGGGACTACAACAAAAGGTATTTGTGTCACTGGGATCCCAGAAGTAAAGGGAAAAAGGGACAACGGGTGCCTGAAGTAGTACTGGGCTGCCCAAAAAGTATGTTGGGTTTTTCCATAAGCTTATGGAAATCTTATGGAAGATTGGAAAGATATGGAAAAACCCAACAAAATTTTGGCCTAACCAATCTTTGAAGAAATATGGCAAGAGACAGAAACCTACAGGTTCAAGAAGCTGAGTGAACCCTAAGGTGGATAAACCTAAAGAAGTATACACCAAGTCACAAGTCCTTTGGTCATGAGGAAGAAATCAAGAGCTTTTGATATGAAAAAACTAAGCCAATTCATCCCCCACAAACGAACCCTAAGATAATAACTACAATAAGTTCTCTGAAGAGAAGAAAATAATAAAAGAAGGAACTTCCAAATATTAGGAAAGGGAAAATAGTAACCAGAACTACGGTAGTGGATTTCCCTGGCAGTCCAGTTGTTAAGACTCTATGGTTCCACTGCAGGGGGCAAAGGCTTGATCCCTTGTCAGGCAGATCCCACATGCCATGCAGCAGGGCAAAAATAAAAACACACACACACATACATATATGTATATGTGGGTAGATACAATAGGCTTTCCTTATCCTCTTCAGTTTCCTAAATTATGCTTGATAGTTGAAAGAAAAGTTATAACCGTCTGATGTTGTTCTAAATGAACATACAGGAAACACTTTAAGACAATTATATAATAAAAGGGAGGGTGTACAGGGATACAAAGGAATTTAAGGTTTTAATACTTCACTGGCAAAATGATAACAGCAGAATGTAATAAGTTATGCATATATAATACCTATAACAAACACCAAACATCCAATATATAGAGATAAATCCAAAACACAACAGATAAATCAAAATGGAATTCTAAAATATGTTAACCCACAGAAAGAGAATAAAAGAAAGTAAAAATAGAGATAAAGAGAAAACAAAAAATAAAATGGCATACGTAAGCCCTAATAAATCTAAAGATACATAAAACATAAAAGCCTAAATATATTAAGACATATTAGCAGAGTGAATTAAAAAACATGATCCAACCATATGATGTCTACAAGGAACTATGTATGTCTATAGGAAACTTACTTCAAATATAACTATAAAGGCAGACTGAGAGTAAAAGGACTGAAAAAGATATATCATATAAACATTAATCAAAGGAAAACAGGAATTTCTATATTAGCATCGGATAAAGTAGACTTTGGAGCAAAGAAAATGATCAGAGAAGGACAAGCATGTTATTGAATGACAAAAGAGTCAATCCATCAAGAAGACACAACAATCCTAAATGTATCAACTGAAGAATTAAAAAATATGTGAAGCAAAAACTAAAAGAACTGAAAAGACAGATAACTCTACCGTCTTAGTTGGAGACTGACATCCTTCTCTCAACAACGGGTAGAACTAGAGAGAAATCAGCAAGGCTACAGAACTCAACACTACCAACCAACAGGACAGTCACGTGTACAGAACACTCCACCAAACAGTAACAGAACACATATTTCTTTCCAAAACCGCATGGAATGTGTACTAAGATAAACCATATTAATGTAGATCCTGGGCCACAGAACACATCCCAACAAATTAAAACGTAACTGAAATCACACAAAGTATTATGTTGGTGCAAAAGTAACTGCGATTTGGCATTGTTGAATTTTGCTGTTTGATTCAAATACATTCTTAAATAAATGCGGTTATGTCATACATCATTTTAATGTGCATTTCTTGCTTTTTTTGCTAATGACTTACTACTTGATGTCTATTTTATATTTATTTTAGACTAGGGAAATGATGCTAACAAAAAGCAAATTCCAGTAATTTTCTTATTCAAGTTCAAAATGGGTTGTAAGCAGCAGAGACAACTTACAACATCAATAACACATTTGGTCCAGGAATTGCTAAAGAACATATAGTGCAGTGTTGGTTCAAGAAGTTTTGCAAAGACGATGAGAGCCTTGAAGGTAAGGAGCACAGTGGTCAGCCTTAGGAAGTTGACAATAACCCAGAGGATCATCAAAGCTGGTCCTCTTCCAACTACATGAGAAGTTGCCAAAGAACTCAACACTGACCATTCTACAGACATTCAGCATGTGAAGCAGACTGGAAAAGTGAAAAGGCTTGAAAAGTGGGTGCCTAATGAGCTGACTGCAAATCAAAAAATCGTTTTGAAGAGTTGTCTTCTCTTATTCTATGCAATAACGAACTATATCTCGATCAGATTGTGACCTGAGATGAAAAGTGGATTTTAATACAACAAGATTGGGACAACAAGCTCGGCGGCTGGACCAAGAAGCTCCAAAGCACTTCCCAAAGCCTAACTTGCACCAAAAAGAGACCATGGTTACTGTTTGGTGGTCTGGTGCCACTCTGATCCACTACAGCTTTCTGAATCCCAGCGAAACCACAGCATCTGAGGAGTATGCCCAGCAAGTCAATGAGATGCAGCAAAAACTGCAACACCTGCAGCCAATACTGGTCAAGAGACTGGGCCTCAACGAGAACGTCTGACAGCACAACACACAACCAATGCTTCAAAATAACAAATCTAGGAAGTTCTGCATCATTTGCCATATTAACCTGACCTCTAGCCAACGGACTACCACTTCTTCAAGCATCTCAACAACTTTTGCAGGGAAAAATGCTTCCACAGCCAGCAGGAGGCAGAAAATACTTTCCAAGAGTTCCTGGAATCCTGAAGCACAGATTTTTATGCTACAAGAATAAACAAACTTATTCCTCAGTGGGAACAATGTGTTGATTATAATGGCTCCTACTTCGATTAATAAAGATGTGTTTGCGCCTAATTAAAAGATTTAAAATTCACAGGTGGAAACTGTAATTACTTTTTTTAACAACCTAATATCTTCTCTGATCACAACAGACATCAAACTGGAAATAACAGATAAAAGGAAAACTCTTGACCACTTGGAAACTACACAACACATTTCTAAATAACCCTTGGGGTCAATAGGAAGTCACAAGGGAAATTAAAGAAAAAAGAATACACTGAACTAAATGAAGACAAAAATACAATGTATCAAAAACGCTGAACATCACACTAAAGAAGTGTTGCAGGGAAAATCATTAAATGCATAAATTAGAAGAGGAAAAATCTCAGATCAATAATCTAAGCTCAAAAGAAGATATCTCAAAAGAAGACCAAAAAACTTTAAAAAACAGTAAAAATGAGCAAAAACAGAAAAATCACAAATTACCTGTATCAGGAGTGAATGAGGGATATCACTATAGACTGGAGAGAGCAAAAAGAATAAGGGAATACCATGAACACATCACAGAATCATACCAATTGTTGCAAGAAACACAACTGGCAAATTTCAATATTGATACATGATCAAACTCTAAAAACAATGAAAGAGCAGAACACACTCAACCTGATAAAGAGCTTATACAAAAAAACTTACAGCTAACATACTATGGAGGAAGACTGAATAAGTTCTTCCCTAAGATAAGGAAGATGGCAAGTATGCCTACTCTCACCAATCTTATTCAATACTGCACTGAAAGCTCCAATCAGTGCAAGACAAGAAAAAGAAAAAGCATTCAGATCAAAAAGGAAAAAAGATTGCCCCTCTCTGCAGATAATATCTATGTAGGAAATTCCAAGGAATCTACTGAAAATTCCTAGAACTAATAAATGAGTCCAGCAAGGTTGTGGGGTACAAGATTAACACACAAAAACCAACTATATTCTATATACTAGCAGTAACATGGAACACTGAAAAACACCACCATTTATAATGACCCCCAAAATGGCATAGTGTATAGTACAGTGAAGTCGCTCAGTCGTGTCCGACTCTTTGCAACCCCATGGACTGTAGCCTACCAGGCCTCTCTGTCCATGGGATTCTCCAGGCAAGAATACTGGAATGGGTTACCATTTCCTTCTACAGGGGATCTTCCCAATCCAGGGATCAAACCCAGGTGTCCTGCATTGGAGGCAGAGGCTTTAACCTCTGAGCCACCAGGGAAGCCCTCAAAATGGAATACTTAGGTATAAATCTAAAAAAACACATATAATACTTTTATGCTGAACACTCATAAGAGAAATCAAAGAAGATCTACAAAACATGGAGAAACTTATCACTGTTCGTGGACTGGACAACTCAATATAATTAAGATATCCCTTTATCCTTTCCCTTCTCCAGGGGATCTTCCCAACCCAGGGATCCAACCGTACTGCAGGCAGATTCTCTACCAGCTGAGCCACAAGGGAAGCCCAATAAAGATATCTGCTGCTGCTCCTAAGTCGCTTCAGTTGTGTCCGACTCCGTGCAACCCCATAGACGGCAGTCCACCAGGCTCCGCCGTTGCTGGGATTCTCCAGGCAAGAACACTGGAGTGGGTTGCCACTTCCTTCTCCAATGCATGAAAGTGAAAGTGAAGTGGCTCATTCCGACTCTTCTCGACCCCATGGACTGCAGCCTACCAGGCTCCTCTGTCCATGGGATTTTCCAGGCAAGAGTACTGGAGTGGGGTGCCATTGCCTTCTCCGAATAAAGATATCAATTCTCCCCAAATTGATACTGTGCCTGTGCATGCTGAGTCATGTCCAACTCTTTGAGACCTCATGGACTATAGCCTGCCAGGCTCCTCTGCCCGTGGAAATTTCCAGACAAGAATACTGGAGTGGTTGCCATTTCCTTCTCCAGGCGATCTTCCCGACCCAGGGATGAAACCAGCCTCTTGTGTCTCCTGCATTGGCAGGTGGGTTCTTTACCAGTTGAGCCATGGGGGAAGCCAACTGATACTGAGTTTTCATGCACTTTCTAACAAAATCCTTCCCATTAAGATTCTTTGTAGATACAGAAATTATTCTAAAATTTATATAGAAAGGCAAACAAACTAGAATAGTTAAAATAATCTTAGAATAAAACAGAAGGAATCAATCTACCAGATTTCAAGACTTATTACACACCTATAGCAGCCATAGATGGAGAAGCACCAGACAGTCAGCAAAAACAACACCGGAAGCTGACTGTGGCTGAGATTATGAACTCCTTATTACCAAATTCAGACTTAAATTGAAGGAAGTAGGGAAAACCACTAGGCCATTCAGGTATGACCTAAATCAAATCCCTTATGATTATACAGTGGACGTGAGAAATAGATTTAAGGGACTCTATCTGATAGATAGAGTGCCTGATGAACTAGGGACTGAAGTTCCTGACATTGTACAGGAGACAGGGATCAAGACCATCCCCATGAAAAAGAAATGCAAAAAAGGAAAATGGCTGTCGGGGGAGGCCTTACAAATAGCTGTGAAAAGAAGAGAAGCGAAAAGCAAAGGAGAAAAGGAAGGATATAAGCATCTGAATGCAGAGTTCCAAAGAATATCTAGGAGAGATAAGAAAGCCTTCCTCAGCGATCAACGCAAAGAAATAGAGGAAAACAACAGAATGGGAAACACTAGGGATCTTTTCAAGAAAATTTGAGATACCAAGGGAACATTTCATGCAAAGATGCGCTTGATAAAGGACAGAAATGGTATGAACCTAACAGAAGGAGAAGATATTAAGAAGAGGCGGTAAGAATACACAGAAGAACTGTACAAAAATGATCTTCATGACCCAGATAATCATGATGGTGTGATCACTGACCTCGAGCCAGACATCCTGGAATGTGAAGTCAAGTGGGCCTTAGAAAGCATCACTACAAACAAAGCTAGTGGAGGTGATGGAATTCCAGTTGAGCTATTTCAAATCCTGAAAGACGATGCTGTCAAAGTACTGCACTCAATATGCCAGCAAATTTGGAAAACTCAGCAGTGGCCTCAGGACTGGAAAAGGTGGGTTTTCATTCCAATCCCAAAGAAAGGCAATGCCTAAGAATGCTCAACCTACCACACAATTACACTCATCTCACATGCTAGTAAAGTAATGCTCAAAATTCTCCAAGCCAGGCTTCAGCAATATGTGAACCGTAAACTTCCAGATGTTCAAGCTGGTTTTAGAAAAGGCAGAGGAACCAGAGATCAAATTGCCAACATCCGCTGGATCATGGAAAAAGCAAGAGAGTTCCAGAAAAACATCTATTTCTGCTTTTTTGACTATGTGGATCACAATAAACTGTGGAAAATTCTGAAAGAGATGGGAATACCAGACCACCTGACCTGCCTCTTGAGAAATCTGTATGCAGGACAGGAAGCAACAGTTAGAACTGGACATGGAACAACAGACTGGTTCCAAATAGGAAAAGGAGTACGTCAAGGCTATATATTGTCACCCTGCTTATTTAACTTATATGCAGAGTACATAATGAGAAATGCTGGGCTGGAGGAAGCACAAGCTGGAATCAAGATTGCCGGGAGAAATATCAATAACCTCAGATATGCAGATGACGCCACCCTTATGGCAGAAAGTGAAGAGGAACTCAAAAGCCTCTTGATGAAAGTGAAAGAGGAGAGTTAAAAAGTTGGCTTAAAGCTCAACATTCAGAAAACTAAGATCATGGCATCTGGTCCCATCACTTCATGGCAAATAGATCGGGAAACACTGGAAACAGTTTCAGACTTTATTTTTTGGGGCTCCAAAATCACTGCAGATGGTGATTGCAGCCATCAAATTAAAAGACACTTACTCCTTGGAAGGAAAGTTATGACCAACCTAGACAGTATATTAAAAAGCAGAGACATCACTTTGCCAACAAAGGTCTATCTAGTCAAGGCTATGGTGTTTCCAGTGGTCATGTATGGATGTGAGAGTTGGACTGTGAAGAAAGCTGAGCACTGAAGAATTGATGGTTTTGAACTGTGGTGTTGGAGAAGACTCTTGAGAGTCCCTTGGACTGCAAGGAGATCCAACCAGGCCATTCTTAAGGAGATCAGCCCTGGGTGTTCTTTGGAAGGAATGATGCTAAAGCTGAAACTGCAATACTTTGGCCACCTCATGCGAAGAGCTGACTCATCGGAAAAGACTCTGATGCTGGGAGGGACTGGGGGCAGGAGGAGAAGGGACGACAGAGGATGAGATGGCTGGATGGCATCACTGACTCGATGGACACGAGTTTGAGTGAACTCCAGGAGTTGGTGATGGACAGGGAGGCCTGGCATGCTGCGATTCATGGGGTTGCAAAGAGTTGGACAGGACTGAGCGACTGAACTAAAGTGATAGCAGCCATTCTGTGATCTTGGCAGAGGGATAAACACATAGGTTAATGAACAGAACAGAGAACCTAGAAATACAATACAAATATGCTCAACTGTTTGTTGACAAAGGTTCAAAAACAATTCAATGAAGACTGCCTTTCCCACAAGTGATGGTGGAACAACTGGGTATGCACAGGTAAAAGTAAGAAACCTTCATCACATCTTATACAAAAATCAACAAAAAATGGATCATGGACTTACATAAGTAGAAAACTGTAACACTTTTCTCTTCAAAAAGTTTTCTAAACTGTAGGAATCAATTTTCAAGATCTAGAGGTAGGCTAGATTTGATGCCAAAACCACATATCTGACAAAGGACTTGTATATAAAATATATGAAAGAATGCGTGAAATTCAACAGTAAAATGACAAGAACAACAGACAATCCAAACAGAAAATGAACAAAAAACATGAACATCAGATCACATCAGTCGCTCAGTCGTGTCCAACTCTTTGCCACCCCATGAATTGCAGCACGCCAGGCCTCCCTGTCCATCACCAACTCTCGGAGTTCACTGAGACTCACGTCCATCGAGTCAGTGATGCCATCCAGCCATCTCATCCTCTGTCATCCCCTTCTCCTCCTGCCCCAATCCCTCCCAGCATCAGAGTCTTTTCCAGTGAGTCAACTCTTTGCATGAGGTGGCCAAAGGACTGGAGTTTCAGCTTTAGCATCATTTGTTTACCAAAAAGGACCTACAGATGATGAGTAAGTACATGTAGAATTTGTCAGTATCGTGGGCCATTAGGAAAATGCAAATTAAAACCACAATGAAGCATCACTGTAGAACAATTAAAATTCAAAAAACAAATGCTGACAAGGATGCAAAAAAAAAAAAAAAAACAAACTAGATCCCTCACTGTATTAGTCTGCTAGGGCCATGACAGTTTGGAGGCTGGAAGTCCAAAACCAAAATTTCTCTTATAAGGACATCAGTCAAACTGGACTAGGGCCTCCTCTAAAGACCTCTTACACACCTCTTTAAATTCGTACCTGCAAATACAGTCACCTGGTGATGTGTTTGGGTGTGATGTGTTTGGGAGTTAGGCTTTCAACCTATGAATTGAGGGGGAGACAAAATACAGCCCGTAACGCTCACGCCTTCTACTGGCAATGTAAAATAGCGCCACCACTCTGGAAAACATTCTGGAAATTTATTTTAAAAAGTAAACAAGCAACTCAGCAATTATATTTTTCTCAGAAAAAGGAAGACTTGCAGTCACAAAAAAAAAAAACACCGATCCACAGATGTTTACAGCAGCTTTAGTCAGAGCAACCTATAACTATGAACAACCTAGACGTCCTTCAACGGGTGAATGTTTAAACAAACTGTGGCACAGCCATACGATGGACTACTACTCAGCAATTAAAAGCAAACTATTTAAATATGGAAGAATGCAAATGACTATCCACAAAATTATGCTGAATGAAAAAAAAAAGTCAATCCCAAAAGGTTACATACTGGTAGATTCCATTTATACAACACTCTTGAGATAATAAAATTACAGAAATGGAAACTGGATTAATGGTTGCTGGGTGTTAAGGAGAAAGGGGGTAGGTGGGAAGGAAGCAGTAGGTATGGCTACAAAAGGGAACTCTTTATGTCTTGCTACAGATGGGTAAGAAACTTCACTGAACCTTTTTCCACTTTCTAATATCTGAATGATGTGCTCTAAAATAAATTAGACAACAACAATCAAATGAGCTGGATGGGGAGATATTAGTTACCATATGTGGAATGATTAAGGAGTGCCACTGCTAAGTCGCTGCTAAGTCACCAGTCGTGTCCGACTCTGTGCGACCCCATAGACAGCAGCCCACCAGCCTCCCCCGTCCCTGGGATTCTCCAGGCAAGAACACTGGAGTGGGGTGTCATTTCCTTCTCCAATGCATGAACGTGAAAGTGAAGTCGCTCAGTCGTGTCCAACTCTTAGTGACCCCATGGACTGCAGCCCACCAGGCTCCTCTATCCATGGAATTTTCCAGGCAAGAGTACTGGAATGGGTTGCCATTGCCTTCTCAAGGAGTGCCAGGCTCTGTGCTAATTCAGACTTAGGCTGGCTCCAACACTGTGCTTGACTTCATCAAGCTACACTCAATTGTTAAATGTCACCCAAAGATAACAACTGCAATGTCCAGCATGATCCAGGACAAAAGATGTAAATTATAAAATTGCCTCTCCTACCAACACTGTTATTTTCTATCTGATCTCAGTCAAGTATTAAAGAGAAAAGCAATAATCATCTGCTTAAATGTTTCACACTTAAGGTATAAGCAACTGAGAGATTTAAATATCATCGAAATGTACAAAACAAGGTTAACTCAAACGGGATTTTAACAAAAATTGTATGTTTAAGACAGAATTAAACTGTAGACCAAGTGTTGTCATCTGTTTAATTCAGATGCCCTAAAGCATCACTCCCCATCCTAATCATGGAGTTTTTAGGTATTCTGGAGGTTAACTGGATACAAATTCTAAGTAGTAGTAATAGTTTTCATCTCACCACAATTCAAGATGCCTGTCTGTTGGGTGCTTGGCCTAGAAGGAGAAAATATTTCTAACAGCTTTTTTTGTCTTTGAGTAAAGATAACCCAGGACCAATGAAACTTGTAACAATCCACGTCTGTCTTTACAGCTGCCTTTAAGTGTTCCTTTCTCCTGCCTTCCAACTTCTCTACATTCCCGGGTATCCTTCCTTCCAGAGGCCACCTCTTTCAGCTGCCCGAACACGGTGAAGGACTTCAGCAAGCACTGAGCTCAGCCTTTCAAAAGTCTTGTTTACAGTTTAAGGCAGTCAGGAGAAATGTCCACCTTTCGGTTGACCTGGGCTGACTGAGGGCTGGAGAGCTTTGTTTTTATTTTGCAGAGGCCACTAGGAAGACTGCTTGAGTCTTCCTGACTGATATCATGGAATCAAGGCTGATAACATGCCTGGGGGAACCGGGTCAAAAGAGTTAACAGGTCACTTGAGCTCTCCTTTGCCCTGCTCACTCTACTAACCTTAATTATTCAGAGTCCAAGAATCTCAAATTCCAAAGATTCAGATTCCATTTTCAAGGTGTCCACTATTTCCTTCTCCTGGTTTAATATCCCTTCTTTCTTTCAGAACAGTGGTCATTTTCTCCTGCCCTCCACCTCCCAGCAATCTGCTCTCACACCCCAGAGTTCTAGCAGCCTCCAGTGCATAAGAGGTAAAGAAATTATTAATCTGGAATGGGTAGGCTGGGCTGATGGACTCCAGAACAGGAAACTCAAACTAAGGAAAACAGCTAAGGACCATCACAGCACTACCATCCCCTATCCAGCTCATGTAAGGGCTTCTCTGGTGGCGCAGACGGTAAAGAATCCGCCTGCAACGTGGGAGACCTGGGTTCGATCCCCGGGTTCGGAAGATCCCCTGGAGGAGGGCATGGCAACCCAATCCAGTATTCTTGCCTGGACAATCCCATGGACAGAGGAGCCTGGCACGCTACACCCCATGGGGTTGCAAAGAGTCGGACGCAACTGAGCGACTAAGCACAGCACAGCGCATCCAGCTCATGTAAAGTTAAGATTTAACACTTCTGTTTTTCACACTGCAGTTGTGGGGGAAGGGGAAGCATTTTAATAACAACAACAAGAGTACACAATACATGATATTAGGAAAAAACTACCAACAAGCAATGACTACATACTGAAGAACAGACTGAGAAAGAAAAGCCTCTAAAACATGATGTTAATTACAATTATATGTGTGACCTGCTTTTAATTTCTGCCTCATCATTATACAATAAGCATGCGTATCATAAAACAATGTGTCAGATTAACTTTCAATTTTATTTTAATGCAACTATAGTCTTTCTTTCCAACCTCCACCCGTGCACCTTCATTCATCGCTGGCTACAAATGTAAGATGGTGATTCCTTCCACAACAATTACCAAGACACCATGCTGTCACACCAGAAGAGAGGCCAGCAGTTTGGTATCCCACTTCACACACTGTCCATCTTTCAACAGCAGTACTTCCTCTAGTCTCTCCCAGGGCCAAAAACCTCCTTTTCTAGTTACTATATTTCCTCCAAACAACTTTTATCACTTCCTAGTCGATGGAGCACAAGTTGTTTCACAACAAAAAGATGGTCAAATGAATTCATAATATGTGCTATAAAATGGACGGGCAAAGATCAAATAATATGGTAAAAGGGAGATAGAAACAGATGTTTTCATCTATTCTGGGTGAAGGTGCAGAATGGTACAACCTCTATGGAGAGAAATTTGGCAATATCTATCAAAATTGCAAACACAAGTACTCATTTCTAGGGATTTATCTTATAGTATACGTGCCTGTCCCACCACTGCATTGAAATAACAAGTTACTCATTGCAATATTATTATAAGAACAAAAAAAAAATTAATAATGATGATAGCAAAAAATTATCTAGCACTTAGTACAGTACCAAACACTGTTCCAAGCACTTAACACATATGCTCTTTAATCTTCAGAACAATCCTGAGGCAGGTGCTATTAACATTCATATTGTACAGATGGAAAAACTAAGAAGCCAAATAAAAGTAGCCCAAGACCGCATAGCTAGTGTGAGCCAAGGCTTGAACCTAGGCAGTGTAGCTCCAGAGCCTGTTCTCTTAACTATTACGATATACTAAATCATCTCAATACTGGGTTGGGTAAAAAGTTTGTTCTCATTGTCCCATAAGATGTTATGGGAAAACCCAAACTTTTTGGCCAACCTAAAACATCAATAAAGAGAAGAGCTGACTATAGGATACACCCATCTGTTGTTAGGTAGTTAGGAAAAAAGAGTAGGAAAAAAGAGTCCAAAATGGTGGTGGTTAAAAGACAAAGGGAAAATCCCAGAAAAGGGAACAAAGGAAAATTCCGTGGATCTGAGTGAGAACCTCAGGTGAAACAAGCACACCCCCTTCCTGGCTAGCCCTAATTTGCATCGGACAGGCTCAGGGGGAAGGAGACAAAACATAAAAAAAGAGGGAGCCAAGATGAGCTGGGGCCTCTCCTTTGGGGTCGGCCTGCCCTCACACCTCAAGGGTATACTGTCCTTTGTTTACTGAATAAAACACTGAGCTCTAACCTTGCTGTAACACTGGTCCACCGTTTCAAATCTTTGTTGCAGCGAGACAGTTCCGAGGAAATTACACACTCTCTCAACACATTCAAAGGAATATTACATTTTTTTTAAAAAAGTTCCTTTAATTCCCTCTTTCACTTTGAGGGTAGGCTAAAGCTTAGTAATTCACCTATAATTGAAAGGGAAAAACAGCAATTTTACAGTGCAGAAATCTGGCAAACACTATGATGACCAAAGGATCCAAGTAAAACACCACCAGTGGTGTCTTGTAAATATCATGTAGTACTCCCTCACGGAGATATGAGTAAGACAACTCAACTCCGCAGTATTTCCAAAAGTCCATAGCCCCATGCTAATGAGGAAAACATCAGACAAACCCATGTTGAGAGACAGTCTATAGACCAGTACTCCCAAAAACTGTCAAGGTCATAAAAAGCTTTGAAAAGCTGTCAGAGGAGACTAAGGAGAGATGACAACTAAATGGAATTATAGTATTCTGGATGGGATCATGGAACAGAAAAAGAATGGAAAAACTGGTGATATCTAATAAACTCTGTTAACAGTAACAGACCGTCAGTTTCTTAGTTTTGACTATGTACACAGTAAGATGACAGCATTAAAGGGAAATGAAACTGGGTGAGGTGTATATGGAAACTTCTTCGCAATTTTTCTGTAAGTCTAAAATTATTCCAAAGTAAAAAGTTTATTTAAAACAGAAAAGGAACAAAGGACTTCCCCAGCAGTGTAGTGGTTAAGACTCTGCACTTCCACAGCAGGGGGCACAAATTCCACCCCTGGGCAGGCAACTAAGATCCCTCACACCATGCTGAGTAGTGGGGCCAAAACAGTAAATTTAAAAATGTTTTTAAAAGAAGGAATAAAGCTCTTTGTACACTGCTATGAAAAAAAAAAAAAAACCTCTAAAAAGTGAAAGATTAAGGTAAAGAATAGAGTGTCTAGTATGGAAGGAGCAGTATACGCATAGGTATAGAAATACCATTTGTGTAAAACAGTTGGGAAAGCGCATATACATACGAAAACTATTTCTGGAAGGATACATAAGAATCTAATAACAATGGTTGACTTTGTAGAGAGAGCTCAGTAGCTGAGGAACAGAAATAAAAGACTTTTTACTGTGTTCTCTTACACTTTTTAAATTTTGAAACGAGTGAATTACCTACTCAATTAACTTTTTTTTCAATTAACTTTTAAAATTACAAATGAACTCAGGCAAAGCCCTGAAAATAACATAGGGGAATAATTAGAATTTTAGAAGATTTTAAAAAATCTAATCTCATCCATCTACCAGTTAAAGCTTCCCACATCCCCGTCCTCACTTTTCCCACCAGCCTCGTTTCTCCTTTATGCAAACATTTTATTCTAAAAACCAACCCCAACAAGTCAGCTTCTTCCCCAATTTCACATCCCTCCTAGCAAAACCGAGCTATAAACTTCAAAGCCACCCACCTATGGAGCTACTCAGCACCCCGCATACTTTGTAACAGAGATGCGAACACAGGCACTCAGACCATCACTACTCCTACACCGCTGACAACACTGCTCTGCGATCACAGCAGCCTTTCCCACCCTTTTTTAAAATTTTGATTGTAAGATCATGAATGTACTTTATATTCTAAGTATTTAAATCTTTTGCTGCATTTGTAAATGCTTTGTTTGTTCGGGGCTTATTCACTTATTTTATACTGGAGTATAGTTGATTAACAACGTTATGTTAGTTTCAGGTGTACCGCAAAGTGATTCAGTTATACTTGTATCTATTTTTTTTCAAATTATTTTCCCATTTATGTTGTTACATAATATTTCAGCAGTTTCCTATGCTATACAGTACGTATAGTTGGTTATCCATTTTCAAACATAGCAATCTGAACACGTCAATCCCAAACTCCCTATCTTCCCCTCCCCCACCTCACGACCATTAAGTTGGTTCTCTGATTATTATGTGCTTAGTTGCTCAGTGGTGTCCAACTCTAGCCTGCCAGGCTCCTCTGCCTGTGGAATTTCCCAGGCAAGAATACTGGAGTCGGGGTACCATATCCTACTCCAGGGGATCTTCCGGACTCAGGAAATAAGCCTGCACCTCTGGCGTCTCCTGCACTGACAGACGGATTCTTTAGCACTGCACCATCTAGGAATCCCCAAGTCTAATTATTAAAGAAATGCAAATCAGAACTACTAGGAGTTATCATCTCACACCTTCAGGATGACTATCATCAAAAATCTGCAAACAATAAATGCTGGAAATCGTGTAGAGATAAGGCAACCCTCCTACACTGTTGGTGGGAATGTGAATTGGTACACCCACTATGGAGAACAGTACGGAGGGTCCTTAAAAGAGAAAAAAAACTAAAAATAGAGCTACCATATAGTTCTGCAATCCCTAGGTATATATCCAAAGAAAAACATCATCTGAAAGGATACATGCACCCCAATGTTCATGCAGCACTGTTTACAGTAATCCTGGAGAAGGAAATGGCACCCCACTCCAGTACTCTTGCCTGGAAAATCCCATGGATGGAGGAACCTGGTAGGCTATAGTCCATGGGGTCGAAAAGAGTCGGACACAACTGAGCAACTTCACTTTTCACTTTACAGTAATCAGGACATGGAATCAACCTAAATGACCATCAACAGATGACTGGATAAAGAATATGTGGTACACATACACAATGGGCTATTACTCAGCCATTAAAAACAATGAAATAATGCCATCTGCAGCAACACTGATGGACCCAGAGATTGTTATACTGAGTGAAGTCAGACAAAGAGAAATATCACTGATGTGAGGAATCCAGAAAGAAATGACACAAATGCACTTATTCACAAAACAGAAACAGACCCCAGCTACTGATACTTCTCAATGCAGGGCTCCAGGCAGCCATCGTTATCAATCTCAGCAGGCCCGTGAAATAAAACCTATTTGTCATATTGATTTGTTTGCCTTGATAAGTTCCTCCATGAATTTCACATATATTTATTACATTTACTCCTACTTTGTTCTGAAAGGATTAATGAAACTTACAGGAATACATGAACTATAAAAAATTCATAGATATAAAATAATAGAAAAGAATAAGGAAAACACCAAAAATGATGCCAGGAAAAAAGTTGAAAAAATATACAGCATAAAATCTATAAGGCTGCTCTGGGGTAGGCTACAAATCTGGTCTGGCTTTCTAACAGCCATCACCTAAGGGACAATCCAGTCCACAGTTCAGGAGATAAACAGAAAAGCACTCAGAAGGGGAACTATTCTTGGTACTAAGATCAAACAGTAATTTTTGCAAAGCAAAGAGAAAACTATACAGAGAAAGAACACGATATACAACTATCAGTTTTCAAGGGCTGGGGTGTTTCTTACAGTATCCATTAGAATCTATGACATCTCACCAAAGCTCACTGCAGCGTAACTGATTTTACAAGGAGCAGATACAAGCTTTAAGAACTCTGTGTCCTTTTGCTTGGTTTCCTCCTTCACTGCCTCCCTGACTAAATATAAACTCTTTGAAGACAAGAACCATGTTCGGTAACTCTTACACAGCCCACAATGCTTCGTATTCTGCAAAATAGCAAGCATTCAGTAACAGTGAGATTTACCAAGCGCAATTCAAGCCCACTCTGAAAAATTCTCTAATCTAAACATAGGAATTCCCACTCCTACCAAATAGAATAAAAATGATATCTGAAGCCTTAAGAGATAATCTCTAAAACCTTCTATACTATTACTGAATCACAATTTATTTGTGATGTTCCAACATCATTTTTCTTTTTGCATATCCCTGGCACAAGGCTTGCAGAAATGCCAAATCAATATCACTGAATCTATCAAATAAAATGGCAACTCCTATAAAAAGAAAGACATTACTATCTTTCAAGAATATAATCAATAGCTCTTTACAAACCAGCTGAGAAAGGCAGGTTCATATTTTAAATGACTCTGCAAGTCCTCTAGCAGACAATGAATTATAATGCAAATTCTCTCTACTTCTTTCCAAGAACCTGGAGCTTCTGTAAATGCCAAACTGCCAGGGAACTGTACTTCCCAACTCTTCCATACATGCATCCATGCATAAATACAGACACACATGCCGCTATCAAACAGCGGTTATCTTTTCCTTTGCAACTACTCCTACCCCCTCTTCTTTACCTGGTCAAATTGGAAATGAATGAAGCCTAATAAATTATTTAGGTAAAGCGATTATGAGCAACGCAAGTATTATAAAACTTAAATTACTATTCTTAAGCAGAGGCATTAGGACACATTAACAATTCTGTATTTTATTAATGGAAATCATTAATAAATAAGTAGTTTGATCCTACACTGGCCTAGCTTTTTAATACATCTAGTATTTCAGTTTGCAGAAAGTTCCTCATTTGGTATTCCCTGTATGCAGGGGAACACCCTACCACCCCAGAAGGAAATAGCTGTAATGAGTGAAGGAACGTGGACAGGACTGGGGGTAGGGGTTGGGGAGTCCACCAAGTGGACTTCAGGAAGTCTAATCCCTGTGCCTTTGTTTCTTCACCTATAAAACTTGAGAAATGACAGTAATCTCTATAGGATTATTGGGAGGATTAAATATTATTTGTAATCTATTTAGTAAACTGTAAGCCCTTGTGGCTCAGAGGGTCAAGAATCCGCCTGCAATGCAGGAGACCTGGGTTTGATCCCTGGGTTGGGAAGATCCCCTGGAGAAGGGAAAGGCTACCCACTCCAGTATTCTGGCCTGCAGAATTCCATGGACTCCATGGGGTTGCAAAGAGTTGGACATGACTGAGCGACTTTCACTTTAGTAAACTGTATGTAAAACAGGTCCTCAGTAAGTGTCCAGGTAAGGAAACAGAAGCTTAGCAGGTGCCTTGTCCAAGGTCAATGCCTAGTCAGTGTGATATACAGGCTAAATTTAGGGACCAAGGCTCTAATTTAGGGACTAAGGTTCTTGTCACTACATCAAGCAGTCTTAAAATAGCAGAACCCAACACTTCATGTTCATCACTGTTGGGCACTCATTACATGCAAAGAAAAAACTAACCAGTTGTACATCTATTAGATGCCAAGCACTATCTTAACCTCGTTCCTCATGACCACCCTGCAAAGTAGGTACATTCATCCAATTTCACTGAGAGAAATTAATTTATCAAAGTCACATGTGATAATACAAAATTAATCCAGGTCTATTTAGTCTACTACTTTCTCCTACTATCCTGCCTCAAAAGCATACAAGTATTTAGAAATAACTGTCTACCAAAATTAAATTCTAAATGGCCTGGAAATTTTTATAGATCTTTCCAATGTATTAGTGTAAACTGTCTCTAACACCACCATCTATTCTCCTTAAATTTATCTGTATTAGGCTAAAACAATTTATAATAACCACAGTGACAAATTTACATTTGTGTAGCATGCTATAGGTTAGCATTATAAATTTTTTCATTCTTATTGGATTCAACCACTGAAATTTTTCACATATTAGCTCACATCTCATTTAATACTTCTAAGATTTCTGTGATATAGGGATTATCACCATTTTACAGATAAACAAGTTTTAAAAAGGTAAGTTGCTTAGGCTATACAATTACTAACAGCAGGACTCTGCCTTGGATCTTTCTAAGAGAAAAGCACACACTCCTGCACGCAATGATTCACGTCATCATTTGCGTGTGCTTTTGTCAATTTACTCATCAGAGGTGGGGAAGGGGTGGGTTGGGGGGAAGGACTTCTTTAACCAAAAATGGAACAGAAAATAAGGGCCAAAACCTGATAAAACAATAAAAACAGAAAAATATCACAGAAAGGTTGCCCTAGAGCTCTCTTCCCTCCCTGCAAGACTGTTAGGTGATTGTCAATAAATGATTATAGGGCAAATATTCCAGAGCAGAGAGGAAAAAAAAGTTTCCCAATTTATGCTCAGAGACTAGCTTAATCTTGATACCAAATGAATCAAGAAAAGCAAACTAAAAGTGAAACATAAATATTATGTTTACCTTTTGTGATTGCATATGCAAAGGTCTTTAACAGGTTGAATGAAAAACTATGTGTAGTATGATCTCTTTTGTATAAGAAAAACCACTGAATATACGTGCATGTACTAAGTACGGCTGGGTACGTAAATATGTATTTGTACATACAAATACTCATCTCTCACGCTAGTAAAGTAATGCTCAAAATTCTCCAAGCCAGGCTTCAGCAATACGTGAACTTCCAGATGTTCAAGCTGGTTTTAGAAAAGGCAGAGGAACCAGAGACCAAATTGCCAACATCCTCTGGATCATGGAAAAAGCAAGAGAGTTCCAGAAAAACATCTATTTCTGCTTTATTGATTATGCCAAAGCCTTTGACTGTGTGGATCACAATAAACTGTGGAAAATTCTGAAAGACATGGGAATACCAGACCACCTGACCTGCCTCTTGAGAACCTGTATGCAGGACAGGAAGCAACAGTTAGAACTGAACATGGAACAACAGACTGATTCCAAATAGGAAAAGGAGTACGTCAAGGCTGAATATTGTCACCCTACTTATTTAACTTATATGCAGAGTACATCATGAGAAACGAAATATCAATAACCTCAGATATGCAGATGACACCATCCTTATGGCAGAAAGTGAAGAGGAACAAAAAAGCATCTTGATGAAGGTGAAAGAGGAGAGTGAAAAAGTTGGCTTAAAGCTCAACATTCAGAAAACAAAGATCATGGCATCCGGTCCCATCACTTCATGGGAAATAGATGGGAAAACAGTGGAAACAGTGTCAGACTTTATTCTTCTGGGCTCCAAAATCACTGCAGATGGTGATTGCAGCCATGAAATTTAAAGACACTTGCTTCCTGGAAGCAAAGTTATGACCAACCTAGATAGCATATTCAAAAGCAGAGACATTACTTTGCCAACAAAGGTCCATCTAGTCAAGGCTATGCTTTTTCCAGTAGTCATGTATGGATGTGAAAGCTGGACTGTGAAGAAAGCTGAGCACCGAAGAATTGATGCTTTTGAACTGTGGTGTTGGAGAAGACTCTTGAGAGTCCCTTGGACTGCAAGGAGATCCAACCAGTCCATCCTAAAGGAGATCAGTCCTGGGTGTTCTTTGGAAGGACTGATGCTAAAGCTGAAACTCCAATACTCTGGCCACCTCATGAGAAGAGTTGACTCATTGGAAAAGACTCTGATGCTGGGAGGGATTGGGGGCAGGAGGAGAAGGGGAAGACAGAGGATGAGATGGCTGGATGGCATCACCGACTCAGTGGACAAGAGTTTGGGTGAACTCCGGGAGTTGGTGATGGACAGGGAGGCCTGGCATGCTACGATTCATGGGGTTGCAAAGAGTAGGACACGACTGAGTGACCGAACTGAACTGATACACATAAATGCAAACGTGTACATTTGGAAATATAAACCCCAAACTGCTAACAAGGTGACCTGTGACAGGAGTAGTCTTTGGGGTGAAGGAAGGGATGTGGACAAATAGTGAAGTGACATTTTTGCCTTTTACTCTACATGTGCTTAGTTGCTCAGTCATGTCCGACTCTTTGTGACCGCATGGACTGAGTATAGCCCGCCAGGCTCCTCTGTCCGTGAGGATTCTCCAGGCAAGATTACTGGAGTGGGTTATCATGCCTACCTCCAGGGGATTCTCCCCATCCAGGAATTGAACCCAGGTCTCCCACACTGCAGGTGGATTCTTTACCATCTGAGCCACCAGGAAAGGCCTTTACTCTATACCCCTGTATATTATTTGAATTTTTTATAATTAACATGTATCATATTTGACAATTAAAATATACAAATGAAAAGCAGGACCTGATAGCCATTTGACGTACCTCCTCTAGCTATCACAGTCAAAACTAATTATTTTATTCACTCACTGTGCATTCATTTATCTAACACAAACGCAAGGTATAACCCTATGTGTGGGCACTGAGCATTTGTGCTAGCCTCCAGATACCTGCAGCCAATTTTTTTAAGCCCAGCATTGAACATTTACTTTCTTCCATCAGATAGTGCTGTTTTAAGTCAAGTTTTAATTATCATTTATTATTTTTCAGGTCATACGTGAGGGATAAGAAATTCTTTAGAATTTGTACTGCCTTTATTCTAAGAATGACTTTTATTGGATTTGATTTGGGGGGGCAAGTGGAAAAAATACATTTGTATTCATTCATCCAACAAAGGTTAGAGTCCTTCTTACATGTCTGGGCACAATGGTAGACAATGGATATGCAAAGACAAATAAGTAACATACGGCCTCTACCTACCCTCTAGGGAGACAAGGATTTCAGAGTACGTAACACATAAAAACTGAAGTACACACCTTAGTAATCCTACACTTCAAAGTGAATCTGGCAAACTGCCCTGTTCAAAAATAAAAATTAATTTCAGTGTAACCTAGAAATAACTTGATGTTTATGAAAACTGTGAAATTATTCAATTACTCTATGGTTAAAGGGTATAAATTAGTGGGAAAATAGAGAACATGGAAGCTCCAGGGGAACAGAAAGTGCAATGTCTCAGTGAACAAGTTCTAGGTTTAGCAGTGCCACTAAGAAGCTGTTTTTAGGTTTGTTTCCCCAAAGAAAATATGGAAATGATATCTACCTTATAAGGATAGGAGAAATCAAAGAATTTATTTGAAAAAGCATAACAAAATCTGGAGAACATGAGGCAGTGTGGACGCAACACCTGCTTTTTGTTGTTTGGTTTCATTGATTTATTTATTTTACCCCTACTCTTGTCGATGATTAACCAAGCAAAGCTGCAAACACAATTTAACTTCTGTATGCCTCATAAAGTGGAAAGAATGCAGGAAGCAGAGTCAGAAGATCTGAGTATACATTCAGACCTTGACTCTTACTAACTCCATAAGATTAAAAAATGAACAAATTATTTAACCTCTTTAAACCTCAGTGTCCCAGCAGCAAAATAGGAGTAAACCGATTTAACTGGGTTATTTCAAAGACTAAACGAGAAAAATACATGTGAAAACATAAACTGAAAAATTATAAATCAAACATTTTTTCCAAAGATATATAAATGGCCAATAAGAATTTAAAGATGCTCAACATTATTAGCCATTACAGAAATGCAAACAAAAACCGTAAGATACCACCTCCACACACTGGAATAGCTATCATCAAAAAGACAACAAGGCTGGAGAAAGTGTAACACTCATACTTTAATGATGAGAATGTACAATGAAGTCACTACAGAAAATAATTTGGCAGTTCCTCAAATAGTTAGAGTTACCTTAGAACCAAGCAACTCCACATCTAACTATATACTCAAGATCACTGAAAACATAAGTCCACACAAAAACCTATAAATGAACAGTCACAGCAGCATTACTCATAATAGCCAAAAAGTGGAAACAACCTAAATTTCCATCAACTGATGAACAGATAAACAAAATGTGGCATATCCATACAGTGGAATATTACTGAGCCATAAAAAGGAGGTATCTTAATACATGTGTAATATGCATGAACTCCGGAAACACTACACTTAGTGAAAGACACAAAAGGCCACGTATTATGTGATTCCATTTATAGGAAATGTCCTAAATCAGCAAATCCACCGAGACAGAAAGTAGACCGGTGCCTGCCAAGTGTCAATGAGGGGGAATGGGAGTGGCAGTTAATGGTATGAGGGTTTTCCTGTTAGGATGTTGAAAATGCTCGTTGATTAGTGATGATGTTTGCACTCCCTTATGAATAAACTAAAACCACTGAATTGTACATGTTAAAAGGGTGAATTCTACAGTATACGAGTTATATTTTAATAAAACTATTGTAGAAATTTAAGTTTCTCCTACTTTTTGATAGTAAAGACATTACTTTTTTCAGATTATTCCTGTTGCTTGTAACAGCTATGAAAGCTCTTTGAACTTAGATGTTACACAGATAAATGGTATTTTTAGTAAAGTGAAACTACTAATTATGTCAGAAAAACTTTCTACAGATCAGATTAATTTGGCATTAGCTTATTTCTTCAAAAGAATATCCTTATTAGTATCATTTGTTTTTAGGGAGTAGAGACAAGTGTGAAGGAATCTTTATAGAGTACATTTTAAAAAATAGGTCAAAATGTAGTATTTTGTTTTTAAATTAGTGGACATTTAGTTTTCAGATATACCCATCAATCAACTAAAACCTAAGTAGATGGAACTTCGCAAGCTTCATCTACCTGTTTCCATGTTCTGCATTCTGCTGTCATATTTCTAGGTCCATCACCAGCTCCTTCCAACACAGAGATCAAAATGCTTGGTAAATTCTTTAAATGCAGTCAATTCATTCCCTAATGCTGGGGAATTTACAGAGTAGGCCCAATTTTTAAGGTTAAATTTAGTCTAGCTTGTTTGACTAAATATACAACAAAATGATTTCCTGGAATTTGGAATATAAAAACAATCTATAGAGCTGGGTAATGCTTTCTAAGTCCTTTGGGTATTTTTTCACGAATTTGGTCACGGGGTAAAGACAGTCACTAACTTTTGGCCACACAAAGTATTATGTATAAAAGCTTCCTGGTTCTAGAACAAAGAAGTATTTTATTGCTCAAAGCAAAAGGAAGATATTTTCCTTCCATTTAGTATTGTTATACTAAAATAGCATACCAATGAAACCAGCTAGGTAACAGCAGGACCCAAGGTATGTAAACAAAGATAAATTGTTCTTTACTTTGTATTCTTTCTTTGGGGGTAAAAAAAAAAAAAAAAAAGTTTCTCACAACTAAGAAAATAAGGTTCATCAAGCCAAAGTAAACCATACAGGTTAATATTTCCCAATATGGGGGTATTTTTGAGCGGGGATCTCAATTTGAGGGTTTGCCAACCTATGCTAGCATACACGGTGGGTTTACTTGGTACAGACAAAACGTGAAGAGACGGAAGACCTGTCAAACAGCTGTATCGAGTTACTCAACAGCATTTCCAACTTCTCAGGTGATGTCTGTTTAAGAAAGATGTCAAAGCACCAAGAGGAGAACCACGGGGGAGTCGCAGCAGCTGCCATGTCCAAATGGTGCATCGCGGGGTGAAATGCCACAGAAACCCTCAAGAGCCTGCCAGACTGCGGTTCCTTTCCAATACAAGTCTACCTCACATATAAAAATAAATACCATCCAGATATCCCTGCCAACCCGCTCTCCCTTCCTTTTGTGACTCCTGCAAAGGCTGGAGGGATGTTACCGGCCAGCATACCCGGGGTAAGCCAAGCCCCCACGCCCCAAGAGAGCCGTCCAGAAGGCTCCTGCAGCCCGGGGGTCTCTGGCCGGCGTCCCCCACCCGCCGGCCAGGGCCGGTCACCGGCCACACAAAGGAGCCAGCCGCGGGCGCTGGACGCGGGGACTCGCCCCGGAGCCGGCCGCCACATCTGGTCCCCGCACGCCGGGCGGACCGGACCCGCCGGAAAATAATGATTAACGCCCGTACCTGTTGCACGTTTCGGGTCCCTTTCACCCAGAAATGAACAAGGGCGCCCGGGAGGCGAGACGCGGGCCGCCCAGGCTCGGCGGGCCGCGGCCGCACCCGGCAGGCGGCGCGGAGGCAAGGGCTGCCCGCGGGACTCCCACCTCGGGCGCTTTGTCTGCGGTGGCGGCGGGGGCTGCGGCGGGGGCGACGGGGCGGGGGCCCCCCTCCCGCAGTCGCGCGGCCGCGCGGGGGTTAGAAAGCTGGGCCCACCGCCGCCTCCACCCGCCCACGATCCCCGCCTGGCCCCGGGGCCTGCGCGTTCCTCCCGCCCAGGCAGCCCGGGCCGCGCGGCGGCCACACTCACCTGGCTGGCGCTGGGGGCCGGCGGCTCCGGGGCGGTGGGAAGGACGCGGGGACGCGAGTGAGGCGCGGGCGGAGGCGGAGGGCGAGGCGGGAGGAAGGCGGGCTGGGGGCGGAGCGGGCCCGGGCGGCGGTGGCTCCGGTCACCCGTGGCAAATGCGTCCCGGCCCCTCTGCGCGTCAGGCCAGGGGCTGCGGCGCGGGCGGCCTGGCGAGACCTCCCGGAACCCTCGGCCCGACCCGAGTCCGCGCTGCGCAGCGCGCGCCCGGGGAGCGGTGGCGCGGCGACCCCGCCCGGCACGGGAAGGGGGCGGGGCTGGCAGTCCCGCTGGGGCTGGGGCTGGGGCTGGGGGGGTTGGGGGCTGGGCGAGGAGTGGGCCTCCCCCGCCACCAGGCCCACCCGGTGATCCTTACCAGGCGCGGAGCTCCAGCCTCCCAAGCCCACAGGCACCGCGGGGTGGTGGAAGGAGGACTGGGCCTAGAGTCGGGAAGCCTGGGCTTAAGGAAGGACACCCCCACGACCACTTGACGCCTCGCAAGTCATTTGTTGTCTCTGCCCTCATACGGAAATATGAATATGGTATCCAAGATTTTCAAAATTCTGACACTGTCATCCTAGGTTTGTTGGGATTCCTTTAGTTCCAAGTACTCACTGCCAGGAGACGACTCTCCCACACAGAGGTGTGTGATGTAGCTGAAGGGTAAGGCAGTTGGAGGGAATGGGTTGTAGTGAGAAAGGGCTGGATTCAGGGTATTTGGTTTTCTTTGGGGAGCTTTCCTTTGGGCAGTCCAGAATTTATCCACAAATGGCCCTCTGACAATGGCTGCTTGCCCATCTTCACCATCCCTAGTTATTTTTCTCCAAATGTAATGACTTCAGAGTCCTTGTTCTTCCAGTTTTCTTGCGCAAATTGTTTTTATGTCATTTCCTGAATTCAGTTCAAAAGAGTCATCAGCTAATACAAGCTCAGGGCAGCCATGTGGTCCCAATCTCAGGCCTTACTTATTACTCACTGTGCCACTCACTTCAGTATCACCTAATTCCACTGGGGTGAAAAAAAGTACCATTCCAACAACTAGGCAACTAAATCTCTCTACTAATGTTCTCTGCTTGAAAGTCCCAAGGATTAATATTTCCTCTTACTTCTGTGACTGATAATCTGTCTCTATGACTTTAGCCTCTTTGCCACCCTTTAGGTCAAGGCTTGTCAACTGTTTCTGCTTCTAGTCCTAAGGACCACTAGGAATGCTTCAAAAACACAGAACTTCCCGCTTTAAAGTCTTTCAGAGGCTTGTCACGTGGATAATCAGGTTCAAGCAATTACTGTGATATCCAAGGTCATTTATGATCTGATCCCCAGACCTTTTCAACTCCAGCTTTAATTCCCACCACATCTCACATTCAGGCTCCATTTTTGTGCCTTTGTATGCTTTCCTCCATCTGAAATTCATCCCTCATTTAACCAGTGAATGTCTACTGTGCTTCAGGATAATAAAGATAGTGCGTCTTTTCCTCTTAGAGTCTTCCCTGACATCCTGTCCTTTTTCCACAACCACATCCTCACCTGACACACTTATACTGAATTACTCTTTCCTTTCTGCTTTCATGGAAATTTTGATCTATTCTCTACAATAATCCTTAGCGCTTTCTATTTTTCCTATTGCTTTGATTGGTGGTCTTTTCTTACTAGACTGGGAATTCCTTAAAAGGGTAGAGATTTTTGTCTAGTTCATTTTTGGCTCCTGGACATGGCGCAATACTCAGCACTAGGAAGGTTCTCTTTAAATATTTGTTCAAGTACTGATGTCACTATTCATTCTGATAAATACATGTTGAGCATCTACTCAACAAGAGGGAAATACAGTGCAATCCACAGTCCCTGCCTTCCTTACTTAACCTTCCACAGTATTCTTTCCTTTACCATATGGCATTCTCTGTTTATCATTTCAAACCCTCTCCCACTACCACTAGCATTCTTTGCTTGTTTTAATAAAGCAGGATCATGCCAAACAATCTATTCTAGTAAGTCACCAAACATCCCTGCCCTTCCTCTTTCCATACCCACTAGTTCCACAACAGTGAGGACCCAGTTTTTAGATAAAGGACAACTATCGCAACAGGAAACACATTGGACTATAAATGCTGGTGTTTGGGTGCTATATTTTCCAATGACAACAGATTGAACATAGTTCAATCACTTAAATCCACTAGGCCTCCCCTCTGGAGTTCCTTTGGCTCTATTCGTTTCTAGTATTTTGTTAAGGTAAACATATCCTTCTTTATATATCTATAAAGTGAAGGGACAGCCAGATCCTTGCAAAGCAGCTATGCAGCACATGCTTGAACTCTGAGTGACAGGGAACCACTCCTACCTCACAATAGTGTTCATCCTTGAACAGCCCTGCCAGTCCCTACTTTGAAATGTGTCTCCCTGTAAACTTGGTAGGTAACAACGGAATTAGTAGAAAACACCACTGGATTTAAACTCTGAAGTAGTGTGGTCAAGTCCTAGTTCTGTAACTTCCATCTGTATGACCTTGGACAAGCACAAAACAGCTCCAAGTATTAGTTTGCTTGACTTTAAAAGAGGAAAATAATAACATGTTAAATCATTAGCATTAATAGGAATACAATTGAATTAAAACATCCAGAGAATGTAAATGTAGTACTTAGATGTACTGAGTACAGAAGAGTCCAATTCCCCTTCCATACATAGCCTTTTATACCGCCTAAGTCAGCAAACAGGGTGTGCCTTCTCACACAGCCTTGACGCACATGCCCTTTGCATCTCCTCCACACACTCACCTCTAAACATACCCTAGTGCCTCTTAAAAGGTGGCATCTAGAACCAAGTCCAGCCTTCCAGGTATAAAGAGAAAAGAGAGAAATACAACTTTATACATTCTTATGATGATGTTTCAAAATTCAGCTTGATATCACATTTATATTTTTCTACCAACCCGCACTATTCATAAATATCATGTTCTTTTTTGCCAACTAAAAACAAAAACTCAAACCTTTTCTAGGACTTTAACACATACATACATATTTAAGCATACTCCTCAAAACTGAATTTGTGCAATTTATTTTTGGAGACTGAGCGTGCACTTTTGCATGTATTCATCTTAAATATCACTTTGGAAATTATGTATCAGGATCCCCTGCCAAACAGAGAATAATGTGAAATAAGAATAACATTTGAAAGGCATTCAGGACTGGAGGGGCAGAGAGAATCCCCAAAGCACTTTAAGCAACTTGTTCCTAAATTTCTAATTTCTCCCCTACAACTTAATTATAAATTATATAACTTCTCCCCTAAAATTATATAACTTCTCACATTCATTTTGCTTCATTATAAGCTAGTATTTTATGTGCGTATGTTTCCCAAACATCATTCTCTGGAACTTCTGAAGAACTCACTGAGATAAGGTAGACCTACACTGAAGCTCAGCTGAGTCAGGTAATTGCTGAACACTCATTGCCTCAAAATAGGCTTCTTGGAGAAACTGCTCCACCCTCAGGCCCTGTTGAAGGGATGGCCCCAGGCAGTACTCTTTCCTGCCCTGTAATCCCTGAATCACTGTGGATTACCCCTGGGAGGGTACCTGACCTGTAAACAGTCAATGCACACTCATTCAAAATGACCTGGGAAAAAACTCAATCCAAAAAACCAGTCCAGTCAGACAATCAACTGGGGAAGCTGGATCCAAAAAGAGGCAGAGAGGGTGGCCACATGTGAGAAGGGCACTGACACATCTCCAGTGAACAGAAGATAACATAAGCCAATGACTACGCAGAAACCACCCATTCGCACATCCGTTCACTCATGCGCACAAGGAATACTTATCAAGAGTTTCCTATTTTAGGTGCTGGGAATACTGTATGTAGGGAGAAAATACACAAAAATTCTGCAAGGATTATGCGTTTTGGTGGATGGGACAAGCAATAAAAAAAAATTAATACACCAAACACTGTATTCCTGCTAAGCTAAGTCGCTTCAGTCATGTCCAACTCGGTGCAACCCCATAGACCCCAGCCCACCAGGCTCCCCTGTCTCTGGGATCCTCCAGGCAAGAATACTAGAGTGGGTTGCCATTTCCTTCTCCAATGCATGAAAGTGAAAAGTGAAAGTGAAGTCACTCAGTCGTGTCCGACTCTTAGGGACCCCATGGACTGCAGCCTACCAGGCTCCTCCATCCATGGGATTTTCCAGGCAAGAATACTGGAGTGGGTTGCCATTGCCTTTTCCAAACACTGTATTAGAAGGTGGCAAATGTTGGATAAACGTTATGCAGGGGAGAGAAGTAGAAAGTGCCAGAGGCTGGAGTGCAACTTTCTATCACAGGAATAGAGAAAGTCTCAGTTGAAGGTTCAGTTCAGTTCAGTTCAGCTCAGTCGCTCATTCGTATCTGACTCTTTGCCACCCCATGAATCGCAGCATGCCAGGCCTCCCTGTCCATCACCAACTCCCAGAGTTCACTCAAACTCACGTCCATCGAGTCAGTGATGCCATCCAGCCATCTTATCCTCTGTTGTCCCCTTCTCCTCCTGCCCCCAATCCCTCCCAGCATCAGAGTCTTTTCCAATAAGTCAACTCTTTGCATGAGGTGGCCAAAGTACTGGAGTTTCAGCTTTAGCATCATTCCTTCAAAGAACACCCAGGGCTGATCTCCTTTAGAATGGACTGGTTGGATCTCCTTGCAGTCCAAGGGACTCTCAAGAGTCTTCTCCTGGAGCTAAGGCTTGAAGGAAGTGAGGCGCTGAGCCCTTAGTAAAGAAGCTGGGGGAGTCAACAGGTAGTATGCTAATCAGGAAGCAGACACCAAGTGCAGGGCAAAACTAGGCAAGCCAGAGAGCAGGGCATTCAAAATCTTCTTGTTGTTCTGTCACTAAGTCATGTTTGACTCTTTGCAACCCCATGGACTCCAGCAGGCCAGGCTTCCCTGTCCTTCAATAACTCCCAGAGTTTGCTCAAACTCATGTCCATTGAGTTAGTGATGTCTTCCAACCTTCTTATCGTCTGTTGCCCCCTCCTCCTCCTGCTCTCAGTCTTTCTCAGCTTCATGGTCTTTTCCATTGAGTCTGCTCTTTGTATCAAGTGGTCAAAGTATTGGAGCTTCAGTATCAGACCTTACAATAAATATCAGGGTTGATTTCCTTTATGATAGACTGCTGTCCAAGGGACTCTCAAGAGTCTTCTCCAGCACCACAATCAAAAGCATTAATTCTTTGTCAGTCAGCATTCTTTATGGTTCAACTCATGTATATGACTACTGGAAAAACCATAGCTTTGACTATATGGACCTTTGTGGGCAAAGTGATGTCTCTAGGTTTGCCTAGAGACCCTAGCTAGGTTTGCCATAGCTTTCCTTTCAAGGAGCAAGAGTCTTAATTTCATGGCTGCAGTCACCATTCACAGTGATCTGGACCCCAAGAAAATACAATCTGTCACAGTTTCCACTTTTTCTCCATCTATTTGCCATGAAGTGATGGGACTGGATGCTATGATCCTAGTCTTTTGAGTGTTGAGTTTTAAGCCAGCTTTTTCACTCTCCTCTTTGACCTTCATCAAGAGGCTCTTTAGTTCCTCTTCACTTTCTCCCATTACAATGGTATCATCTGCATTTTGAGATTGTTGATATTTCTCCCAGCAATCTTGATTCCAGCTTCATCTAGCCTGGCATTTCACATGATGTACTCTGCATAGAAGTTAATAAGCAGGGTGACAATATGCAATCTTGAGGTACTCCTTTCCCAATTTTGAATCGGTCCATTGTTCCATGTTCAATTCTAACTGTTTCTTCTTGACCTGCATACAGTTTTCTCAGGAGACAGGTAAAGTGGTCTGGTATTCCCATCTCTAAGAATTTTCCACAGTTTGTTGTGATCCACACAGTCAAAAGCTTTAGTGTAGTCAATGAAGCAGATGTTTTTCTGCAATTCCTTTACTTTTTCTATGTTGGCAATTTGATCTCTGGTTCCTCTGCCATTTTTAAATCCAGCTTGTACATCTGGAAGTTCTTGGTTCACATTCTGCTGAAGCCTAACTTGAAGGATTTTGAGTATTACCTTGCTAGCATGTGAGATGAGTGCAACTGTATAGTAGTTTGAACATTCTTTGGAGATGCCTTTCCTTGGGACTGGAATGAAAACTGACCTTGTTCCAGTCCTGTGGCCAATACTGAGTTAGTAATGCTTCCTAAGGCCCACTTGACTTCACACTCCAGGATGTCTGGCTCTACGTGAGTGATCACACCATTGTGGTTATCCAGGTCATTAAGACCTTTCTTGCACAGTTCTTCTGTGTATTCTTGCTACCTCCTGTTAATATCTTCTGCTTTTATTAGGTCCTTTCCTTTCCTGCCCTTTATTAGGCCCATCCTTGCATGAAATGTTTTCTTGATATTGTCAGTTTTCTTAAAGAGATCTCTAGTTTTTCCTGTTCTATTGTTTTCCTCTATTTCTTTGCACTTAGGAAGGCCTTCTTATCCCTCCTTGCTATTGTCTGGAATGATGCATTCAATTGGATATATCTTTCCTTTTCTCCTTTACTTCTCTTCCTTTCTCAGCTATTTCTAGCTGGGGTCTTTTTAAATACAAAACATTCCCAGCACTTTCCCAGTATATTGGACCAGATCTTGGCAGAGGGGGCCTCTAAATCTGTATTTTTTAAAACAGTCCTCAGGTGATTGGGATGTTCCAGCAGGATGAGAACTCTGGCTCTTAAAATCCACAAAATTCCTACTGATACACTGGGTCCTGAATCTCCTTCAAATTCTGTGTTCCAAAAAGCTCAACTCAATCTGCATCCCTCTCCTCCTAAGAGGCTTTATTGTTGAACCTTCCTGTTATTCCTAGGAAGGAAAGCTAATATCATGGCTGAGATTTCAGTTTTTCTTATTAACATATGTATTCTTCACAAACCCAACAGACAAGAACCAAACCCTAGCACCCTATTCCCTGAGGTCACATGTTTGAGTTTCCATATCTTGCAAGTAGAATTGCCTAACAAACCACAGTCACAAAGCGGTGAGATGGTGCCAGAGCTGTAGCGATGAGCTCGTATTCATTCTGCAACTCTTGCCTTTGGGAGTATTTAGCATTTCAAAATCAATATTAGAAAAATTATCAAGGTATTGTATTTTTAAATCTAAAGGAATTTAACATTTATTTTTAATAAAGTACATTTAATACATTAGTGAATTTTTAGGAAAGATCTTTAATAATTTTCTTTTCTTTTCTTTTAATTTAATTTTATTTTTTAACTTTACAATATTGTATTGGTTTTGCCATATATCAAAATGAATCCGCCACAGGTATACATGTGTTCCCCATCCTGAACCCTCCTCCCTTCTCCTATGAGTACTTATTTCATCAGCTTTTGGCAGTTTAATTCCAAGCACAAGACTTCTGTCTTTCACTGAGAAAGTTAAAAAGATATGGCTTTTGAAAAACGTACTTTAATGTTTCTGAAATTATAAAAATAACACTTTAAAGAGCGGAGTTGTTTTTTGTTGTTGTTTGTTTGTTTTGGTTTGTTGCTTTGTTTTGTTTTGCCACCTATTAGTCCATCATCTAGGCCAATGTATTTCGAGTCCTTTAGACAACAGAACTTTTTCCAAGGCCAGCATAGTTTGTATTCATTTGTACCGGGTAGGACTTTTTCCCCCAATGACACTTTCATACAATGTTTTTAGTAAACAGACCAAAGGAAAGAGTAAAAAGTGATTTTTTTTTTTTTTAATGAAATCAGCAGGTTTTTTCTTTCTAATAGGACTGTTTCTTCTTCTAGTGAGATCTTAGGATTTTAAAGCTGGAAGACACCCTCACCCCACCCCCGCCCCATCTGTCCCAACGTCCTCATTTTCCTGTGACCTGGACAAATTAAGCAACATACCTAATACTAGACTTAGTTAACACAACGTCTAGAGTCCAGGTCTCTGGACTACTAGCTGCTATAAGCTAAAAGTGTATGAATATCTGCAATACCATCTGTATGTGTGTAAATAGACGTGGTACATAATTGAGGCATGATGCAAGTTTATGTCTTGAATATCAATAGTGCTTTCAAAGTATTCTGAGTAATAGAAAATGAAATAAAATTTCAGACTAAGGAAAAGTCCCTAATTTTAGCAATCAATTTACTGTCAATCCTAATTAATATAAACTTTGTAATAGCAATTAACAGAGGAGGTCAAGTTAAAGGCAAATTGTTTTAAATGCTTCTGGCAATATACAATACATTCCATAATAGAGTACAGTAAACTGGCTATGAAGTTTTTATAGTTCTGTCCAATAAATTTCCTTCCGATCAGTACCATTAAATGTCAGTACAGTATACGCTCCAATAGGTGTCAGAACTCTTTGGTTGCAAGTATGAGAGCCAATCTGAACTGGATTGGGGTGGAGGCATGATGGATTTTCTGGATATAGCTTAAGGGCACGGACAGAAGAACAGCATTTCTGAGGACTTCTGAGCCAGAACCAGAAACCAAATCAAAGTCAACATCTTTCTCAGAGTCCCTTCTCCCAATCCAGTTTCTTTCTGGCCTGTCTTCAGTCTGTACAGCTTCAAACTAGTTTGTTTTAGGTTACAAGGAGAAGAGCTACGATTGCACTGAGTGGGCATCCTTCTGATGGATTGTTCATGTAGAATAATATCAGGGGGGTGAAAATTTGGGGTCATATGAATGGTCAAACACTGAGCAGTAGAACAACCTCCTAGAGGGTGGAGGCCTGGGTATCATCACAGGCAGCTCCCATCATGGGAGGAAGTCTCCTTCAAAAAAAGATGAGGCATTACCAGTAAAAGGGGAGAATGGGGAACCAGGCTGACAAAAAAGAATAGTCACTGCAGGATGTGTGCTTCTCTAAACCTCAGACTAAAAGGGCAGTTTTTGTGAAATATCTTATTACCCACCCAAATACTAAATTATAATGTTAATCACTTCTAGTCTCATCACTGTATATTAAAAACACATATTCAAGTACCTTATTTTCTGGTTTGTTGATGCACCTTTAAAACCCTACCCTGTAATAATTCTTCAGTTTATTCATGATTCAGTTCAGTTGTTCAGTCATGTCCGACTCTTTGCAACCCCATGGACTGCAGCATGCCAGGCTTCCCTGTCCATCACCAGCTCCCGGAGCTTGCTCAAACTCATGTCCATCAAGTCAGTGATGCCATCCAACTATCTCATCCTCAGTTGTCCCCTTTTCCTTCTGCCTTCAATCTTTCCCAGCATCAGGGTCTTTTTCAATGAATCAGTTCTTCACATGGCCAAAGTATTAGCCAGGTGGCCAAAGTATTGGAGCTTCAGCATCAGTCCTTCCAATGAATATTCAGGACTGATTTCCTTTATGATTGACTGATTTAGTCCAAGGGACTCTCAAGAGTCTTCTCCACCACCACAGTTCCAAACCATCAATTCTTCGGCGCTCAGCTTTCTTTATGGTCCAACTCTCACAACCACACATGACTACTGGAAAAACCATAGCTTTGACTAGATGGACCTTTGTTGGCAAAGTAATGTCTCTGCTTTTTAATATGCTGTCTAGGTTGGTCATAGCTTTTCTTTGAAGGAGCAAGTATCTTTTAATTTCATGGCTGCAATCACCATCTGCAGTGATTTTGGAGCCCAAGAAAAGAAAGTCTGTCACTGTTTCCCCATCTATTTGCCATAAAGTGATGGGACCAGATGCCATGATCTTAGTTTTATTAATGTTTAGGATTCATGATTATTCATGATTAGGATAGAAAAATACAATTTTGCTTGATCAGAATATTTTTACTTATTATGTGCATTATAAGGACTAAAAAATTTACATCTAAAAATATTTTATTCAAAGCTGAAGAGGTAAAAGCACTTGATTGTCAAGTTTAATCTGCATAGTGAAAGAATCAGGTCTCATTTAGATGGCATTATTATTTAAGTTATGGAGAAAGTTCTAAAGTTTCTGTTACATGGTATTTCAGTATGGGGCTAGATCCTACTTATTAGTAAGACAGAAAAGAATGCTAAAAACAAGCTTGGTCCAAGTCATAAGATTTACTTTTGTTTTTCAGTGTGTTTCAGTCATCAGCCTGACTACAAATGTCAACATTTACCTCAGCAATCAAGTAATGTGTTTTGCTCTGGACTCTCAAAATCTGAGGCCAGAGACCAGAGTGTTCCCTCTGAGCTTCAGTTCTTCCAGGATCAGAAAAGGCTCTCTTGTCTGTGTGTTTGCTTCTTGTGTATGTGTGGGTTTTAATTCTGTGTTCTTGAACAAATTAGGGACAAACCACATTTAAAAATAATCTCCAGCCATCGTCCAGGATCCTTCCACTCTGTTACTGTCCAGTTGGTCTGGAGAGGTGGAGAAACTTGGCTCTGACTTTAGCAGCTGAATGGCAGCTTGGGAGAAGGCCCATTGCATAAAGTTGGAGGAGGCACTAGCAATACTAAAGCAAAGGATTGATTTGCTTGTGGGATAAAGTGGGAAATGGAAAGAATTGCCTTTTGTATCAATCCAACTTTTCCTCTCCTTCTGGCTCTCCTTCTGAATAAAACATTATTATACAACAAAGGGCCTTTAAACAATTTCTTTTTTTTTTTAATTGGCAAGTTGACAAATACAGATTGTGTCATCCTGGGTTACAGCCACTTCTTAGGGTGTGGAGTTACTTGATTCTGGCACTGTGGATCAGTGCTCAAAACATGTTACACAATCTAGGTTCATGCCTCATTAATATTGTCTTAGATTTAGAAGAAAAGAATAAAGGCATGTTTCCCTTTGGGTACTTGAAGAAAGGGAGCCACACAATTCTAGTTGACCATTTTATTCTGAAACCTTAACTTTTTATATCAGTTCAGTTCAGTCGCTCAGTTGTGTCCAACTCTTTGCAACCCCATGAATCGAAGCACGCCAGGCCTTCCTGTCCATCACCATCTCCTGGAGTTCACTCAAACTCACGTCAATCGAGTCGGTGATGCCATCCAGCCATCTCATCCTCTGCCGTCCCCTTCTCCTCCTGCCCCCAATCCCTCCCAGCATCAGAGTCTTTTCCAATGAGTCAACTCTTCGCAAGAGGTGGCCAAAGTACTGGCCAACTATTTATATAAAAATATGCAAATAAGCCAATAAATCTGATTACTGTAAGATACTGATAAGATATCTTATCACTGTTCTGAAGATGAAAACAATTCCAGTTTATACTTTTTCAATCAAAGTATGGCAGCAAATCTGGCACAGGAGCTGTTTCTGGCACTCAGCTTACGCTTCTGAGAAACAACCCTAGGTATCTGATCTGTATTGAAATTATGCTAAGATGCTTCCATGGTCATTTTAATGTCATACAAGCAACTTTCAAGCATTTTAGGTGGAAAAAAGGTGGGCATGAACAGAAATACGGGAAAAGATATTCAATGATGTTTTTTCAGGCAACCAAATCTGTAGTGCCAACCCCAGGGAAGGACAGGGAAGCCTAGTTTGCTGTAGCCCAAGGAGTCGCAAAAAGGCAGACAAGACTTAGCGATTGAACAACAGCAACAACCCTGCTTTAGAGTCCTGGAGACGAGGTTGAAAACATAAGTTTGTGTTCAGTCTCATGGGGAGACAGGAACCCAACCAAACACTCAATGCAATGCAACACATGCTAGAGTTATCATTAAATTCTACACAAACGTTATATGGATCCAGAAAAGAGCCGCTGCCAAGGTGTCTAGTGAACGCTTCTGGAGGCTTTGACACCTGAACGAAGTCTAGAAGAAAGAGTGGGCAGTGTCTAGGCTGGAAACAGAAGAAAAAGCAGAAGAAACAACAAATTCAGTGGCTCATGCTCAGTTGTGTCTGATTCTTTGCAACCCTAAAGGGTTGCAAAAGCTGACTGTAACCCGCCAGCTCCTCTGTCCATGAGATTTCCCAGGCAAGCATACTGGAGTGTGTTGCCATTTCCTTCTCTAGAGGATCTTCTGGACGCAGAGATCAAACCTGTGTCTCCTGCATTGCAGGTGGGTTCTTTACCACTGAGCCACCGAGGAAGCCCCATATACAGTGGCTGCTGCTGCTGCTGCTGCTAAGTCACTTCAGTTGTGTCAGACTCTTAGCGACCCCAAGGACTGCAGCCCACCAGGCTCCTCCGTCCATGGGATTTTCCAGGCAAGAGTACTGGAGTGGGGTGCCATTGCCTTCTCCTATACAGTGGCTAAGAGGCACTAAAGAACATGCTACTAGAAGAATTTTGAGTGTTCTTACTGTGGCTACATGAGCAGAGAGAGGGTCAATTAAGGGAAGATGGAAATGAAAAACAACTGTGGGCCGAGGGGGGCGAATGCAACAACTGCACAGGCCAGGCAGGTAATGAAAATGATAGAAGCTGAGCAGGTCTAGGTGCAAATGTATTCACTGTGAGTGAACGGCTCACTGCAGAATGGAAACCTCTAAAAATATGGCACCAAATTATACTTACCTCCTCAAGGTGACAGATTGCATCTTTCCCCATACCTTTGCCAAGAATGGGTATTTACGGCAATATTTTTCATTCATTCAACAAATATTTATTGAGTGCCTCCTATTATGAGGGATGGTATTTAGAAACTGAGGATACAGCAGTGAATAAAGCAAAATTCTTATCCTTATTGAACTGATGCTCTAGTTGAAGGGCAGACAGACGAAATAAAGTAAAATGTGTAGTTGCTAGATGAATGCCACGGAGAAAAATAAAGGAAGGATGACAAATAGAGGATGGGAGATATGCTGGGTTTTACACGGATAACCAGGAAGGTGTGTCACCAAGGAGGTGGCCATGAAAGAAAGACTGGAAAAGTTGAAAGAGGGCACTGCAGAAATCTGTGGGAAAAGCGTTTCAAGCAGCAGAAACAAGAAAGCACCTGCCAGCAGAGAGGGAAGGGAATAAGGTGAGAGGGAGAGAGATTGTGCTGGGTCTTTCAGGGAACTGACTGCAGCTCTTCCTCTGAGCAAATTGCAAAAGCTTCAGAGTTTTGAGCAGAGGAGTGATAGGTGGGGTTTGTACTTTTAAAGACTCATTCTGGCTGTTGAGTGCAGAGTGCCTTAAGGGACGGGTATAAGCCCAGAGATCAGCAGAGAGACAAGAACTACTGGGTTGGTCAAAAAGTTCCTTTGCGGGGAGCAGGGAGGAGAGGAAAGGAAAGATATAATGTATCAAGCTAGAAGGTATTCCTTTACTGTGGAGTTTTTTTGTTGTATGTTGTTAAAAAGTTGATTTTTCCCTGGTGGCCCAGTGGTTAAGAATCTACCTGCTAATGCCGGGGACATGGCTTCCATCCCTGGTCTGGGAAGATCCCACATGCTATGGGGCAATTAAGCCTGTATGCCACAACTTCTGAAGCCTGCACCTAGAGTCCCGGAGAAGGCAGTGGCACCCCACTCCAGTACTCTTGCCTGGAAAATCCCATGGACGGAGGAGCCTGGTAGGTTGCAGTCCATGGGGTCGCTAAGAGTCGGACACGACTGAGTGACTTGACTTTCACTTTTCACTTTCATGCATTGGAGAAGGAAATGGCAACCCACTCTAGTGTTCTTGCCTGGAGAATCCCAGGGATGGGGGAGCCTGGTGGGCTGCTGTCTATGGGGTTGTACAGAGTCGGACATGACTGAAGCGACTTAGCAGCAGCAGCAGCACATAGAGTCCATGCTCTGCAACAAGAGAATCGCCGCAATGAGAAGCCTGCACACAGCAACCAAAAGTACCCCCTGCTCACTGAAACTACAGAAATCCCACAGCAACAAAGATCCAGCACAGCCAAAAATAAACACAAATAAATAAATCTTAAAAAACAAACAAAAAGAGTTCCTTTGGATTTTTTGGTAATATCTGATGGAAAAACCCAAGCGAGCTTTTTTGGCCTACCCCATACTTGGGACTAATGTGACTATGGCTTGTCACAGTGTGGGGAAAGCAGGTGGTAAGTAGTGGTTAAATTCTGGTTATAAGATAAAAGCAGGGCACCAGGATTCCATAACAGATTAGATGTAGGGGTTTAGGAAGAAAAGAATCCAGCAATAACTCATGGGTTTGGGGCCTGAGCAATTAGAACAGTAATATTCTATATTTACTATGTGGAAATTGTAGGGAGGAGCAGTTTGGCTTGAGGGGGATGGAAAGAGAGGATGCTTAATAATTTGGTTTTGAAAATGTTAACTTTGAGATATGTATCAGATAATAAGCATAAATTTAGAATTAAGCAGCTGGAAATATGAGTTAAGAGGTCTGGACTAGAAACATACATTTGGAATATGTTGATATATCAGTGTAAAGGTAATGTTACAACTATGAGACTTGATGAGGTTAATGAGAACAAGTGTAGAGAAGAGATCTAAAGCCTCCACTGTCCATTCTGGAACATCCAACATTTAGAGACTGGGAAGATGAGCCAGAATCAACAACGGAAACTTAACCACCACGAGGCTGTAAAAAAAAAAAAAAAAAAAAAAAAATATATATATATATATATATATATATATATATATATATCAGGAGCATGTATTATTATGGAAATCAAGTAAAGAAATATTTTTAAAAGAGGAGAATGACCAACTCAATCTAATACTACTAATAGGGTGAGTGTATTAGTTGGGGTTTTCAGAGAATGAGAACCCATAGGTAGGATAGATGTAAGTATTGTGTTTGTTTTTTAAAAAATTGGCTTATACAATTACAGAGTTTGGCATGTCCAAAATTTGCAGAGGGAACTGGTAATTTAGAGACCCAAGCAGCATTGATGCTGCAGTTCAAGTCCCTGGGCCTTCTGCTATGGAATCCCTCTTGTTGGGGGAAATGTCAGTCTTTTGCTCTGTTCAGGGGTTCAGCTGAATGGATGAAGCCCACCCACATTATGGAGGGCAATCTGCTTTACTCAAAGTCCACCAATTTAAGTGTAAATCTTTTCCCAAAACACTTTCACCAAAACATCTAAATAAATGTGTGACCAAATACCTGGGTACTATGACCCAGAGAAGGTGACACATAAAATTGTCACAGCAGCAGAGATGAGGCTGAGAAATGGCAGGTGTAATGAATAACAACCAGGCTATTGGCAACCCAAGGAAGAGCAGGTTTGATAGAATGACGGGAGAAAGCTTGACTGGAAGGAGTCTACAAGAAAACAGGAGGGGGAATATCATGTACTTCTGGGTTCATTGGACATGGGGGAAAGAAAACACAGCAGTGTTAAGCCACCAAGGCAGACTGACCTGGTGCTGGTTGCCAGCACCCAGAGGAGCAACCTAGGGACAAAACAGGGACCTAAAGGAGATCAGCTCTCTCCTGAAGCTGGAGACCTGAAAAGAAGTTCCAGTGGTCCCAGGTCAGTGGCACATGTGGTTTCACACAGAAGAGGATTTTTGGAGAAACACATCTTTTGTTTAAAACTTTGAGAATCCCACAAATTAATATCAACTAAATCAGTCAGTATAAGAAATATATAAGCAAACAAATGCATGAGAGAATCAGAAGCAGCAAACATCAGATCTAGTCTCCCAAAAGTTTCAAATATTCATGTTACCGAACAAACACAAAATTTACCATAACATGTTGAAAAATTAAAAAATGATAAATAAGGTGAGTAATAAGAGGCTTCACGTCTAAAACCAGAAACATTTGGGGGAAAAAAAACAGACAAAACTTTACGAGATAGAAATAGAACTGTAAGCAATGCTCTGCAATAACCTATGTGGGAAAAGAATCTAAAAAAAAAGTACATGTATACAAACAACTGATTCACTTTGCTCTACAGCAGAAACTAACACAACATTATAATCCAGCTATATTCCAATAAAAATTTTGAAAAATACAACCGTTAAAAAAGTCTCAATTGATTAGTTAAAACACATATTATGCACAGTGGAATAAAAATACTGGTAAATTTAAAGGACAGATCTGAAGAAATTTTACAGAAGATAAGCAGATGGAAAATATAAAAGGTTAACAGATATAGAAATAGTCATATGATATTGCTAGGAAGAAAGGAAGAGAAAGCTTGTTTGTTCCACATACCTAGCACCAAGTAGACAAGAAGATACATAAAACCCGCAGGGTTCATAATCACTGACTCTGAACCTGACTGGTAGCATCAAATGTTAGACTGATCTGATTAGTATTTCTTCCTTTGGGGGCGGCTGGGAAAAGGGTTGGAAAAATGACAGAGCCAACAAGAGTTCCTCATCCTACTTACCAATAATAAATGTAATGCACAAACTATGGAGTCACTCACTATACTACTACTACTAAGTCACCTCAGTTGTGTCCGACTCTGTGTGACCCCATAGATGGCAGCCCACCAGGCTCCCCCGTCCCTGGGATTCTCCAGGCAAGAACACTGGAGTGGGTTGCCATTTCCTTCTCCAATGTATGAAAGTGAAAAGTGAAAGTGGAGTCGCTCAGTCGTGTCCGACTCTCAGTGACCCCATTGACTGCAGCCTACCAGACTCCTCCATCCACGGGATTTTCCAGGCAAGAGTACTGGAGTGGGGTGCCATTGCCTTCTCCGGTCACTCACTATACTCGTATTTTAATATCAGACTAATGTTGCCATGTGCCAGAACTTTCATTTGGCTGTAGTTTCTTCTTCTTTGCCTGCAAACGTACTTACGTTTCTATTTATTTATAAAAAACAAAATTCAAATAATTTTTTTAAGTTATTCTCTTTCTTTCCCCTTCCATTCAATAATAAATCTCTTGGGAAAAAATGAAATCATCTAGACTTGAAATGATTATTTGTTCTCTATTCATTCACTACTTGCTGCCTCCCAGCTAATCAACTGAAACAGTTCTTTCAGAGTTAACAATGACTGCTTATCATATTCAACGAATTTTCTTCCTCTTTTCCCTCTATGTAGTATTTGATAACTCATTCCCTTCTTTTTTTAAAATCTACAAATGTTAAACTAGGTCCCGAAAATAAAAAGAGAATTCTCTGATGTCAAGTGGTTTACAGTTTACTTATCAAAGAAGACACACAACAAAATGAAATAAAGCACTAATAAGGGAGTGATCACTTCTGTCTGGTGGGGGTGGGGGGGGTTGGAAGTAGGAGAAGGGGAATCAGGAAAGACGCTACACTTGAGTTTTTGAAAGACAGTGTGTGTTGATTAGGTGACTGTGTGCAGACTCAGGCATCATTCAAGGCAGACTAAACACATGAGCATTAAACATTCAAGTGAGTTGAGGGTACTAAAAACAGGTCAGTTTGCATGAGACAGAAAACACAAGTTGACCATTAAGGCCAGAATGAAAAGCAATACAAAATCACAGAAGACTCTAAACTTTCCAAGGAGTCTGGACTGTTACCAGCATTCAACAAAGTGCTGAAGGATTCTCCTCCTTCTTTTTTCTTCTTTTTACTATGTGTATAATTTAGAAAGAACACCCTAGCAGGAAGAAGGAGGCTTAACTGGAAGGCTGTAAAACTGGAGGAAGGAGACATTGAGAATATTGACCCGCTGATGAACATTGAGATTAACTTCCGTTTTGCCATCTGATATAATGTTGTAAAATAACATTAGCATTATATCACTCTGATTATTTCCTTGGTAGAAATTCCTGGAAGTAGAAATTGCAGTATCAAATTTGTTAACAATTACAAAGCTGCTTGATACATATTGACAAACTGCTTTCCAAATAACTGTCTCAGTAGATGTTTCCATTAGCACTGAGAATTGCATTAAATTTAAGAAAAATTTTCTAAGTGTATAGTCAAACATTTCCTCTATGTTTAATTTGAATTTCCAGAATTACAAGTTAATACATTTACTGGAAATTTGTATTTTCTTGTTTTAGGAATTATCCATTCATATTCTTTGATCGTTTTTCTATTAGAATGTTGTTTTTTCTCGATCTATGTTAAGTATACTGATCTTTTCTAATACGCCATCCTTTTTTGCATATATTAATATACAAAGTATTATAGCTATTTTATAGCTAAATATATAGATCTTTTCCTTTTCAAACACTATTCTTTCATTGTCTGTGACACTGTTTTATTGTTTTCTATTTCCTAGTCCATTTTGCTATAGTGTCTAGCTGATACGTCTCCCTCCTTCAAATAGATGTTTGTCATGGCCTTTTGCTTTCTTATGTTAATGTCGTTATACTCAGAGATCTAACCTATTTCAAATCTTTCACTGGTTTTAAATATTGACCCTCTTAATCTACATTATTTTTTTCTGAGTAATGTACATAGTATCAAATTCAAAAGTACAAAGTAATTTTAAGTGAAAAAAAATCTATTTTTCTCCTTGACCCATACTCATCCAATTTATCTCCTAGAAGGCAACCATAATTATAGTCTCTTGCAGAACCTTCTCGGAATAGGCTGTGTGTGTCATCACCATATGGACTGTAGCCCACCAGGCTCCTCTGTCCATGGGATTCTCCAGGCAAGAATACTGGAGTGGGTTTCCATTTCCTCCTCCAGGGAATCTTCCTGACCCAGGGATCAAACCTGTGTCTCCTGCATCTCCGCATTGCAGGCAGATATTTTACTGCTGAGCCACCAGGAAAGCCTGTAATTATAATATGTATAATTATATTATATATATAATACATATAATTTCCCCCCACATGTTAATATGTTGTGTACCCTGTTCTACACGTTACTTTTTGCACTTAATAGATTTTGGAGATCTTTTACCAGTACACATGAGACACATTGAATTTCATTATTTAAATATATATTTTTTAAACCAGTCTTCTAATGCTAAACATTTAGTCTGCTTTAAGTATACTACAATCTTTTATAAACATCATTTTGTACTTACAGAATAGGTACTTAGGACTAGAATTGCTAAGAGTATTGCTGTTTAGTCGCTCAGTCGTGTCTAACTCTTCGGGACCCCCCAGACGGCAGCATGCCAGACTTTTCTGGCTTTCACTGTCTCCCTAAGTTTGCTCAAATCCATATCCATTGTATCAATGATGCCATCCAACTATCTTATGCTCTGTCACCCGCTTCTCCTCCTGCCTTCAATCTTTCCCAGCATCAAGGTCTTTCCCAATGAGTAACCCCTTCCCCATCAGGTGGCCAAAGTATTGGAGCTGAAGTTTTAGCATAAGTCCTTTCAATGAATATTCAGGGATGATTTCCTTTAGGTCTGACTGGTTGGATCTCCTTGCAGTCCAAGGGACTCTCGAGGGTCTTCTCCAGCACCACAGTTCAAAAACATTGATTCTTCGGTGCTCAGCCTTCTTTATGGTCCAGCTCTCACATCTGTACATGACTATTAGAAAAACCAAAACTTTGAGTAGACAGACCTTTGTTGGCAAAGTAATGTCTTTGCTTTTTAATATGCTGTCTAGGTTTGTCATAGCTTTCCTTCCAAGGAGCAAACGCCTTTTAATTTCATGGCTGCAGTCACAATCTGCAATGATTTTGGAGCCCAAGAAAATAAAATCTGTCACTGTTTCCACTTTCCCCCCTTCTTTTTGCCATGAAGTGATGGGACCAGATGCCATGATCTTAGTTTTTTGAGTGTTGAGTTTCAAACCAGCTTTTTCCCTCTCCTCTCTCATCCTCATCAAGAGGCTCTTTAGTTTCTCTTCACTTTCTGCCATTACAGTGGTATCATCTGCATTATCTGAGGTTATTGATATTTCTCCCAGCAATCTAGATTCCAGCTTGGGATTCATCCAGCCTGGCATTTTGCATGATGTGCTCTGCATATAAGTTAAATAAACAGGATGACAATATATAGCTTTGATTTTCCCAATTTTGAACCAGTCTGTTGTTCCATGTCTAGTTCTAACAGTTGCTTCATGATCTGCATACAGATTTCTCAGGAGAGAGGTAAGGTGGTCTGGTATTTCTATCTCTTTTTGAATTTTCCACAGTTTATTGTGATCTATACAGTCAAAGGCTTTAGTGTATTTAATGAAGCCAAAGTAGAGGATTTTCTGGAATTCCCTTGCTTTCTCTATGAAGAGTAAGAGAATGTGCATTTGTTATTTTAACTGACTCCTGTGAAACTGCCTTTTATTGAGGTTATTCCAATTACAACCCCTCCAGCAATGCTTGGTAACTCTATTATAATTTTTTTTTTTTTTGCCAGTCTGATAAGTGAAATGTGGCTTCTAATGTAGTATATAAATGGGTGAGGATTGGTATACATTTAAGAGCAATTTGTATTTCCTTCTTAATAAACTACTTTTTCATTCCTTTCCCCCCTTACTCCTATTTTGTATGAATAGTTGGCCTTTTTTCCTACGAATTATAGGAATTTGCTTCTAATATGTGTTGCATATATTCTCAAATTTTAGTTTGTGCTAGATATGTTGTGTTTTGTTTCCTATAAAATTTCTGATTATTATGGAAACAAATTCACCGATCATTGCTTTATGGCTTCTGTGTTTTATGTTATACTTGTAAAACCCTTCCCATGCTGATATTTAGAGCAAACTTTCCCAAGTTTTACATTTGTACTTGTATGAGTTTATTTTTATGTCTAGGTCTTTGATCTATTTGGAACTCATTTACATGCAAAGTGTAAGGTAGGAATCCAAGTTTTATTTTTTCCCAACTGCTATCCACTCACTGCAAAACCATTTGTTGAATAATTTTACTTTCCTCCTTAATTTGAAACGCTGGTTTTTTTAAAATCACTTCCTTGCATTTTTTGGTCTATTTCTGGGCATTCTATTGTGTTTTACTGATGAACATGCTCCAACCTAGTTTAATTAGTGTACTTTTAAACAGGGAGTACTTTTATATAATAGGGAATCCTCTCTCGTTTTCCTTATTTTCTGAAATTTTCCTCTTTATTCTTGCTTATGTATTTTTACATATAAACTTTAGAATCAGCTCGTCTAGTTCTAAAATTTAAACATTCTTATCGTTATACAGATTGGGATCAGGTTTAATTTACAGATTAATTTAGGAAGATTTGACATTTTTATTATGCTGATTATTTCCATCAAGAACATAGAATGTTTTTGATTTAAAGTCTTCTTTTGTGTCTTTCAGTAGTGTTTTTCATGGAAATAGTACACAGTTATTTTAAAGTTTATCCTTATATGTTTCATCTTTTCACTGTTATTATAACATCTATTGTTTCTATGACTTCCCTGGTGGCTCAGACGGTAAACCATCTGTCTACCATGCGGGAGACCCGGGTTCTATGCAAATGACTTTCAAATTGATATGTTTACCTTCATGTCTTTTAAAAACACCACACATACATGGCCAGCTGTTTTTTAGACTGTTTTCACTGGAAGGTTCTCCTGTTATTTCAACAAGTGTCAAATCTGGTTCATCATTCTCCAGCAGCCAAACAGTCTGTGTTCTTCACTTCTGCATCAGAGCCTAATACAGGGGCACATGCCTAGCACATAGTAGGTTTATATACAGCTTCTGAGTGGACACACTTGCATATGTGCTTCCTCTCTTTATCTTTCCCTACTTCTCTTTCTCTTTGTCATACAGACACACACATAGTAAAAGCCAGCTACATAATTTGTAGGGCCTAGTGCAAAATAAAAATGAAGGATTCCTTGTTGGAAAGCAGGAAAAAAGTACTATTAAAGTTGCTAAAATAAAGTTTTTCCTTTTTTCCCTTGCTCTCTCTTTTAATTTGTATGTTTTTGTTTGACATTTAACATCATCCAACAGAAAGAAAAATCAAAACTTTTAATAATTAGTGTGCATTTTACCATTCATCTTTATGTTGTGCAATGTCAGTTTCGAACAGAAATAGAGCATTTAATGTATGCAGAATCACAGAAAGGACACAATTTGCACATTCTATTCTTAACAGAACAGTGGAAATACTGCACAAAACTAACCCAACTGTTTTTATTTCACTTCTTGATACTCATGCATCCTTCCCCCACGGTGTGCTTTGGGCATACTGATATGTAAGGAAGGAGTACAAAGGAAAGGAACTATGGATCACCCTGTCTTTGCCTTTCCTTTTACATCATCATTTTCAGCTGAAGTAGTTGGTTAATAAGGCAAGTAATGGGAATAAGAACGGTTTCCAAGTCATGCTCACATCTGTGAATACGTGTACCCAGTTCTGAGATAGATAGCAGGCATACATGCTAAGTCGCTTCAGTCGTCTCTGACTCTTTGCGATCCTATGGGCTATAGACCACCAGGCTCCTTGGTCCATGGGATTCTCCAGGCAAGAATACTGGAGTGGGGAGTCATGTCCTCCTCCAGGAGATCTTCCTGACTCAGGGATAGAACCTGCATCTCTTAGGGTTCTCTCTTTAGAGATAGACAGAGTAGGAACCAGTCCTATTAAATTGATAAGGTAGCCAAGGCTCTGAAAGATTAAGGGATTTACTAGAGGGAGGAGCCTGGTAGGCTGCAGACCATGGGACTGAGCAGCTTCACTTTCACTTTTCACTTTCATGCATTGGAGAGGGAAATGGCAACCCACTCCAGTGTTTTTGCCTGGAGAATCCCAGGGACAGCAGAGCCTGGTGGGCGGCAGTCATGGGGTCACACAGAGTCAGACACGACTGAAACGACTTAGCAGCAGCAGCAGCAGTAGATCTGTTTAGTGAGCCCCAGAATCCACACTTGGGTCCCCACCACCATCTACTTTTTAAATTCAATTCATGTGGAAGAGGGGATTCCCTGGTCACTCAGTGTCAAGAGTCTGCCTGCCAATGCAGGAGACACAAGTTCAATCCCTCATCCAGGAGGCTCCCACTTGCTGCAGAGCAGCTAAGCCCCGGAGCCATAACTGATGAAACTCATGCACCCTAGAGCTCCCGCTCTGCAACAAGAGAAGCCCCATAGTGAGAAGCCCACGCAGCGCAAGAGAGTGGCCCTCACTTGCCCAAACTAGAGGAAAGCCTGCAAAGCAATGACAATGCAGCACAGTCAAAAACAAATAAATAAATACAGTTGTTTTTTAAAAATGCATGTGAAAGATTCATTCAAAACCTGCTTGATTTTTTTAGAACCTCGTTGTGTTACAGGACCTCTCCCCTCTAAGATCTGTCGCACCTAAAGCAGTTTTAGAGTCAGGAATAAATTCAGATCTACTTTCAAAGAACTGTACTTTTCACAGCTTTATAAATGTTTATCAAACAAAACATCTTTTTTTTTTTTCACTTCTGAATCTGAATAGCTAAGACTGTACACACAGACCATAAACACAATTAACCATAGTCCATCTCTAAAAAATTTTAATCATATAGAAAATCCACACATCCTCAGGAAAAATTCATATGTCAGGGAGACTTTTACACTGAACAAGTTTGTTAAAAACAACATTTGAACTGTGGGACAAAGGGCCTCTTCATACACAAGATGAAGAATGGAGCTACCACCTACTTAATATTTTCCTAGTCATTGTTTTCCTACGTATTATGAATTTGGAGCCTATTGTTGGCCTACAGTGAAGCCTGAAATATGAAAATGCTGGACATAATAAATACACCTAATACATGTCCTGGGTAGCTGGACATTTAAGTGGCTGTGTGTAACTAGAAAGGAGATCATTGTTTTCCCATTTGATATTTCCTCGTCTCCCCAACCACTACCTACTACTGCTGGCTCCACAGGAAATTAAGGTCCTGAGGTATGCTGGAGTAAGCCATTTATTATTGAACAGTTTCAATAAAGTGGATCAGAGAGAGTAGAATAAAATCCTTGAGGGCAAAGATTTCCCTTTTGCTTGTTTCACTTTGGTGTACCTACTTTATTTAAAACAGCCACCACAGTCCCAATAACACAATGGAATTCAATGTATGATGTAACTCATCTAGGAATATATGGGTTCTTTGCATCAGTTGAGGAGTTGGTCTTCCCACTGCTCACATGTCGAAACAAAGGGGGAAATGCCAACCATTCAGCAAATCTACAATTTCCACTTGGGTTATAGCCCAGTTCTCCCACCCTCTGCAATAACCACAACAAAGTTCAGAAGAATAATCTGAAATAGGCAACTAAGAAAGCTCTGTACTCTTTCATGACTAATGAGAGAGAGAGAAGAGAAACTATTTCCGCTTTCAGTTTCTTTCAAAAGCCTTCAGAGGTTTTACCTGTCTCTCAAAATCACTTTCAAGTCCTGTCTTAGCTTAGGTTTGTTTGACACAGGTATTACAATGGAGATGCAGCTGGAAAGCTTACTGAGGAGTGCTCTCAGGAAACCCACCTGTAAGGAACTGAAAAAAAAAGTGAAATTGTTAGTTGTGTCCAACTCTTTGTGACCCCATGGACTGTAGCCCACTCTGTCCATGGGATTCCCCAGGCAAGAATACCAGAGGGGTAGCCATTTTCCTCTCCAGGGTATCTTCCTGACTCAGGGATTGAACATGCATCTCCTGCAGTTTAGGCAGATTCTTCACCATCTGAGGCACCAGGGTAAGGAACTGAGGCAAAGGGAAAAGCTGAATTGCAGTTGGTTACAGATGAGGCCTCAATCAATTTTAGGGGGAAGTCTAGGCTGAGTTGAGCCAGGTTGAGGACAGGGGGCCAGGCCATTGTAGTCCCATCTTAGCCAGTTATCATTAGTCATGGGCTGCTCCCTCAAAGAAACACCAACTTGGAGGAGGCAAGTCTTTACAGCTGATGGCAAGACCCCGGAAAAGAACATGGGCAAGCCCATCAGCAGCATCTGGGGTTGAGTGCATCAAGGCTGAGGAGTGGGTTCAGGCGGCATGGCATCCATGACCAGGCCCTGAACGATGAGATCCCTTCCCATGACAGAACTCATCTCTCTAGCCACACTGGCCTCCTTACTAGTCGCTGAAACTGCCAGACATGCCCTCCTCTCAGGACCTTTGTCTTCTTCTTCCTCTCTCTGGAACACACCTCAGGTAGTCAATTGTCTGGTTTGCCTAGGCTGGGATGGCCCTGGTTTTAGCAACAGGATGCATCCTGGGAAACCGTTAGTCCCAGACAAGTCAGGATGGTAGGTCAGCTGTACCTCCTCCAGAAGCCCACATGTCTCACTCATCTTTTCTGAACATCCTACTTATAATTGTACCCTCTAAATCTCACATACATATTCCAAGTTCCCCTTTCCGACTTTTATTATTTTCTGTACCACTTAATACCTTCTAATATATCACTTATTTCTATCATTTAGCTTAGGAAAATAAACTTGAGGACAATTTTGGCACATAATAGACATTTCAAAAGTATGCACTGAATGGGTGAAATAAGTGTTTCTAATATTTTGTAGAAAACAGTTCCTGGCTTGTACCAAGTGTATGCCATCCTTTAATGATTACTTAAAATTTAGATGGTAATCACTTATCATTGTTAATTACTTGGCAATTATGCTGGTGAAAGGTCAAATTGATCACAGAATCATTTCTTCAGTAAGTGAATGGAGAAGGGATTTAAAATTAAATCATTCTACTTGGTGGTTGATGGTAATGACATGCTATTTTTAAATTATGTGAAATAATTTAACAGACTACTTATTTAGAATTTGCAACTTGAAAAAATAGACTGGAAAAAAATAGGGCAGTCTAACTGACTGACAGCTTTGCCCACTGTGAAGTTAACATATGGTAGCAGCCAAACACATCTTTATAAACAAGTGTTTATTTTTTTTTTTTTTAACTTTACATAATTCTATTAGTTTTGCCAAATATCAAACAAGCACACAGGATAGTTGCTGCTGCTGCTAAGTCGCTTCAGTCGTGTCTGACTCTGTGCAACCCCATAGACAGCAGCCCACCAGGCTCCACCATCCCTGGGATTCTCCAGGCAAGAACACTGGAGTGGGTTGCCATTTCCTTCTCCAATGCATGAAAGTGAAAAGTGAAAGTGAAGCTGCTCAGTCGTGTCCAACCCTTAGCGACCCCATGGACTGCAGCCTACCAGGCTCCTCCATCCATGGGATTTTCCAGGCAAGAGTACTGGAGTGGGGTGCCATTGCCTTCTCCGACACAGGATAGCTATGAGACTGAAATTCCAAAGTCAAAGCATCAGATTTTGCAGTGAGCCATAGGTTTCTTCAAAGAGAAGGGCAGAGGAAAATTAACAGTACCTTTTGGAGAGATAAATATTTATTTGTACTTGAAAGAAAAAATTTTAGTAAAATATAATAGATACTCAAACACACATTTCTATTTCCATAAAATGTAATAAATGTTTTGACTTCTATTCCTAAGAACTTAGCCCAAATTATAGTTTCTTCTGCTCCACAAAAAAGTGAAATATGATAAGAAATATGAATTGGTTTCACACAGTACTTTAAATGAGCTTTTTTTTTTTTTTTTTACTTTTGGTTTTAGTAAAGAATTAAGATCCTTCCAAATTAGTTTATCAGCCTATCTTTGATATAGACATAATTATTATTCTCAACCTGTGAAGAATTTTTAAAACCAAATATGTAGAAAATTCTCTTTTAATTTTATTTCTGAAACATTTTGTCTTAAGACCACATAATAAATAAGATCTAACTGAACACACTGTATCATGATAGGAATTATTTATGCATTTAGTTTCCCATGATTTATACCTGTGTTCACATACAATATTGTGGATTTAAAGTATATTCTGTATCTTTATTCTGTTTACAGAACAATCAGATCAGATCAGTTGCTCAATCGTGTCCGACTCTTTGCGACCTCATGAATCGAAGCATGCCAGGCCTCCCTGTCCATCACCAACTCCCCGAGTTCACTGAGACTCACGTCCATCAAGTCAGTGATGCCATCCAGCCATCTCATCCTCTGTCGTCCCCTTCTCCTCCTGCCCCCAATCCCTCCCAGCATCAGTCTTTTCCAATGAGTCAACTCTTCGCATGACGTGGCCAAAGTACTGGAGTTTCAGCTTTAGCATCATTTCCTCCAAAGAAATCCCAGGGCTGATCTCCTTCAGAATGGACTGGTTGGATCTCCTTGCAGTCCAAGGGACTCTCAAGAGTCTTCTCCAACACCACAGTTCAAAAGCATCAATTCTTCGGTGCTCAGCCTTCTTCACAGTCCAACTCTCACATCCATACATGACTACAGGAAAAACCATAGCCTTGACTAGACGAACTTTTGTTGGCAAAGTAATGTCTCTGCTTTTGAATATGCTATCTAGGTTGGTCATAACTTTCCTTCCAAGGAGTAAACGTCTTTTAAATTCATGGCTGCAGTCACCATCTGTAGTGATTTTGGAGCCCCCAGAAATAAAGTCTGACACTGTTTCCACTGTTTCCCCATCTATTTCCCATGAAGTGGTGGGACCAGATGCCATGATCTTAGTTTTCTGAATGTTGAGCTTTAAGCCAACTTTTTCACTCTCCTCTTTCACTTTCATCAAGAGGCTTTTTAGTTCCTCTTCACTTTCTGCCATAAGGGTGGTGTCATCTGCATATCTGAGGTTATTGATATTTCTCCCGGCAATCTTGATTCCAGCTTGTGTTTCTTCCAGTTCAGCGTTTCTCATGATGTACTCTGCATATAAGTTAAATAAACAGGGTGACAATATACAGCCTTGACGTACTCCTTTTCCTATTTGGAACCAGTCTGTTGTTCCATGTCCAGTTCTAACTGTTGCTTCCTGACCTGCATACAAATTTCTCAAGAGGCAGATCAGGTGTTCTCTTTCAGAATTTTCCACAGTTTATTGTGATCCACACAGTCAAAGGCTTTGGCATAGTCAAGAAAGCAGAAATAGATGTTTTTCTGGAACTCTCTTGCTTTTTCCATGATCCAGCGGATGTTGGCAATTTGATCTCTGGTTCCTCTGCCTTTTCTAAAGCCAGCTTGAACGTCATGAAGTTCACGGTTCACATATTGCTGAAGCCTGGCTTGGAGAATTTTGAGCATTACTTTACTAGCATGTGAGATGAGTGCAATTGTGCGGTAGTTTGAGCATTCTTTGGCATTGCCTTTCTTTGGGATTGGAATGAAAACTGACCTTTTCCAGTCCTGAGGCCACTGCTGAGTTTTCCAAATTTGCTGGCATACTGAGTGCAGCATTTTCACAGCATCATCTTTCAGGATTTGGAATAGCTCAACTGGAATTCCATCATCTCCACTAGCTTTGTTCGTAGTGATGCTTTCTAAGGCCCACTTGACTTCACATTCCAGGATGTCTGGCTCTAGGTCAGTGATCACACCATCGTGATTATCTGGGTCATGAAGATCTTTTTTGTACAGTTCTTCTGTGTATTCTTGCCATCTCTTCTTAATATCTTCTGCTTCTGTTAGGTCCATACAATTTCTGTCCTTTATCGAGCTCATCTTTGCATGAAATGTTCCTTTGGTATCTCTGATTTTCTTGAAGAGATCCCTAGTCTTTCCCATTCTGTTGTTTTCCTCTATTTCTTTGCATTGATTGCTGAGGAAGGCTTTCTTATCTCTTCTTGCTATTATTTGGAACTCTGCATTCAGATGTTTATATCTTTCCTTTTCTCCTTTGCTTTTCGCTTCTCTTGTTTTCACAGCTATTTGTAAGGCCTCCCCAGACAGCCATTTTGCTTTTTTGCATTTCTTTTCTATGGGAATAATAGAAGGTATTAATTAACCTAAGTACTTTACTTGAAAAACCTATAGTTATAACACATGGCCTGAATCAGGCTCATTTTGCTAATCAAACTTTTGTTTCCTAGTGATGAAAAGGTAGTAAGTTCAAATAATGTTTATTGTGTATTTGTTGCAACTCTACTAAAGACTATTTTACGGTATATTTAATTAATAAGCTTTGCTGGTGTTGTTCAGTCGCTATCGTGTCCAGCCCTTAGCAACACCACGGACTGCAGCACGCTAGGCTCCTCTGTCCTTCACTATCTCCGGGAGCTTGTTCAAATTCATGTCCACTGGGTTGGTGATGTTATCTAACCATCTCATTCTCTGCATTCTTTTTAAAGTTTTAAACTCCAACATGGATTAAAGGAATATATGAAGAATTTTTTAAATATTAAATGAAATTGCCTAAGTATTGTCACGGATTGAATTGTGTCTTCATAAGAAGAGGCAGTTTTGACACACAGAAGGCCACGAAAGATGCATGAGTCAAAGGAAACACCACATGAGAACCCACTAAGACAGTCACTTGCAAGCCAAAGAGCAAAGCCTGGAAGTCAGCCTGGCCAGCATCTTGATCTTAAGACTTCCAGCCTCCAGAACTGAGAGAAAATGAATTTCTCTTGTTTAACTATATAGTCTGTGGTACTTTGTAACGGCTGTCCTAGCAAATTAATACATTATACTTTTAAAGTGTGGTAGTTGTTAACCCTGATTGTAACAGCTACGTCCCTTTCCGTTTAGTTCCTGATTAAATGCAATCTGAAGTCAGTGTTTGCTTGCTTGTTTGTGGACCCTGGTGTGAGGGCGGGATGAGTCTTGCTTGCCCATCCCCTTCACCAAACCTCCCTTGTTTCTTTCCTCCCGCCCATTCTTCCCTCCTTTTCATCTTGCCCTTTGTTTCACATCAGCGCTTCCCCTTCTCGTGCCTTAAAAATGCCCCACATGCTGCAACCAGATGTCTGGATTATGAAAAGGGGAAAGGTCAAGTCTTATTTTCATGGAATGTAGAGACAAGGTAAGGGAAAATAGATGGAACAGAGCTCTTAAATGAACTGGGATGGCATTCTCTACCATCTATACACAAATTTCTTGATATTGAATAAAATAGACATTTAATTAAAAGACCTTTTTAATAACCACTTAATGATTTTCCATTTTACTATAAGTGTTTCTGTCTCTTATTTCCTTCTCTTTGAAGAAGACAATTCAGTTTTTCCTTTCATACCTCATTTTTTCCTATGAATCTTTCTAGACACATTTCTGACCATTTCTGCCCCATTGGCAGCCATGACAAATAGAAGACACTCAATGCGAGCTTGATAAATGAATTTACAAATATCAAAATGCATCCTGACATTCTCCACCATCCGTACTGCTGTACTCCTGCTCTGAGCCTCATCATCTCTCTTCTGGCTCATGGTGGAGGCTTTCAGCTGGTCACCCTTCTCCTCTTATTCCTGATGGTCTGTTTTCAACACAGCAGCCAGTGACTTGGAATATAAAGTAAATGTGTCAAACAGACATAGAGAATAGGCTTATGGACATGGGGAGAGGGGAGGAGAGGGTGAGATGTATGGAAAGAGTAACATGAAAACTTACATTACCATATGTAAAATAGATAGCCAACGGGAATTTGCTGTATGACTCAGGAAACTCACACAGGGGCTCTGTATCAACCTAGAGGGGTGGGATGGGAGGGAAATGGGAGGGAGGTTCAAAAGGGAGGGGATATATGTATACCTATGGCTGATTCATGTTGAGGTTTGACAGAAAACAACAAAATTCTGTAAAGCAATTATCCTTCAATTTAAAAATAAATTAATTAAAAAAATAAAGTACATGTGTCACTATCTCACTGAAAGTGCGGTCATGATTTTCCATTTCACTCAGAGGAACACACAAAGATCTTAAAATGGTGTGCAATGCCCCACCCAAGCTGCCTTTCCCTCACCCTCACCCATTCCACTCCATGCTTGTCCCTGCTGTTCCTCGAGGACCTCTTGTAAATCCCTACTTTAGAGCCTTTGAACTAGCTGTTTCCTTTGTGGAATATCCCTCCTATGGACTGAATTTGTGTCTCTCTCAAATTCATGTGTTAAGTTCTAAGCCCCTGTGCATGCGTGCATGCTAAGCCGCTTCAGTCATGTCTGACTCGGTGCGACCCTCTGGACTGTAGCCCTCCAGGCTCGTCTGCCCAAGGGATTCTCCAGGCAAGAATACTGGAGTAGGTTTCCATGCCCTCCTCCAGGGGATCTTCCCAACCCCGGGATTGAACCCGCCTCTCTTAGGTCTCCTGCATTGGCAAGTGGGTTCTTTACTACTAGCGCCACCTGGGAAGCCTCCTAATCCCTAAAGTACCTCAAAATGTGACTGGGGATAGGACCTTTAAAGATGTAATTAAGTTAAAATGAGGCAAATAAGGTGGACCCTAATCCACCGATGAGAGGACATTTGGACACAGGCATGCAGTTTGAAGGCCGTGTCAGAGCGTGGGGAGAACATGGCCATCTATAAGCCGAGCAGAGAGGCCAAGAAAAAACAACTCTGCAGACACTTTGATCTTGGACTTCTAACCTCCTGAATTGTGAGAAAATAAATTTCTGTAGTTTGAGGGGCTTAGTCTGTGGTACTTTGTTTTGGCACTGCTAGCAATCTATATAATCCCCAAGGGTCACTTTCTCATGGTTTTTTTTTTTTTTTTTCTTTTTAATGTTACCATTTCAATAAGACATACTCTGATTATTTAATTTTTTTTAAAAGCTATATAGAGCTTAGTTTTTGGTATCTTAAAAATTGAATAAAGTGGATATTTGATATTATTTAGTTTCAGGTATACTCCATAATGATTTGACATTTGCATACAATCATTATGAAATGGAGTTTCCTAGTGGCTCAGTGGTAAAGAATCTGCCTGCCAATGCAGGAGCCACAGGAGACCCAGATTTGATCCCTGGGTCAGGAAGACCCCCTGGAGAAGGAAATGGCAACCCACTCCAGTATTCTTGACTGGGAAATTCCATGGACAGAGGAGCCTGGTGGGCTCAGTCCATGCGATCGCAAAGAGTCAGACACGACTGAGGTGACTGAGAATGCACACACACTTTACGAAATGATCACTGTAGTAAGTTTAGACCATACACATTACTTATGTTTATATTACATCCCCATGAGTTATTTACTATGTAACTGGAAGTTTGTACACCTTAATCTCCTTCACCTACTTTGCCCACTCTCCAATTTCCCTCTCTTCTGGCAACCACCTATTTGTTCTCTCTATGAGTCTATTTTCATTTTGGTTTATCTGTTTTGTTTTTAGATTCCACTTATAAGTAAGATCATGCAATATTTGTCTTTCTCTATCTGACTTATTTTCCTTAACCTAGTACCCTCTAGATTCATCGGTATCGTCCCAAACAGCAAATTTCATTTTTTATAGCTGAGTAATATTCCTGTGTGTGTGTGTGTGTGTGTGCAAGTGTGCTCCACATCTTCTCTATCCATTCACCTATGGATGGACACTTGGGTTGGCTATTATAATGATGCTGCATATATGTGCTGAAGTGCAAATATCTTTTAGTATTAGTGTTTTTGGTGCTTTGGGGGGTAAATGCCCAGAAGTAAAATTGCTAGATCATATGGCAGTTCTATTTTTAATCTTTCAGGGACCCTCCACACTGTTTTCCGTATAGTGGATGCACCAACTTGCAACCCCACCAATACTGCATGAAGCTTTCCTTTTCTCCACATCCTTTCAACATATATCTCCTGTCTTTTTGATGATAGTCCTTCTGATAAGTGCGAGGCAGTATCTTACTGTGGTCTTAATTTGCATTTCCTTGATGATTAATGATGCTGAGCAACTTCTCATGTCTGCTTGCTGTTTGTGTGTCTGCTTTGGAAAAATATTCAGTTCCTCTGCCCATTTTTTAATCACAATGATCCTACTTGAAATCACAACTTTCCTTTGTTCCCTGTCCGTTCTCAACCTTCCAATCCCCACTCATAATCCCCTATACCCTACATTTTTTTTACTTTAATAATATTAATCACCTTCCAACACACTCTAAAATTACTCATTTACTGTGTTCATTTTTTATTTCCTATTTCTCCCTGATAGAATTTAAGCTCCATAACAACAGGGGTATTTGGGGTTTTTTTTGTTTGTTTTTGTTGTTGTTATTCTCTGATTTCTCCTCTGTGCCAAACATTTGGAATATATTTGATTCATAATAGCTAGTCAATAAATATTTGTTGAATATTGAATGACTAAATGAAACAGGATTTTTGCCTCTCATTGATAGCTGACAGTGTATTTTTTTTATAAACAATGTATGTTCTAAAATTTTATCTGTTTGAAAATGTATCTCCTATCCCATAAGAATATCTATATTGTTTAGTCCAGAAATTGGAAAAAAATTCAAAAGTTTATTCTAGCATTTATCGAGTACTTACAAAGTATCATGGGTTATCTTATTTAATTTCCATAAAACCCAATGAGATATATGCTATTTAAATTACATTTTACAGATTAGAAAACAGAATGACAAAGAAATTAAATAACTTGTTCAAGGTTCTTGTTCTAGAAATGAGAATGTGAACCCAGGCAATCTGACCCCACAGCCTGTTCTCATAACTGCTATCTTATACAGTCTTTTAGATGAATATTGATTTTCAAGCCACTGTGTTACAGCCCCATAAGCAACTGGCCGCTCATCTCAACTTTTTTAAGATCCCCAAAGTTGCAGTACATCTATATCCTACTGCAACTTTGGGGATCTTACAAAAGTTGAGATGAGTGGCCAGTTGCAGTAGGATGTACATCTATATAGGAGAAGGCGATGGCACCCCACTCTGTACTCTTACCTGGAAAATCCCATGGACGGACGAGCCTGGTAGGCTGCAGTCCATGGGGTTGCTAAGAGTCAGACACGACTGAGCGACTTCACTTTCACTTTTCACTTTCATGCATTGGAGAACGAAATGGCAACCCACTCCAGTGTTCTTGCCTGGAGAATCCCAGGGACGGGGGAGCCTGGTGGGCTGCCGTCTATGGGGTCGCACAGAGTCGGACACGACTGAAGTGACTTAGCAGCAGCAGCAGCAGCAGTACATCTATATATACATTGTTTATTTAAATTAATAAACAATAGATTCTGATTTTAATGGGAGTATAATTAATGCCTTATTTGAAAATTTCTTTCATTTAGTCTCAAGTTTCCCCCTTAAGTGGACTTTCTTATTCTTCATTGCTTTAATTGCCCCACAAATGTAATCATGTCTAAAAGCTTTAATACATTCTTTAATGTTTCCATTTTATATTTTAGAGTCTAGTTACAGCTGAAAAAACAAAACAAGCCTTCTTATCAGAAAATAATTTTCACATGATTAACTTTTAGGTTTATAGTATTCAAAAAGGAAAGTAAAAATATCAATCATCTGATCAGATAATGTCACAATCCAATGAAATATATTATCCTGAGATTATGACCCTTGGCTAACTTTGATCTCCAAGTTCACAGGATTTAGTCTACATACTTCCTGCTCTGCACTCAGACCACAGTTCAGGTAACAGGAGTATCAAGTAAATAGTGCTGTTTTGAGTTATGATTGCTTGCCTCTATTGTCCAGGCTTACCTGTGATGTGGGTAATTAACCCAAAGGAAGACTAGTCCAGAAGCTCATCAGTTCTCTATAAAAATGAGCTCTTTTCTTAAATGTCAATGTTTGTCTCTTATACATTTGAAAAGAATGAACCAATAAGAATCCACTTTTCAATGCAGGAGACACAGGTCCGATCCCTGGTCTGGGAAGATCCCATATGCTGTGGGGCAACTGAGCCTGTGTGCCACAACTGGAAAGAAACCCATTAGCCCCAGGGAGGATCCCATGTGCTGCAGCTAAGACCCTACAGCCAAATAAACAAATGAATAAATAAATAAAAAGAATGAATCAGTGCCCCCTTAGCGTCTTGGAGTTCCATTTTAGCTGGACCAGTAATGGTGCACGCCAGTCATTCCATGAGACCACTCTGGATGACTCCCTCATTCTTTCCCCACGACATTTATCTGTAACTCTTCCCTAGTCTAGTTAAATCCTCTCAAGTACAATACCCCCTCTTTGTTTCAGAAAATAAACTTGCTTCTATTTTGTAGAGAAAAAAACACAATTTTCAGGGGGAAAAATTCCTCAATTTCCTGCCCACACATAAAGTTGACACATAAAGTCAACTTTATGAGTGACCCTACCACTTTGAATCTTTCTGTATTTCCCAGCCAACTCCAGAATTGTACCTTTCTCCTGCACTTCCTAAATCTCTGTTTTCTTTACCTGCTTATACCTCAATTCCAGAGCTTTTAGTTTATACATCCACAGACCTTTCAGCTCTCATCCCACATCACTGTCATCTCTTGGCTCATTCTTAGGTCTCCTCGGTTGGTGTCTCCTATTTTCCTGCCCTCCATATTCTGTATCTTGAACTTATCCTTTTTTCGGTGCATGTTCTCTGGAAAGAATCTCATCCATTTAATAAGGTTAAACACAGTACCTATACTATATGCTTAGGATTTCCAGATTAATATCTCTAGGCCAAACCTCTCCTCTGCATCCAACATACATATATCCAATTGTCAACTTGCCACACTCTTAAGTGTCTTACTTAACATGTCCAAACATTTCCTCCTAATCCTGCTTGTCTCCTATTTCTGTAACTCAGATCAGGGCCATTCTACTTCGATGCTTAAGCCAGCACTGTAAGTTATCTTCAGCTCCCCCTTCTCTGGGTCCAGGCCCACATCATCTAGTCCAATAGCCATCTCCAAGACAAGCTGCACCCCAATCCACTCTCCGTTTGCACTTTCGTCTCCTAGTTCCAGGCCACATTCATTCTCTTGAGAGGAGAGGCTCTCTTTCTATTCTTACTTGCATGTCATATTTCAGGCCCTCATCACTTTTTCCTTGGACCCCTGCCATAGCCTCTTGCCTTCTTTCACTCTAATCCTTTCTCTTCATTGCTGCCAGCTGGATCTTTCTAACATGTGAGATCCAGATCATTAGCATTGGATACAAGGCCTTCCATGATCTGGTGTTTCTCTGTGTGTCCAAACTTATTTCCCTGCTACACTCCTATCAGCAGACACACTACACACTTTCCCTGCTTTAGCTGTGCTGCTCTCAGAACAACCATCCATTATCTACCTTACACCTATCTGCCCTCAAAGAGATTCAGTTAAGGTTTTGTCCCTTCTAGAAAATCTCTCTTTACTTCTCACAATGCAAGAAATATGGTCCTTGAGTGTGTGCTCACTGAATGTTTACTGAATAAATTTACAGATGAACAATATACTTTTGGATAAATTAGAGAAGTACAGAAACCTGGGCACAAAATAAAAAGGCAACAAAACTATTAACTCTGGAGAGAGCTGTGGAATAAAGGACTGAGTAAAGAAAGCATCTTTGATGAAAGTGAAAGAGGAGAGTGAAAAAGCTAGTTTAAAACTTAACATTCAAAAAACTAAGATCATGGCATCTGGTCCCATCACTTCATGGCAAATAGATGGGGAAATAATGGGAACAGTCACAAATTTTATTTTCTTGAGCTCCAAAATCACTGCAGATGGTGACTGAAGCCATAAAATTAAAAGATGCTCGCTCCTTGGAAGAAAAGCTATGACCAACCTAGACAGCATATTAAAAAGCAGAGACATTACTTTGCCAACAAAGGTCTGTATAGTCAAAATTTTGTTTTTTATAGTAGTCATGTGCAGATGTGAGAGTTGGACCATAAAGAAAGCTGAGCACTGAAGAATTGATGCTTTTGAACTGTGGTGTTGGAGAAGACTCTTGAGAGTCCCTTGGACTGAAAAGGAGATCTGACCAGTCAATCCCAAAGGAAATCAGTCTTGAATACTCATTGGAAGGACTGATGCTGAAGCTGAAACTCCAATACTTTGGCCACCTTATTCAAGAACTGACTCCTTGGAAAAGACCCTGATGCTGGGAAAGATTGAAGGCAGGAGAAGGGGATGATAGAGGATGAGATGGTTGGATGGCATCACTGACTCAGTGGACATGAGTTTGAGCAAGCTCTGGGAGTTGGTAATGGACAGGGAAGCCTGGTGTGCTGCAGTCCATGGGGTCACAAAGAGTCAGACATGACTGAGTGACTGAACTGACCTGAACTGAAAGGAAGAATTTTAACTTTTCTCTTTATGTGTTTTAATTAAAAAACAAAACAAAACAAAAACTGACCTGTTGTGTGGGAGTTATCAGACGAAGAGAACATGGAATGAGTGCAATTAGAACCAAGCTCTCATCCCATACTATAGAGTTCTAACTAACTGAATAATCCTGGACAAACCACTTTACTGATCTGGGCCTCAATTTTCTCATCTGTAAAATCAGACGATTGGCTAAATGTGTTATTTTAAGATCTTTCTGAGGTTTAAAATTCAATTTAACAAATGGAAAAAATGAACTACTTTATTACGGAAACCTGAGTTCCCTTCTTCTGTTTTAATTTTTATATGCTCTTTGGATATTATAAAGTTATATTCCACAATTTCCTAGAACCAGTGTCCCAAAATTTCTGTCTGCAAGGTATCAAAGAAAGTTTTCATTTGTTCTCATGGCATGCTTGACTTTTTGGGGAAAAATGTCTGAATGACTACATGTTTCTTTTTAGATTCATTCTCCAAACCAGTGTTCCAGGAGATTGAAATAGGTCACCTCAGTAGAGATTAAGTTCGGGAAGTTGTTGCCTCCTAAAACTCTTTTTGAGGTGCACAATCTATCATGGACTATTGAAGGCTCAGAGGGGTCTTGCAATATAGCTATGTGCTTAGCAATATAAATAGGCACTTAGGGCTTCCCTGGTGGCTCAGATGGTAAAGCGTCTGCCTGCAATGCAGGAGACTCAGGTTTGATCCCTGGGTCGGGAAGATCCCCTGGAGAAGGAAACGGCAACCCACTCCAGTACTCTTGCCTTCCCATGGACAGAGGAGGCTGGTAGATTACAGTCCATGGCGTCGCAAAGAGTCGGACATGACTGAGCAGCTTCACTTTCTTTCACTTTAGCATTTCTCTAGATACATTAGCATGAAACGCTTGTTTCATGTCACATGTGCTCATACCCTGTGGCAATTTGTTCTGATGGAACCAACTTGGGAGACTGACTTAGAGCAATCTTTCTACTGCTCGTTTTTGCTTTTTTTTCCATGAAGTTCCTGTGACTTTATAATATAAGCACAGGACTAAGCATATACAATATGTATAAATATATTGACATTAAGTATATTAAGCAGCTTGACTTAAGCTACAGCTGTTTCATGGCTCAAAGAATGTCCTTGATGTTTCCTTTCCAATCTGATTGTTATCCCCACATGATCCATTTTTCTGTTTGGGGCTGCCTCAATGTAAAAGTTAATTTCTATGGAATTTCTTAAAGTTAGCTACACAACACTTCTTAAGTCTTCCATTTTACTTTCTTGCTACTGATTAGAGTGGCTATAACTTTACAACGTTTTAAAACACATTTTTATAAATGTATAGTTATGGAACATTTCCAAGCTAATCTAGTTGGCACTTAAGCTTTTCTAAAAAATACATGATCTTAGAAATTGCTTGAATTTCTTTTCTTATCACACTTGAACCATATCTTATTGGTAGTTAAAGCACTTAAAGTATGGAATATATTCTTTCCATATCTCTTTGCACATAACAGATGCTATTTTGAGAAGTCCATTGAACTCTGAGTATGGTATATCATCCAGATGTCAGCAGTACAGACTGAAAATCTTTCAAAACATCTCTCTCATGTTTTATTATTCAAACAACAGCTTTTCACTTCTTTTCTAAGCAGATCTACTAATGCTTCATCAACTTAAGATCTGATTCGAGTCCCCAAGTAGAAAAATTGCAAAACATCAATTACTTGTTCTACTTGATAGGGATTTATTTTTAAAGCAGGCAGAGAACAGCTTTTTGATGGTCTGTGCTGCTGGACCTCACATGCTCAGCATGACTGCAGACAGCTGCAACCAAAGTTAGCAAGAGGCTAACCGGCTCTGACCTGACTGCAGAACGCCATCAATAATCTGCAGCAAACTCTGTGGGCTGCAGCCGAAGGAGTGGACAGCTGTCTCCTTGGGAGCATTTCAGGAAAATTTCAGAGAGCCTGATTGTAACCTCTTTTTAAAAATCCTCTGGTTTCAAATTTTTGGAGACAGAGTAGTTGAATGTGAGTAATCTGAATAATGAATGTCATAATAGTTCTGTATAGAACTCAACTGAAACAATACATTTGAAGGAGCTGAGAAATAAATACTGTTTTAAAGCAAGGTTTCACTATTAGTAGTATTGTTTTTGAATAACAGACTCAGCTCTAAAAAGGATTTCATGGTTATAAGACACATGGGTAAAAACAGACTGACCCAAGTGAAAAAAAGAAAGTCATAAGTATTTAAACATATTTGTAGTTAGGTTGCTTTATAGGTATGATAACATAGAGCACTGGCCTAAGGATATATAGATTAATGGAACAGAATAAATAAAACAGAAATTAATGATATGAGATTTAATATCAGATACCAGCAGCAGCACAAATCTAAATGGGATGGGAAAAAAATTAAATAATTAGTATCATGGTTACTGGATAGCCATAAAGTTAATTATCCTCATCTTGTACTATATAGTAGTGTTTCTAGTACGGACGATTGAATTAAAACTAAGGAGTTTTAAGAGCTAAATATATAAATTAATTAATGCCAACTTAAACATTTAATAAGGGGGAATTGCATATATAAACTGTGGCAAATTTATGAGATGAAATTGTAAACAGCCATCAAAAATTATGATTACTGTCTTAATCTGTTCAGGCTGCTATAACAAAATACTATAGATTGAATGGTTTATAAACATCAGAAATTTATTTCTCACAATTCCAGATGCCTCCAAGGTCAATGATGGAAGTGGTGAAGGCACTCTCTGGGGTCCCTTTTATAATGGCACTAATCCCATTCATGAGAATTGCTCGTGACCTAATCACATCCCCAAAGCCCCACCTTTTAATGCATCACACTGGGGTTAGGATTTCAGCAGATGAGTTGTGGGGGACACAGCCATTCAGCCTATAGCAGTTGCAAACAATATTGGCAATAAAAATGTATGATACATTGTTAAGTGAAAAGGGTGGATTATAGCAAAATCTATGCAACTACATTACTTAAGCACAAATGTGTGTGAAGAAACTTCTAAATACCATGGGTTAGAGTAAGTAGAAGCCGATTTTTCTGTTAAATGAAAGTCTATTTGGCTGTCTAAGGCTGGTACGGTATAATATATAGTATTTCAGTATATAATTAATGAGACCACACAGATACTACTGCTGTTGTTTTGCTATGCATGGACTCAACCTCAAAGCTGAAGGTGGAAATGTCTCTATCTCAGGCAGTAGGATGAAGAAAGAAAAGGGGAAAAAAAGGAAAGCGCACTCATGCTGTCTCTGAGGCATGATTCCCAGAAGTTGTCACATGACTCTTTCTCCTGCTTAGATCCCTCTGTCCTGAACTGTCTGTCAAATGACCCCTCCTCACTGCAAGGAGAGGTGGGAAGTGTTGTTTCTAATCTAGATGGCCATATGTGTAGCCAAAAGTCAGGGGCTCTATCACCATAGAAGAAAGAAAAGAGATTTTGGAGGACAACAAAAAGTCTACATCTTAACATCATCTTGGTGGCTCAGAGGTTAAAGCGTCTGCCTGCAGTGTGGGAGACCTGGGTTCGATCCCTGGTTCGGGAAGATCCCCTGAAGAAGGAAATGGCAACCCACTCCAGTATTCTTGCCTGGAGAATCCCATGGACGGAGGAGGCTGGTGGGCTACAGTCCACGGGGTCGCAAAGAGTTGAACAGGACTGAGCGACTTCACTTTCACTTTATAAAAAAGTAAAAAAGCAGAGTGAAAAGAATGGAAGGAAATGAACCCAGAGAAGAGAGTATGTCACTGACAAAAACAAGACACTCAATTCCTACTTTTGCTTTTTTTGTTTGTTGGTTTTGAAGTTCCTTCCTTGGTTGTGCTGCCAAGAAGAGTTCCTCTTTCCTGCATCCTTCTCTTCACACCGTCCTTACCTTGTCTAGTTCCCGTCTTCTGGGTTTCCCTCCCTAAATACTCAAATCCGGTGTGCCTTCTCCTCTCTTTTATTGGCACAGAAGTTAAGCTCTGCCTTGGGTTTGGCCTTCAGTAGGTATACAGGAGCTAAACAACGAAAAGAGCTAGAGGGTAAGGGAATTCCCAAGGGAATTCATGTAACTGTCTTCACAAGGCAATGGCATTTTGTTATTTCAGTCTACAGACAGTATTTTCCCTAAAAGGAAGCTTATGGCAAGTCACAGGGGTGGTATGACACCCATTACTCACTGAGCCCAGTTTACCTACAAACTCTGTTTGAGGAAACCGTCCTGTTGCTCATCTGGAGCTGAGGCAGCAGTTTATAGGTCTTGGACCCCATTTCTTCCAAGTCGCAACCAGTTGGACCAGAGATAAGCATCTGATCTAAGAACACCCTGGAGATAATAGTACAGCCCAAAGAGGTGATATTCAATGTGAGCTGGGCCAGTAGAAAAACATTGTGAAGGCAAGCAGAAAGCCCTAAGCAAGGAAGTTATGAGGTCCAGTAAAGATGCATCAATAGAAAGAGGAAGACTGGCTGATTTCATATTTCCTTCTGGAAATTCCTACCCAGCATTTCTGAGGAAATCTGTATTTTTCTTAATGCTGAATTCTAAGAAAAATCACCTGAGAAATGAGAAAACAGGGACAGGCACTACAATTATGCTGTGAGAATTAAAGCAGAGAAATCAACCTGGAAACATCATTGGATCCATACAAGCCAGTGAGGTGAAGGTGAATAAAAGGAACAGGAAATGTTGACATGAGGAAACAAAGGTTTAGGTTAGCATTAGAATAGGACAGGAACATACGAAGTGGCCTGGTTACAATCCAGCCAGTCACTTCTGCTTGCTGCTGTGGCTATGTTGTGAGTGTATTTCTGTGACCCCATTTCTTGTTCCTGATGAGTTATTATTGCAAATAGAAAGAAATTAAGAAGTTTACGTGTATAGTACACTTAATAAAAATTCTGTGAATAGCGTTCCAAAAAATAAGTTTTGGAAGAAAATGAGTCCTTAAATTGGCAATTTTCATGCATAATCCAATGAAGTGTTATGAACTTTGCTAGGAGATCTGAATGCTAAATTATTTAAATGTGCTGTTGTGCTCAGTCGCTCAGTCATATCTGACTCTTGGGACCCTTTGGACTATAGTCCACCAGGCTCCTCTGTCCATGGGATTTTCCAGGCAAGAATACTGGAGTGGGTTGCATTTCCTCCTCCAGGGGATCTTCCCGGCCCAGCGATCAAAACTGAATCTCCCGTGTCTCCTGTATTATAGGCAGATTCTTTTACCATAGAACCATCAGGAAGCCTCAAATTATTTGCTCATTGGTGTTGGAATATTTACCATAAGCTACAGGGGCTTCCCTGGTAGCTCAGTTGGTAAATAACTCACCTGCAATGCTGGAGACCTCAGTTTGATATCTGGGTTGGAAAGATCTGCTGGTGAAAGAATAGGTTACCCACTCCAGTATTCTTGGGCTACCCTGGTGGCTCAGCTGGTAAAGAATCCACCTGCAATGTGGGAGACCTGGGTTCAATCACTGGATTGGGAAGATCCCCTGGAGAAGGGAAAGGCTACCCACTCCAGTATTCTGGCCTGGAGAATTCCATGGATTATATGGTCCATGGGGTCTCAAAGAGTCAGACATGACTGAGCAACTTTCATAGATCTTTGCAAATTCTATAAGAGAAAAATACAGTGAGAAAAAGATGTATATGTTGTGGAATACTAGTATGAAATTAGAAAAAGATCTAAGATCTGAATTATCAAAAGCAATATTGATTTCAACAGCAAAGCCAAAACCAAGGCAAGAAGATAAAATATTATCATCATTAAACAAATTTTATGAAACAGAAGTACCCAATTTGAGGACACTTTTGCACACACTTTTAGCAATTTGACAACAGCAATGTAAAGTAAATGAAAGATTTCTGAGTTGAGCAGGCAATTAATTCTAGGTGCATTTTGAAGTTTTAAGAATAATAATCTCAAATATTAGATATTTATATAATTCTATTTAATTTTCAAAATTACTTTGACATTTATTTTGTTTTTGCTTTCTTTTAATGTCTTTTTTTATTATATAATCAGGTAGAGATTATTTTCACATGCTTAATATATTTGCATATTAATATATATTTATGTATATTGATATTTTATATACTTACATATTATATGTTTGCCTGTTAGTAAATATTTACATGTTATACTTATTTATATACTAGTATATTTGTTGTTTATTAGTATATTAGTTACTGTGGGTGTTCTGGTTAGCCAAGCCTCTCTTGTCTCCTTGAGGCCCTCCTGTGATGCTGCTCTTATTCCTGCAGTGAGAGTCCTGTTCTCTATTGCCATATGTTACCTTACTGTAAATTATTGAAGGTAATCTGAGTATGTCTGAAGACCAGAAAAGGTTGGTTTTCATTTCAATACCAGAGAAGGGCAGTGTCAAAGAATGTTCAAACTCCTGGACAGGTGCTCTCATTTCCCGTGCTAGTGAGGTTACGCTTAAAATCCTTCAAGCTAGGTTTCAACAGTATGTATTCCAAGAACTTCCAGATGTACAGGCTGGGTTTAGAAAAGGCAGAGGAACCAGAGACCAAATTGCCAACATTTGTTGGATTATACAGAAAGCAAGGGAGTTCCAGAAAAATGTCTACTTCTGCTTCATTGACTACAAGAAAGCCTTTGACTGTGTGGATCACAGCAATCTGTGGAAAATTCTTAAAGAGACAGGAATACTAGACCACATTACTTGTCTCCTGAAAAAGCTGCATGCAGGTCAAAAAGCAACAGTTTGAACCTTACATGGGATAACAGACTGATTCCAAATTGGGAAAGGAGTACATCAAGACTATATACTGTCACCCTGTTTATTTAAAGTATATGAAGAGTACATCATGCACAATACCAGGCTGGATGAGTCACAAGCCCGAATCAAGATTGCCAGGAGAAATATCGACAACTTCAGATGTGCAGATGGTACCACTGTAATGGCAGAAAGCAAAGGGAAACTAAAGAGCCTCTTGATAAGGGTGAAAAAGATGAGTGAAAAGGCTGGCTTAAAACTCAACATTCAAAAAACTAAGTTCATGGCATCTGGCCCCATCACTTCATGGCATATAGAAGGGGGAAAGAGTTGAAACAGTGACAGATTTTATTTTTCTTGGGCTCCAAAATGACTGCAGATGCTGGCTGCAGCCATGAAATTAAAAGATGTTTGCTCCTTGGATGGAAAGCTATGACAAATCTAGACAGCATATTAAAAAGCAGAGATATCACTTGTCTGACAAAGGTCTATATAGTCAAAGGTGTGGTTTTGCCAGTAGTCATGTATGGATGTAAGAGTTGGACCATAAACAAAGCTGAGCGCCAAAGAATTGATGCTTTTGAATTGTCCTGGAGAAGACTTTTGAGAGTCCCTTGGACTGCAAGGAAATCAAACCAGTCAATCCTAAAGGAAACCAACCCTGAATATTCATTGGAAGGACTGATGCTGAAGCTGAAGCTCCAATCCTTTGGCCACCTGATGCAAAGAGCTGACTCATTGGAAAAGACCCTGATGCTGGGAAAGACTGAAGGCAGAAGAAGAGGGTGGCAGAGGATGAGACAGTTAGATAGCCTCACTGGCTCAATGGACATGAACTTGAGCCAACTCCAGGGAATAGTAGAGGACAGGGAAGCCCGGCATGACACAGTCTGCTGGGGGGCAAAGAGTCAGACACGACTTAGCTACTGAACAACAACAAAAGACCGGAACACGCACAAGACATTTAGAACGAAAGGATCAGTTATGGTGTGACTGACGAAATGCTAACATTTATTTTCAAGCAAGTATAGTCAATGAACAAGAAGTGATCTTATTTCCCCTCCTGATTCACTAACCTTCCTTGCATTAAAATACATATAATTCTAAACTCTGTTATCTCATACTGCTCTACCTCAGAAGCCCAAGTGTGGCCTCAGCCTAATGTCAGTCTCATTAAATAGACTAAGGAATCACACCAATTATCCAGATAGCACTGTAAAATCCCTCTATACTTAGCAGAATACAAAATTATTTCTTTAGTCTGTAGTCATCAAAAAGAATGCCAACACTTCCAAAATAGAACCAAACAATGAAAAACTGTGTACCCCATCCTGAACCCTCCTCCCTCCTCCCTCCCCATACCATCCCTCTGGGTCGTCCCAGTGCACCAGCCCCAAGCATCCAGCATCGTGCATTGAACCTGGACTGGCATCTCGTTTCATACATGACATTTCACATGTTTCAATGCCATTCTCACATGTATAATTTTTTTTAATTAAAATTAAAAAAAAAATAAAGTACAAACTCATCTGAAAAGTTAAAAAAAAAAAAAGAAAAACTGTGTAGATGAATGAAATTCAGGAGGCATTTAATAACTTAACTAAATATGTTTCCTCTACTATAACTCACTAATTGGGTTTCTGATTGTATTATCATTTCTCTCTCCATATTTTGGAGTTATTTCTTTACTGATTTTTTTCTGTCCTTTGCTTGATTTACAGCTAAAAGAAATTTGTATCATAAATTAAAGTGTTCCAAAATGAAAATGATGTATAGATTCAATCCACATCTATTTATAAAGTATTTTTATTTTATTAAAAGGTGAATTAACTTCATTTTAAATCACTTACTATCTCAACATGTATCTTTTCTCTTTAGAATATTAGATTTTCTATGTCTATATAATTTAAACATATTTCAATCTCAGACAACTTTATTATATTTTATATTTTATTTTAATCAAACATGAATACTGTTTTTCATTGTTGGACTATTTACTGTTGGGATGCAAATCACCTCATATATTATATATAAGGTTTCAGCAAATATTTTTGGTAAAGGGTCAGCTGGTAAATATTTTAGGTTTTACGAGTCATACAGTTTCTGTCAAAATTACTCATTTCTACTTTTGTAGCATGAAAGCAGCCATGGAAACATTATATAAACAAGGACTATGGCTCTATGCCAATAAAACATTTTTATGGACAATTAAATTTAAATTTCATAGAATTTTTTTTATGTGTGACAAAATATTACTCTTCTGTCAAATTTTCTCAAACATTAAAAAGTATATGGACACATTTGTGAGCCATACAAAAGCAAATGATGGGCTGGATTTGACTGGCAGGCCATAGTTATGACAACTCATATATTAATACTATGACATACATACATACTCTAAATATTTTCAACATAATGTTTCTATTCATTCCTATTGGGAAAGAATGAACTTTACAGTGTTAGCAGACAGAAATCTCATTTCATAGGCATGCTTTTGACAGTTTTTAATTCACCTATTTATATGTTCCAACACCGTGTATCAGGATGATAGAGAGAAAATAACTATCTTTCATTTGCGTCAAAGTGGTTTATGTTAATCACATATAGAAACAAAATTGGATTAATAATGCTTCTATCTCAACCTCAAAGGAGAACTGGACGAAGTAATCAGTGATTTTCCATCAAAGAAGTAAAATTTCTACACAAATGTGGAATTTAATAAGGCACATGGACCTAGCTTTAATCAAACTCAATTAGGAATGTCTATATTCCCACAAAGGAGACTGCAGAGTGATTGCTGACTTTACTGAAGAATACATGCTTGTATCTCTTTGTTCAACACGCTCAGTGAGTGCATTTAAAGTATAATTTGGTTTGCACACAGCTTTCCCACAATTTATCACATAAAATGAAGAACTGTAAGATGATACAAAAGCATCTATAAAATTTTCATCCACCCACTCTCGACCCCGCACACTGAAAAGCACAAGTTGAAATTAAAAGAATATTATCATCTGGTTCTTACTTCCAAACCATCAGTGGAACCCTAAAAGGCCTCTAGCTATTACCTTACAAAGATATTTCTCCAAGTGTCAGAGAAGCCATTGGTATCCATGAAGCAGAGTTGACCTTTCAACAGCATAGGGGTTAAGGGTGCAAACTTTCTGCCCACTCAAAAATCCAAGTGCAATTTATAGTCTGCCCTCCTTATCTGTGGGTTCGATCAACTGTGAATTATATAATAGTACCCACTAATGGTAAATGTAGTGCCTACTAATGGAAAAAAGAACCTTCATGTAAGTGGACCCATGCCGTCCAAACTCGTGTTGTTTAAGGCTCAGTTGTATGTTGAATTTTCAAATTTAGAAAATTTAAAAATGCTAGAAAACAACCCTTTTAGTCATTACTCTGGAGTCTGTCTTCTTGACCAGCCTTTCCTCTCTTCTGAACTCTGCTTCAGCCATTGTTTAACTCAAAAATCTCTTGAGCATGGTTTGAACTACAAACCAGGGGCTGAACTTCAAACCATGGATGGTTTATTTGCTCCCTTTACCTCTGGGAACTTAAGGTTTGCAGCAGCCTCTAGACACCACATGTGGGTGCTTGCTAAGAACTAGATGCTTTCTCAGTGGTGGCAAAATCTTGGCTCCTCTTTTATGATTTTACCATGAATTGTAAAGTGGAAACTCCTATACATATTAAGTGTGAGTATAAAGTGACTAGTTTGAATTTGGGCTGGGCTCCACATGTTCCTATGTGGTAAAGGAGCCATTAGGTGTGACTTGGTGGTTTTGGAGTCAAACTCTGCCACAAATCTTGAGTTTAATTCTAGTGGAAAAATCTCAAACATCATAAATTTCCTTGCATGCTTCCAATTAGATACTTTGTATTTGCTTTGTTGAGTCTAATTGTTTCAATTCTCTTGGTTTCTGGCTTAGCTATGACTAGGATCATGCCAATAAAAAACTGATCTAGTCTCCAGTGGGATATTAATTTCCTTTCTAAAGGAAAATTAGATTTTAAAATTCCAGATTTCCATAGTTTTCCACAAAACACTTTATCGGACACTGAAGCTTACCTTTATTAAAGTCCTTACTGGCAAATAATTTTACAGATGTGCAATGTATCACAGGAAAATAAAGTAACTTTCCTAAAAGTTGTCAGGGAAACATAGGTTCCTTGAATTTGAATATTTTGCTTATTCCTTTGAGTTTTTCCCCATTTAGATTTTAAAAATCACTTTAAATTATTGTTAAGTTAAATAGATTTTCCTTAAGGCTGAGTCTAATCTCTCTGGACATTACAGAACATTTCAAAAACACTGCTATAAATAGTAGAAATTTTTTTCCTCTTTAAAGTTTTATACTAAATTTTCATCTTTTACCTTAAAGGATATCCTCTTAAGTATAGTTTCCTCAATTGGAATTTGACTATTTTCCTCTTATCTTCTATTTAAAATGATATTTCAGATGGTTTTGGAAATGTTCAGCATCACATCAACTATTCAACAGGAGTCACTTTTCATTTTTCAGATGAAGTCAATTATACAGCATGAGCTTCAGAAACAGATTTAAAAGTCAGTTCTTATACTCAAAGCTTAGATCACTGAACCATATAGTCCTATAAAGAATATAGAAAATGATGTACATAGTAAAGTAGTTCCCTTAAATACTTCTGATGTTTCTCTAATGCCTGTATAAAAGGCAAAGTTCTCCATTTTTAATTCATAAATTAGCACTAGTGTTAATATTCAAATATATCTCCAGATTCAAAAAATGATTAGATATTAAGCCTCTTACTAGATCAAGGATAAGAGAATGTGATACACAGATACCTAACTTTACAAACCTTAGGGAAGAGAGGAAACTGTTATGTAGAACTGTTATGTAGAAAGAAACATGGAGATGAGCAACATGACCTAAAATATTAGTGTTAATCTGAAGACTAAACCAGTGAAAGGCAGGCAAGAACTAGATTTGTGAGTCCTAACTGCAGTGTGTTTTTCTAAGTAGCAAACTGAACAGCAACTATTCTATTCCTTCTTTCCATCAAGAAATAAGGATTTCTTGGACATCTACCCTGAGTGAGGCACTGGAATTTCGAGTCACATGTTGCCCTTCATGGACTCATGACTAAACGAGAGCTCCTAATCTGTAAGAACAAGGCATCTCCTACCATTTGTAATGAAATACTTCTTATTGCCCAATTCAAAGTTTCAAAAGATTTCTTAACCATATTAACAAAAACATATCAAGTGTTCATAGCAGTTGCTTTGGGTGTAATATAAAATGACAACATCCAGTCTCAGTGGTTAAGGGTAAGATGCTTTACTGCATTCAGATGTGCCAGTTATTGCATCTAGGACTAGAAAACTGTTTAGATGTATTGAGGTAAATTCAAGGAGGAGAAATGTATGTCTTGCCTGACAATAAAAATATTGGCTATCATTTCTGGATCCATCACGGAAGCATTCTACTTGGGCTCTTGGTGCTTCAGTTTCCTCTTCTATAAACAATATAACTGGACTAAATATTTAAAATATCTAGAATTTAGTTCAAGAATTTTAAAATGGGAAGAAGTTGGTTTATTCACCTGCCTGATATGAACTGAATAACAACAAGTTCTAGGGTGAAAATAATCAAGGAACTATGATAAGCAGAAAGAAAGGAAACGACATAGAGCATTTGCTGCCAAGAATTAAAAGCCAGACATAAGGCATAAATAGCAATCCATAGCAACTTGGCTGCACTATGCTTGAGTTGAGTTTGTAGGACGTGCATTTTAACCAAACCAAACCAAACCAAAAACTCTTGACTATATAATCCCTTCCTGCCTAATCTTTCATCTAGTCCTGTCCAGTTCTACCTCCAAAATATATCCCAAATTCATTGATGTTCCTTCATCTTCAGTATGACCATACTTTTAATGTTCAAGCCACCCCATCTTTCACATGGGATAAGGAATAACCCAACTGGTTTCCCTGCTTCTATACTTATCAATCCAAGTAATTGTTTTTTCATTGAAAAGTTCAAATTTTTATTAGTTTCTTGAACTGTGGGTCATACTCAACATATTTTAATTCCTCCATGTCTTATTGCCAAGAAATAAGTTATTAATATGTCAACTTAAAAATTTTATTTTGAAATACTTTATTTACAGATGAGTTGCAAAAAGAGTAGACAGAGTTCCTCTACACTTCACTCAGCATTTCCTAATGTCAGCATCTTATACATAACCCTAATACATTTATCAAAACTGAGAAATCAACCTTGATGCAAGACTATTTTACTAAACTACAGACTTTACTCAGATTTCACCAGTTTCTATTCCAGGTTCCTATCCAGAATATCACCTTGTATTTAGTCATCACATCACCTCAGTCTCCTCAAATCTTTTCTGACATATATCTGAGACATATTTTCACAGTCTTGTCTTACTTTTAATGACTTTGACACTTTTGAAGAATGTTAGTCAGGGGTTGGATCATTGGAAAAGCGAGAGAGTTCCAGAAAAACATCTATTTCTGCTTTACTGACTATGCCAAAGCCTTTGAGTGTGTGGATCACAACAAACTGTGGGAAATTCTAAAGAGATGGGAATACCAGAACATCTGACCTGCCTCTTGAGAAATCTGTATGCAGGTCAAGAAGCAACAGTTAGAACTGGACATGGAACAACAGACTGGTTCCAAATAGGAAAAAGAGTACGTCAAGGCTGTATATTGTCACCTGATTATTTAAGTTATATGCAAATCACATCATGAGAAATGCTGGACTGGATGAAGCACAAGCTGGAATCAAGATTGCTGGGAGAAATATCAATAGATCAGATATGCAGATGATACCACCCTTATGGCAGAAAGTGAAGAACCAAAGAGCCTCTTGATGAAAGTGAAAGTGAAGAGTGAAAAAGTTGGCTTAAAACTTAAGATTCAGAAAACTAAGATCACTGCATCTGGTCCCATCATTTCATGGCAAATAGATGGGGAAACAGTAGAAACAGTGACAGACTTTATTTTGGGGGGCTCCGAAATCACTGCAGATGGTGACTGCAGACATGAAATTAAAAGGTGCTTGCTCCTTGGACTGCAAGGAGATCCAACCAGTACATCCTAAAGGAAATCAGTCCTGAATATTCATTGGAAGGACTGATGCTGAAGCTGAAACTCCAATACTTTGGCCACCTGATGTGAAGAACTGACTCATTTTAAAAGACCCTAATGCTGGGAAAGATTGAAGGTGGGAGGAGAAGGGGACGACAGAGGATGAGATGGTTGGATGGCATCACTGACTCAATGGACATGCTGCTGCTGCTGCTGCTAAGTCGCTTGTTGAGTCCGACTCTGTGCGACCCCATAGACGGCAGCCCACCAGGCTCTGCCATCCCTGGGATTCTCCAGGCAAGAACACTGGAGTGGGTTGCCATTTCCTTCTCCAATGCATGAAAGTGAAAAGTGAAAGTGAAGTCGCTCACTCGTGTCCGACTCTTTTCGACCCCATGGACTGCAGCCTACTGCAGGCTCCTCTGTCCATGGGATTTTCCAGGCAAGAGTACTACATGAGTTTGAGTAAACTCCGGGAATTGGTGAAGGACAGGGATGCCTGGTGTGTTGCAGTCCATGGGGTCACAAATAGTCAGACACGACTGAGCAAGTGAACTGAGTCAGCTGTTTGGTGAAATGTCCCATGGCCCTCAATTTGAGTGTTTCATATTTCTCATGATTGGACTGGAGTTCTATGAATTTGGAGGAAGGCTATCACGGAAGTGAAGCACACTTGGTCTTCTTAATCTCCAAATATACTAAGCTCAGTTCTACTCAGGGCTTACATACTAGCTGCTTGTTCATCCTAGAGTGTTTATTTCCTTAAGTATATGTATGGCTGACTCTGGCTTGTCATTGGTATAACTGCTCAAGTGTCATTGCCTTTATAGTTTATCCCTTATTTCTCTCAGATTACCTTCCATTCACCTTGCAGTTGACAAGAACAACAGGGGTTTAAATTGTGAGTTCTTACTTACACAGAATTTTTTTCAATAGTAAATAGAACAGTACCACACAATGCCTGGTTGGTTGAATCTGCAGATGTAGAGGAACCCAGGATACAAAGGAACTATGGATCCAGAGGGCCAACTATACGTTATGTGCAGATTTTCAACTGTGAGGAGGGTCAGCACTTCTAACCCACAGGTTGTTCAAGGGTCAACTGTATTTTATTTTTCTTTTCCTTTCATCTTACCTGTTACTATTTTCAATTATATATATTTAACTTGTTTATTGTTGATTTCTCCTTCTAGAATGTAACTCAACAACTTGTTCCTTATTATAATCCATATCTTAAACAGTGTTTGGCACATATTGATAATTAATAGTTGTTAAGTAAATAAATGAATATCACAGAGACACATAGATCTCAGACTTTAGAGTTTTAAGAGACTTTAATCATTTCTACTTCTGCATATTATAGATGGGTTAAGTTCCGGAGAAGGCAATGGCACCCTACTCCAGTACTCTTGCCTGGAAAATCCCATGGACGGAGGAGCCTGGTAGGCTGCAGTCCATGGGGTTGCTAAGAGTTGGACACGACTGAGCGACTTCACTTTCACTTTTCACTTTCATGCATTGGAGAAGGAAATGGCAACCCACTCCAGTGTTCTTGCCTGGAGAATCCCAGGGATGGGGGAGCCTGGTGGGCTGCCGTCTATGGGGTCACACAGAGTCAGACATGACTGAAGTGACTTACCTTACCTTAAGTTCCAGAAAGGTGAAGGGCAGGCAAGCTAGTCACTTAACCTAGTCAGTCACAAAGCTAGTTAATGGCAGAGTCAGTGACAGAATCCAGGTTACTTGATTTATAATTTAAAGTATACTCCATACTTCTTTGATATTTTTGAATAGAATTTTAGTTTTGACTTTGGCTGTAACTGGTTTCCAATCCATTTTTTTAAAATTATTTTTTATTTGATTTGGCTGTGCTGGGTTTTTCTTGCTGCAGGAATAGGAGCTGCTCTTCAGTGCGGTGGATGGGCTTCTCTCACTGCCATGGTTTCTCTTGCTGCGGACCACGGGCTCTAGGGCACACGGGCTTCAGTAGTTGTAGTTCCTGGGCTGTAGAGCACAGGCTCTGTAGTTACAGAGCATGGGCTTAGTTGCTCCGTGGCATGTGGGATCTTCCCAGACTAGGGATTGAACCTGTGTCTCCTACACTGGCAGACAGATTCTTTACCACTGGGCCATCAGGGAAGCCCCTTCAATCCATTTTTTGAAGTCAGTGTGTTATAAGTAAGGATGAATTCATTCTGATCTTTGCCTGTTGTTGTGTGCCCCCGAGCTGTTAGAGAAACTAGTGTGGCAACATAATTGGTGCCACTGCAATTTGTCTCTAGCCTTACTTGGGTTTCAAAGCTCTCTAAAATATTTCTGCTTATTCCTACTTGTCTCTTTTTTTCCATCTGCATTGCAGCTGTCCCAAGCTTTCATAATTCACCCCAAGAATATTTATTAAATGACTTTACCTTCAATTTCTCATGAAAATGGATGCATTGCAATAAATAATTTCTCAGCTTCCCACAATTCTAACTATAAGTGTCTCTATTTTCTTTGGTACTTCCTTTCTTTATAGTCTCAATTTGAGCCTGTTATACATTTAGTTTTCTATTAAAAAGATGTTTTCATAGGGTGAGTCCCTTTCTCCTTCTTGGAACTCTTTTTCCCTTGAGTTCCCTTTCTCCATTGCCTACTGCCTTTCTTCTTACCCCTCAGACCACGTCTCAGACTCTTTGTCTGAGCTAATCTACTGATGAAAACGTTTCACTCTGAGATGACGATGTGGCCATTTTCCAATGTTTAACATACACACACTTTCTCTCTTCAATCTTACTCATTCTATATCTTTGCATAATACTTATAGGTATGGTCCATATCTCCTGCAGGGATGTGAAGGTGATCAAGCTATACTTTCAGCTCTCATATTTCTATCTGAACTTCATATTTAGATTTCCAACCACATAGTTACAAGACAGGTCTGCTTATCACATGGTAATTGGCCACTCAAAGCACTATTTTGACCACATCTTACTGAGATTTACCTGGATATACATCTTTTACTTAAATAAGCTACAGGATATATTATACAACACAAAGAATGTAGTACATAAGTATACATGAAGTATAACCTTTAAAAATTGTGAATCACTATGTTGTACACTTGAAATTTATATAATATTATAAATCAACCATACCCCAATAAAAATAAGAAAGAAAGGAAGGAAACAAGGAAGAAAGGAGGAAAGAAGGGAAGAGAAAACAAAGGGAGAAAAATCAAATCAATAAAATTAGAAATGACAATGGAGAGATCACAACAGACAGCACAGAAATACAAAGGATCATAAGAGACTACTATCAGCAATTGTATGCAAATACAATGGACAACGTGGAAGAAATGGACAAATTCTTAGAAAAGTACAACTTTCCAAAACTCGACCAGGAAGAAATAGAAAATCATAACAGACCCATCACAAGCATGGAAATTGAAACTGTAATCAGAAATCTTCCAGCAAACAAAAGCCCAGGCCCAGATGGCTTCTCAGCTGAATTCTACCAAAAATTTAGAGAAGAGCTAACACCTATCCTACTCAAACTCTTCCAGAAGATTGCAGAGGAAGGTAAACTTCCAAACTCATTCTATGAGGCCACCATCACCCTAATACCAAAACCTGACAAAGATGCCACAAAAAAAGAAAACTACAGGCCAATATCACTGATGAACATAGATGCAAAAATCCTTAACAAAATTCTAGCAATCAGAATCCAACAACACATTAAAAAGATCATACACCATGACCAAGTGGGCTTTATCCCAGGGATGCAAGGATTCTTCAATATTTGCAAATCAATGTAATACACCACATTAACAAGTTGAAAAATAAAAACCATATGATTATCTCAATAGATGCAGAGAAAGCCTTTGACAAAATTCAACATCCATTTATGATAAAAACTCTCCAGAAAGCAGGAATAGAAGGAACATACCTCAACATAATAAAAGCTATATATGATAAACCCACAGCAAACATTATCCTCAATGGTGAAAAATTGAAAGCATTTCCTCTAAAGTCAGGAACAAAACAAGGGTGCACACTTTCACCATTACTATTCAACATAGTTTTGGAAGTTTTGGCCACAGCAATCAGAGCAGAAAAAGAAATAAAAAGAATCCAAACTGGAAAAGAAGAAGTAAAACTCTCACTGTTTGCAGATGACATGATCCTCTACGTAGAAAACCCTAAAGACTCCACAAGAAAATTACTAGGGCTAATCAATGAATATAGTAAAGTTGCAGGATATAAAATCAACACACAGAAATCCCTTGCATTCCTATACACTAATAATGAGAAAATAGAAATTAAGGAAACAATGCCATTTACCATTGCAACGAAAAGACTAAAATACTTAGGAATACATCTACCTAAAGAAACTAAAGACCTATATATAGAAAACTATAAAACACTGGTGAAAGAAATCAAAGAGGACACTTATCAGATCAGATCAGATCAGTCGCTCAGTCGTGTCCGACTCTTTGTGACCCCATGAACCGCAGCACGCCAGGCCTCCCTGTCCATCACCAATTCCCGGAGTTCACTGAGACTCACGGCCATCAAGTCAGTGATGCCATCCAGCCATCTCATCCTCTGTCTTCCCCTTCTCCTCTTGCCTCCAATCCCTCCCAGCATCAGAGTCTTTTCCAATGAGTCAACTCTTCACATGAGGTGTCCAAAGTACTGGAGTTTCAGCTTTAGCATCATTCCCTCCAAAGAAATCCCAGGGCTGATCTCCTTCAGAATGGACTGGTTGGATCTCCTTGCAGTCCAAGGGACTCTCAAGAGTCTTCTCCAACACCACAGTTCAAAAGCATCAATTCTTTGGTGCTCAGCCTTCTTCACAGTCCAACTCTCATATCTGTACATGACCACAGGAAAAACTATAGCCTTGACTAGATGAACCTTTGTTGACAAAGTAATGTCTCTGCTTTTGAATACGCTATCTAGGTTGGTCATAACTTTCCTTCCAAGGAGTAAGCGTCTTTTAATTTCATGGCGGCAGTCACCATCTGTAGTGATTTTGGAGCCGAGAAAAATAAAGTCGGACACTTTTTCCACTGTTTCCCCATCTATTTCCCAAATAGATGGAGAAATATACCATGTTCATGGATTGGAAGAATCAATATAGTAAAAATGAATATATTACCCAAAGCAATTTATATATTCAATACAATCCCTATCAAACTACCAATGGTATTCTTCACAGAGCTAGAACAAATAATTTCACAATTTGTATGGAAATACAAAAAACCTCGAATAGCCAAAGCAATCTTGAGAAAGAAGAATGGAACTGGAGGAATCAACCTGCCTAACTTCAGGCTCTACTACAAAGCCACAGTCATCAAGACAGTATGGTCCTGGCACAAAGAAATATAGATCAATGGAACAAAACAGAAAGCCCAGAGATAAATCCACGCACCTATGGACACCTTATCCTTGACAAAGGAGGCAAGAATATACAATGGATTAAAGACAATCTCTTTAACAAGTGGTGCTGGGAAAACTGGTCAACCACTTGTAAAAGAATGAAACTAGAACACTTTCTAACACCATACACAAAAATAAACTCAAAATGGATTAAAGATCTCAACATAAGACCAGAAACTATAAAACTCCTAGAGGAGAACATAGGCAAAACACTCTCCAGCATACATCACAGCAGGATCCTCTATGACCCACCTCCCAGAATATTGGAAATAAAAGCAAAAATAAACAAATGAGACCTAATTAACCTTAAAAGCTTCTGCACAACAAAGGAAATTATAAGCAAGGTGAAAAGACAGCCTTCAGAATGGGAGAAAATAATAGCAGATGAAGCAACTGACAAACAACTAATCTCAAAAATATACAAGCAACTCCTACAGCTCAATTCCAGAAAAATAAATGACCCAATCAAAAAATGGGTCAAAGAACTAAATAGACATTTCTCCAAAGAAGACATAACAGATGGCTAACAAACATGTGAAAAGATGCTTAACATCACTCATTATCAGAGAAATGCAAATCAAAACCACTATGAGGTACCATTTCACTCCAGTCAGAATGGCTGCAATCCAAAAGTCTACAAGCAATAAATGCTGGAGAGGGTGTGGAGAAAAGGGAACCCTCTTACACTGTTGGTGGGAATGCAAACTAGCACAGCCACTATGGAGAACAGTGTGGAGATTCCTTAAAAAACTGGAAATAGAACTGCCTTATGACCCAGCAATCCCACTGCTGGGCAAACACACTGAAGAAACCAGAATTGAAAGAGACACATGTACCCCAGTGTTCATTGCAGCACTGTTTATAATAGCCAGGACATGGAAGCAACCTAGATGCCCATCAGCAGATGAATGGATAAGAAAGCTGTGGTACATATACACAATGGAGTATTACTCAGCCATTAAAAAGAATACATTTGAATCAGTTCTAATGAGGTGGATGAAACTGGAGCCTATTATACAGAGTGAAGTAAGCCAGAAAGAAAAACACCAATACAGTATCCTAACACATATATATGGAATTTAGAAAGATGGTAACACTAACCCTGTATACGAGACAGCAAAAGAGACACTGATGTATAGAACAGTCTTTTGGACTCTGTGGGAGAGGGAGAGGGTGGGAAGATTTGGGAGAATGACATTGAAACATGTATAATATCATATATGAAACGAGTCGCCAGTCCAGGTTTGATGCACGATACTGGATGCTTGGGGCTGGTGCACTGGGACGACCCAGAGGGATGGTATGGGGAGGGAGGAGGGAGGAGGGTTCAGGATGGGGAACACATGTATACCTGTGGTGGATTCATTTTGATATATGGCAAAACCAATACAATATTGTAAATTTAAAAAATAAAATTAAATTAAAAAAAAAAAAAAAAGAAGAAGGGAAGAAAAGAATCAGCAACAATTCCAGTAGGATCTGCTGGACTTTGCCAAAATTAATAAAACTAGTTGGAACTTTGATAAAATTGATGTAAAGGAAAAGAACACATATAAAACTCCAAATTAAGTGCTGGAAATATTTGTCCTTTTCCCACCACAATTTGTTATGAGGGAAAATTGACATGGTTTGCATCGTTGCTAAATGAACTCTAAAGAAGTTTCCATATTCTGACCTGAGCAATGAGCACATTATAAGAACATCAGAGGGACAGTGATTCGATTGCTTTCAAAATGTTCTAAGAATGCATGAATCAGGTACATACAAAAGATAGAAAGATCTAAGACTGCATGTTTACCTTGTACTTCTCATTCCATGTTTTCACTTACAAAATTCTTAGATTAAACTTTTGCCCATTCCTTTTAAGGTGCAAAACAAACCACAAGATTGGAATTTCTATTGGAAATTCCATGAAGGATTGGCAAAAAGATTTATGCTGAGATTGCTTTAGTAGCAGATGCTCTTTTGTGGCATTGAATTCCAAGTTTAAAAACAGGCTGAACAGGAAGGATCAATGAGTGATGCTTGCTTTGGGTGTGGAGCTGAGGATTGATAGCACCCACCCATGTATTTACCAACCTGAGTTAAAGGGCATCATCATGCTGAAAGGCAGTCTGGCGCTTGGGATGTAAACATGATTCCTGAAAATGGAAGGAAAAAGACTTATTTTACAACCCCCACAAAATGGGTAAAACATTGATTAGATAAAAGACAATGTCTGCCATGGGAAGAGATAATTAATAGCCCTTGAAGGAAATGCTACATTTTAGTAATGGCTGGGATTTGTGAACATTGATATTGTTGAAATAGCATGATATAAGAGGTAAATTATCAAATAAGGAACAGAGAATCTAGGTATCAAAACAAGGAAAATGCACATTCCTATCATCCAGAGATGCATGACCTAAACATCACTGATTCGTTCCACTAAACCTAACATAAGCCCAAAGTTTAAACAAATACTTGATGTTCAGGTTCTTCTAGTTTGTCTTTATTTTAATGCTGATTCAAAGTAGAGCTTTTCTCCCAACTTGTCAATCAGGCTATCTCTCTACTTTTCTCTTTCAGTTTAATTAGGTTTATTTTATATACAACTCTGAGATGAAATGTAATAGAAAACAAAGAAAAGACAAAGGAAATTAAATGACTAGTCACCTATTTAAATTAAAGGCTTATCTCCTATCTCTTTCCTTCTAGTTGGCCGGCACCTTTGCAAAACAATAATGCCATAGTTAAGCTATTCCGTTTGTTTCACTGCTGGCTAAGTAGAAGCATCTAGGAAATAGATGTCTCCTACCACATTTTATGTGGCTTAATTTATGCATTTGAACTGGCTATTTTCTTAAAATGGGGAAAAGAAAATGTCTATTTTCTTAAAACTTTTCTTTTCTTAAAAAGTTTTAATGCGCCATCTTTGATAAATAAAATTTCAACTCTTTTCTAGAACTCAGACATAATCTGTTCTTTTCATTTCATGAAACTTTCTAAAAAGTCAATTTACTAAAGAGTCAAGCTTAGTAAAATTAACTCTGTGCTCAACCTTTCTCTACATCATTGATTTGTGCCTTCTCTCTTCTTTAAGGAAGAAGGTAGAAATCCAACTTTTGAGAAGGCAGGTTTGTTTCAGAAAGGGCAGGGTCTTTGCCTCTTGAAGCAAATCCTCAAGGGACAAGTGAAAACACAGCTCTGAGATGATACTTCTTACAGAAGATATGGAAAGGTCTCCCCAAATTACTTGATTAGTTCTCATAATACCAGCATGCTGTGATTAACCATTTGGGGAAAAGAAGTGTATTAACAAACGTGATTAAATAAATATTTATTGAACACCTACTTCAGTGTGTGCAAGATACTATAGAGAAATACCTGGATAAATAAAAGAAAGACTTTGTTATCAAAGAAGTCATGGCTAGTGGGAGACTTAACCATTCACATAGATTTATCCATCTCTATCAAAAATTTGATAAGGATAAACAAAATATACCCAGAGACATAAGGTCAGAGAATTATCTTCCTTAAGGTGATTTATTTGGCCCGTGGTAGAGGTGGGTGTTGACTCCAGATTTACTAATTGTAACGGCACCTCTTCACAACTTAAAAAAATACTCATTAGGCATGCATGTATTGGAAAGAACCCCATTAAATGGTAGCAGGGAGATGGGAGTGGAGGTGTGGGGGAGGGAAACAATGAAATTAGATGACACTGTTATGTGATTTACTTGGAACAGTAATAAGGGGGAAAAAAATCCCAGTTTGTAAACAAGAGAATGGTAGTACATTATACACGTGTGTATATTTACTATGTGTGCTAAGAGGCTTCAGGAGTGTCTGACTCTTTGCTACCCTATGGACAGCAGCCTGCCAGGCTCCTCTGTCCAAGGGATTCTGCAGGCAAGAATACTGGAGTAGGTTGCCATGTCCTACTCCAGGGATATATACGTGTGTGTGTGTGTGTATATATATATATGCATATATATATATATATATACACACACTCATATATATATTTGGCTTTCCTGGTGGCTCAGACAGTAAAGAATCTGCCTGCAATGTGGGAGGCCTGGGTTCTTTCCCTGAATTGGGAAGATCCCCTAGAAGAGGGCATGGCAATCCACTCCAGGATTCTGGCCTGGAGAATCCCCATGGACAGAGGAGCCTGGCGGGCTGCTGTCCATAGGGTCGCAAAGAGTCAGACACAACTGAGCACTGAGCATCTAAGTACACACATATGTGTAGTATTTTCTTGGTTCTAATCTGCATGTTTTTCCAGTTTAATATTTCTGAATTCAAGATTCATCTTCCAATTATCATCTCCACTTAAGCTGTTATTAAGTTGATGTTACTTTTCATAACCAATGACATTGTCTATGAAGAAACCTTGGTTCTGCTACCCACTGAGCGTATGATCTGGGCTCCCTGAGTCTCATCTCAGCTTCCTCATCTACACAACGGGAGTGATTGTGTCTCATAGAGTTTATGGGGATTTACCAGATACTGTATATCAATCACTGAGCAGTGCCTGGCACACAATAGGCCCACAGCTGAAGTCACAGTTATTGTCATTTTTATTGTTACTGATGTATATCAATTCACAGATGGAGCATCATTCATGGTGAAGCATCTACAAAATAACTTCACTTTCTGTCAGAATGTAATCATTGTACACAAAACATGACCATACTCTAGCCACAAACCTACTTATTGAAAGAAAGGGATTATGAGAGGGGTTGTAAAGAGGAGGCAAATTAGAGAGGGAGGGTTGCCAAGTGCTGAAAGCCTTCGTTTGGAACGTGACCTCTAAGAGAGGAACTCTTTCTCTGAAAGCACACAGATGCATCATAAGAACATGTCAAATTTCTATTCTGTGGAAGGATGAGCAAATTGTGGCTTCTCATCACTGAATTCAATAGTGAGAATAACAGGATGACAGTTATCTGATGACAATGGCAGCCAGGAATAGGAAAAAAGTTTCAGAAGAAAAGCAATTATATTTTGACCACAAGAAGGAAGCGGGAAGAATGATGAAAGTAGAGGGCTACATACAAAATTGCCAAGGTTACCTAGCAACAGAGTAACATTTTGTTGTTCTTGTTAGAAAATGGCAAAATAGAATCGCAAGAATAGGATGTACCACTGATCTCAGGAGGGCTAAAATGCATGACTATTATCAATGAGTTTAGAATTACATCAGTATAAAATGGTGCTTTGTGGCACACCCTTCAGGGGATTGATTGCATGAACAGGTGTGTGCAAATGTGTGTTAAAATTTTACAGGCAAGTCTATAGGAAGGAGTGAAAGTGAAAGTTGCTCAGTCATGTCCGACTCTTTGCAACCCCATGGACTATACAGGCCATAGAATTCTCCAGGCCAGAATACTAGAGTGGGTTGCCATGCCCTCTTCCAGGGGATCTTCCCAACCCAGGGACTGAACCCAGATCTCCCATATTGCAGGGAGATTCTTTACCAGCTGAGCCACAAGAGAAGCCCATAGGAAGGAGGAGCAACTCAAATATAAAGAATTCAGATAGAATGGGGGAAAAAAAAATCTTAGGTACCACCCTCAGATGGAATGTGTAAGGCAACAAATGGAAACTCCAGACATTCTATATAAACCAGATGTGAGTTGGCTAAATATAAGAATTTTGCCAGTAATATTTGCATTTTAGAAGGCAACTCTTAGAAGTTGCCTTCATTTTCTTAAAAGAAAATTAATTCTTCTAAGCTGTGAGGTATGCTATTGCTAAGTCGTTTCACTCATGTCCAACTCTGTGCGACCCCATAGACAGCAGCCCACCAGGCTCCCCCGTCCCTGGGATTCTCCAGGCAAGAACACTGGAGTGGGTTGCCATTTCCTTCTCCAATGCATGAAAGTGAAAAGTGAAAGTGAAGTCACTCAGTCCTGTCCGACTCTTAGTGACCCCATGGACTGCAGCCTACCAGGCTCCTCCGTCCATGGGATTTTCCAGGCAAGAGTACTAGAGTGGGGTGCCATTGCCTTCTCCGAAGCTGTGAGGAATATGGGTAGTGATTTTAGCACCTTCAAGGCAGGCATTTTTGAAGTAGAGAATCTCTGCAGCAGCTGAGATGAGTTTACAGCCCAGTCTATTCTTCTGTCAAAGGTCAGGGTGTCAGGTGAAAAACTGACTTCTTTCAGAAAAGGCTGCTGCTGCTGCTAAGTCACTTCAGTTGTGTCCGACTCTGTGCGACCCCGTGGACAGCAGCCCACCAGGCTCCTCTGTCCACAGGATTTTCTAGGCAAGAATACTGGAGTGGGTTGCCATTTCCTTTTCTGTCAGAGAAGGCTAATACAGTCTAAAGCAGCAGCTACAGAATAGCATGTGCTGCCAATCTGAACCAGCATGATGAAGATTATTCAAATCAATCAATTAAAAACAAACTCACATACATAATGCATTTGCCACCCAACTTTGTCCTGTTTTTCTGGCTGAGTTCATAATCAAGGGAGTTAACATTCTTTAAAATGCAAAAACTCATGTCTTTAATCTTTGGAGACCTTGCTAAATAGACAATTAATTTCTACCAGGTGTAGTTCATGGAAGACTTTAGAAGGAGAGCATTGGCCAGACAGATTTCAGTGTAAGTCAAAAGGAGATCTTTCATGAAAGTGAAATATTCTCCATCTCCCCCTGTTATCGAGTCCAGGGTCTCCTGAGTCTTAAAAACTTCACCTTTATTATTTTTTAGTTTTCTTCACTGTGCTAAAGCAAATACAAACCAAATCCTCTCATTCACCTCTAGCAGGGCTCTAGCCACATATATATGCTCTTTAGTCAGCAGCAATAGACAGCTACTCTATAGTCCCCATGCAAATCCCTAAGCACACTGAATCTCTACATCTGGAAAATATTGCTTGCTGCTTGAAGCATCACTCCAACTGTGCACTGCTGGGAGGCTTCCTGCTGCTCCAACTTTGCTATTTCATTGGGAGAACCCCATGTATGGGTGCAAGGATGCCCAGAGGGAGTCCTGGAGAATCCTTTGCAGCTCCCCAGCTGGGCTCCCTTTTCAGGCTGTACAGCTGGTATATGTAGGCAACGTGCCTTAGCTTCTGTCTGTGGGGATGAGAAGCCAGCCCCCTGTGTTGTCCCAAGACTGTCAAACTCTTCAGCACCCACCTGCCGTCTTCATGAGAATTCTTGAGTTTACTGGTTCTCAAATGCTTTCAAATTGCTCATTAACACTTAGTTCTAAGTATAGTAGGTTTCACTAAAAAAAAATACTATAGCTTAAATTGGTATTATTTAACTCTGAGAAAACGGAATTGTTAAATTTAAGATGATTTTATTATATACCAGCTATGGAAAGAGAATTAAAACTAAATTTTCTTGACTAGTCACTGAAATTTGAGTGGACCTAAAATTCATTCCTGAAACTCTTCCAGAAGCCAAAGTTCAGGAAGCTTGTTAGATCTTATAAAGAATACCAAAGTTGTCTTCCAAACATCCTCCCTGGCTCCCTTAATACTATTCTGCCTCAGTAGGCTTGACTCCTGGGTTTCCCTGTTGGTTCAGATGGTAAAGAATCTGCCTACAATGCAAAAGACCAGGTTCAATCCCTGGGTCAGGAAGATCCCCTGGAAAAGGGGATGGCTACCCACTCCAGTATTCCTGCCTGGAGAATTCCATGGACAGAGGAATCTGGCGGGCTACAGTCCATGGGATTGCAAAGAGTCAGAAACAGTTGAGCGACTTTCACATTTCTCTTTCAGGCTTGACTCCATTTCCAGGTACAGGGCTTAGACCTGATATAGCTAAACCAGTTGGAGTAATCCTGTTCCCTTGACACTTTTATTAGTCCAGGTAACTCAGGCCTAGGTGATCAGCACATGACCTTTGTCTTGTTAAGTGGCTAGGGAAGCCTGCCTCTTCCCTTTCCTTGGGTGTGAATGAGGAGCAGCAGCTGAGGCTGGCAGCCAACCTGAGGGAAGGCAGGAACTTGAAGAACCATCTCTCGAAGGTTCCTGTACCCTGAATCTTGCCTCAACCCCCACACAATCTCTGGATGAAGATTTAGCCTTTTGAGCCCCAAATTCCCGTTTACTGTTTAATTCAGTTTGGGTTGAGGTTTTTTGCTGTCTCCATCCAAAAGCATTTCAGCTGACACAATCTAGGGTGCAATCTGAGCGCATACAAACTTCTCCTACCTTCTGGAGGCATTCTTTCCTTTAATACCGTAAAGGAAATTTCCTTTAATAATGTAAAGGCCCTCATCCCGGGAGGCTGCTAGAATTGCCCTGCGGTTTCCGAATGCTCTGAGGATGGCTAGGAAATGGTTCTCTGTGGGGTGTTCTCTCGTCACTGTCTCTCTCATGGCTGGGGCCCCTCTCATTATCTAAATTTTCTCTTTCCCTCTTTAGTTTCATGATGACAACTCTGTTTCTAGGACAACTACAACCCCAGCCAGGAAGTTCCAAATTAGTTACTATAACAATCTTTACATTTGTGGAAGACAGCCTTTTATTTAATTACAGAGAGAATTACTGTCTCTCCGTAATACCTCATTACCTGAATACGCCCACGACCTCAAAAGTACCACATTAGCACCAAGTTTTGGGCCTTATCTTGAATAACCAGAGATCCATTAAAATATTTCTCTAAAGAAATGGACAATTTTCCCCAAAGAAGTTGCACTCACCCTCATTAATATAGAATACACTTCAGTTTTTTATGCTATTACATACATTAAAATTATGCAAAAAATAGTGATTATGGCAGAACGTTTTCTAATGTCTAAAACTGCTTGGGCATTTTAAATTAAAATGAATAAAATTTGCAAAAACTAATAGAGGGTATGACCTATGTCTTGTTGACTAACTTGCAGAACAGTGCAATGAAATGCAGAAATTTAATAAATATTATTTAATGTTTAGATATAAAATGAGCAAAAAAACTTATTTTACTGTCATATTCTTTTGAATGTAATTTAGTAGGTACAATTCTTTTTGTACTTTCTATTACATTATTTTTTCATTAAGAAAGGCTTTTGTTAAATCTCCCTACTCACCAAAATGCCTTTATCCAATTTTATTTTTGCATTTCATCAGCTAAGTTCTAGACAAGTAAACATCATTGAGGAAGTATTTGAGTCTGGAAGATAGTCTTATGATTAATATTATGCTTTAATTAAGTTACATTGACATTCATAATAGATCTCTATCTGGCTAACAAAAACTAATATTTTCTTGGATAAAGAGCAATGCAAATTATAGATAGACAGTGATCAACTACTTGTGTTTGATTTTAGCACTTCAGATAAAATGGATCATATTCTACAGGGAAATTATAGAACTAATTATGAAGAGTAATGATGCTCTGAAAAAATACAGATTTTCAGCAGGAGCTAATTATAACAGTTACTGATAGGTCTCAAAAATGTAATATCCAAAACTTTTCATGAGTGGGTTGGAATTTTATATTGCAGTTTTCTCTTTAAGAGCCACCATGATCGAGCAGCTTCCAAAATAACCCAGTGTGCAAAGTAACAACATAAATTGATAGGATAAGACACCAGTGTGGCTCATGATGAAGACTGTTCCAATAGGTCCACTTCTGAGCATCAACAAAACTCAAGTCAACCCAGCCCCAATAATGCAAAGCATCTTTCTTTCCCTACAAGCACTAATTAAGCAAGGAATATGAACAAGTAGAATCACAGCAGAGCCTGGGCTTTCTGGGCTCATTACACTGTGCTATCGAGTATCTCCACATTCCCTATACCCTCCACTACACATAAATGTATCTGTTCACTGAACTTTCGTGAGTATATTTTTATACATACCACTCTTGACCTTAATCGATTTGATACAGACATACTTTGATATTCTTTTTCTTCCTCAAACATGCTGAACAGGATCTTCTTGCCTTGGGAATTTTTTGTAGCTGATCTCTACTAGAAGACTCTTCCAGCAAGGCTTGCTCTGCTAACTCCCATTCGAGTTTTGGAGCAAATGTCACATCCTCAGAGTCTTTGCATGTTGGTTCATTCTAAGTTTGCACATGTTCCACATGTACAATCACATTACCCAGCTTTTCCTTCTTCTGTAACTAATAGAATTAATCTTTGTTTCTTTGGCTGTTGTCTCTCTCCTCTTTTGCATTCTAGATGTCAGTTTCCCCAGAGCAGAGACTTTGTCTTTTTTGTTCTATATCCCTAGCATTTAGCAGGTACTCAAAACTATTTGTTGAATGAATGAGTGGATGAATGCAAAAATGAAATGAAAGAAAAATCACAGGGTTGCAGCTTTAGAAAGGAGGAAGGGGTACCACATTGCTGTTGCTACTGCTGCTAAGTCACTTCAGTTGTAGCAGCCCACCAGGTTCCTCCATCCATGGGATTTTCCAGGCAAGAGTACTGGAGTGGGGTGCCATTGCCTTCTCCGGTACCACATTACTTAGGCTTTAAGAGTAGGGACAGTTTTATGCACTGGTTTTATGGCTGGGGTTATGAAAACCTCCCTCTTGAGTTGCTGGCTAGTTACTCTGTAAAGTTTTAAGGATGGAGCTTGGGAGCTTCACCTCAGTCCAGGAATAACCCCATCAATTAGACTTCTCTTTCCTCTCAATATATTCCGGCACCAGAACTAATGGAGAAACCATTCAACTGTAAATTGATTTGTAGTAGGTGAATGATTGGAAAACACACAAAGCCTATAGAGGCAAGAGGCCTTATATTTTAGACTTTTTGAATCATTCTACTGCTTTCTCAATATCCTGCACTTGTACCTATTAAAAGGGAAAATGCTGAAAGTATTCTTTTAGTATTTTACTAAAAGCTCTACTCCCCAAAGTATACAAGTCATTTTTAATATTTTTCTGGAATAACCTATTGATTTTTAGGCAAGGAAACACAAGTGGGTTTTATTCTTTTACTTCAATTTCCCTAAGGCCTAGATGGTCTGAAACCTATAACATGATCAGAATGTGAACCCTTTCTTTCTAACTCTGCTTGTCTCAAGCTGTACATGGCTTGCACACCCGGGGTCTTATATTAGCAGGAGCAGATATCAGAATATGGAGGAAAGCCCTGGGAAAGCTCATCCGAATGTGCCAGAAACCTTTGAACAGATATGTGTACATGTGGGAACATTTACTTCCTATCTCGTTACAAAAAGATTTAAAGCAGTTGATACTAAAATACACAAATAAACCCTCATCTTCCATCAAACTGACAAAATAAAGGATGGCAGGAACACAGAAACACTGTTAGGAAATATGATTTCTCTGTCTGAATGGTTTATTCATTTATCCATCCATTTGTTGAGCATCTGTTCATTAAAGAAATGTTATAAGTATTGGAAATGCAGTTTTTCACCCAAATGCTACTGTGAGAGGAGGAACTGAGATTCAAACATAAATAATCTGACAACATCATAGTAGACTCCGTGGCAAATGTACTTCTTCAAAATTATAACCAGGTCAGCCCTGTTCCACAGCAGGAAGAGTAGCCAAAAGAGACCCAAAACTCTGAGCCAAAGTCAGTACTTTTCAAACTCTAATGTGCATAAAGAAGGCTGAGTGCCAAAGAATCCATGCTTTTAAACTGTGGTGTTGGAGAAGACTCTTGAGAGTCCCTTGAACTGTAAGGAGATCAAACAAGTCAATTCCAAAGGAAATCAACCCTGAATGTTCTTTGGAAGGACTGACGTCGAAGCTGAAGCTCCAATACTTTGGCCATTTGATGCGAAGAGCTGACTCATTGGAAAAGACCCTGAGGCAGGGAAAGATTGAAGCCAGAAGAGGGGGATGACAGAGGAAGAGATGGTTGGATGGCTTCACCAATTCGATGGGCATGAATGTGAACAAGCTCCAGGAGTTGGTGATGGACAGGGCAGTCTGGCGTGCTGCAGCCCATGGGGTTGCAGAGTTGGACACAACAGAGCAACTGAACTGAACTGAATGTGCATAAGAATTAAGTAGGAATCTCATTAGAATGCATATCTGATTCAGTAGTCCAGGGATGAGGCCAGAGACACTACCTTTCCAATAAGCTCTCAGGTGATGTTTATGCTGCTGGTCTGTGGACCACACTTTGAGGAACAAGGGCTCGGGTAAGGAAGACATACTGACCAAACTGGCTTTACAGCCACTGATCCACTGCCCTCTTGTGGCTCCTGAAGTAATTACCCTCTGCGCTAGCAATTTCCTTAGTCTTGAATTGAAATTATTCTTGCAATCATTCTCTAGTTACTCCAGGTAAAAGCTTTAGTCTTCTCCAAACACTTTCATGTTTTTTCCTTCTTCATATACCACTACATATGGCCTCATAATTTTTAACATCCATGCATAATCCTTTCTCCAAACGAATTACTCTTTGGCTTGATTTTGTTTTCCTTAAATAGATTTGCTTTCGAAGGAAATGTCATATTATTTCCTAATTATCATTACCTAAAATGGAAAGACCAATTTTTAAAAAATCAATTAGTTCATTTTTGGCTGTGCTGGGTCTCCATTGCTGCACAGGCTTTTCTTCAGTTATCGAAAGCAGAGGTTACTCTCCAGTTTCAGTGAATGGGCTTCTCATTGCAGAGGCTTCTCTTGTTGCAGAGCACAGGCTTTAGGACTCCAGTGATTGCAGCACGTGGGCTCAGTAGTTGCGACTCCCAGACTTTAGAGCACAGGTTCAATAGTTGTGGCACATGGGTTTAGTTGCTTCATGGCATGTGGGATCTCCAATGAACTCCAGATCAGGAACGAACCCCTGTCTCCTGTATCGGCAGGTGGTTTCTTTACCACTGAGCCACCAGGGAAGCCCCAGGACCAATATTGTTTATCACAAATACAAAGTAACTGAAAACCTATTTGAAAGGAAGACAAAACAATGTTTAAAAGTCCAGGTGATGTCCTTCAAAGCTCTAAGCCTGTCTTTGTTAAAGGGAGATTTACACCTGTTAGAAAGTGTTGCAGACTAAGAGCATTAAACTGGCTTTTGCTCTGATAGTATCAGAAGGAGTCAGTCCTCTGTAATCAATGTTATTTAAGGCAGTAAATGTGTACCACCTAAATCATCTTGTGGGGAACCAGCTATAGATAACGTGTTAAGGGTATTGTTTTTCGTCTGTGTCATCCGTCCTTGAGAAGTATATTTAGAGGTCTAAGTTAATCAGTGTCACAACAGAATTGATCTAAAGCAAAAATGTGTTAAAGGGCTTACTCTTACCACTCCTTTCTGCATAACCAATGGCATGAAGGCATTTTGGGCCCTGAAATCAAATAGACTTAGTTTACTTCTGTGACAATTCACCATCTCTTTTCTGGATATTACTAGAGTTTCCACCTGTACTCATAAATAAGCTTGTTCTTTCACTCACTGAGATTTACAGTATAAAACTTTGGGGAGGGGAGTGGACAAATTCTACTTCCCTTCAGGTGATGAATCAAATCAATCCTGAAAATTCACCTCCCTTTACCAGTGACTGGTTCGGCAAGGAAAGATTAGCTGATTGACGGCTGTAGTACCATAGTGAGATGGCCTTTCTTTCCTCTCAGATATAAATGAAATGTGATTACTTCTGGGTACTGTAGGCAACCATAGGCCTTTTCACCAGGGAGGGTAACAAGCCTTAGGGTGAAGCAGATTCTGTCCATCATGGAGCAGAAAGATTCCAGCTCTTTAATGACATTGTCAATTGTTGAATCAGCCACCCCTCAAGGCTGCCCTGACCATCCTCCTATGTGAGATAATTGATTTCCTTCCTGTTTAACTCAGCATAAATTTAGTTTCCAGAACATGTAATCAATAGCATGCTGACACAAGGAGGTTATAAAGGAATATGAGCCATAGATTTTTTTTTTTTTTTTTGGTGGGGGAACTAGAACACATATAAAGAATTTTATTTTATTTTTTTAAGAATTTTAATAATGGAGCATTTTAGTGTAAGTAAAGGATGATATGGCCATATTCTTATACTTATTAAGCAACTAGTATGAGCCAGATACTGGCCCATGTTTTAAATATATTATCTCATTTAATGGTTTTAACATTAGGTAGGCATTGTTATCCATATTTTAGACCTGAGGAAATTAAAGCCTGGACAGCTGTGTACCATCACTGGTTATACAGTGAATGATTAAGGAATACAGCTCCAAACTTTACACTTTTTCCATAGAATGACTGCAAGTAGGAAGTTAGACAGAGATCAGTGTAGCAGATTAGCCAGCCAAACAGTGGAAATAGAGTGGCTTTGAGTTAAGCTAGGCCAGGCATCCGTTTCTACTGTCCTGTAATTTTAGACAAATTACCTAACTTTTATGAGCCTCAGTTTTCTTATTGGAAATATGAGATAATTATACCTACCTCATATGGTTCTAACCAGGATGGGTAAGATAATATATTTATAATGAGACCATGTACTCAAATGGTAGCTGTGTGATGATTTGGATATGGGAAGGGTTTGAAACAGAGAAGGCAATGGCAACCCACTCCAGTACTCTTGCCTGGAAAATCCCATGGACGGAGGAGCCTGGTAGGCTGCAGTCCATGAGGTCGCTAAGAGTCGGACAAGACTGAGCGACTTCACTTTCACTTTTCACTTTCATGCATTGGCGAAGGAAATGGCAACCCACTCCAGTGTTCTTGCCTGGAGAATCCCAGGGACTGGGGAGCCTGGTAGGAGGCGGTGTCTGGGGTCGCACAGAGTCAGACATGACTGAAGCGACTTAGCAGCAGCAGCAGCATCAGGGTTTGAAAAGGAGGCTGTGGAAATATCACACACATTACTGTATGGGAAGCCACCCTGAGTTTGGGTAGGGCTAATAATCATTTTTAAACTTTTTATTTTGCGATATTTTTGATTCACAAGAAATTGCCATCAGTCTCCATTTTAAAAGCTTTATAGTGTTAGAATTTTCCTGTATATCCTGCCCACTTCATTCAGTAGCCTTTGAGAAATACAAAATAAAAAGTTCAAATGTACCTAGACTGATTTTGAAGCAGTGGATATTTGAAGATCAACAGTCAAATTCAGGTGTCCCAAAACTCAGAACTCCCATACACTCAGTCTGTCGGTACCCTTCTCTTACAGTAGGAGCAGAGGTCATCTTCCCATTGAACTGGTGAAAAACTGAAAGGCAGAGGCCAGAAAGGAAGGCTAAGAACTCAAGAGAACTCTCTGCAATCCCAGCCCAGGGCTGATGCACTACCCCGCTGCTACAAAATAAAGGAATTTTCCACTCGCTCTTTTTTCATTTATGAAAGATGATCTTCCACAGACTGTGTGAAAAGGACTTTGTACCTTTCACCCTGAACGAACTTCTTGCCCACTTTTCGAATTTGCTCACTCTTGAAAGTACCCTTTTAAGTCCTGGGAAATGATTCTGTTTTCTCAGTTGACTACTGCTGCCCACAGAATGTCTCTTCCTCCCTTCAGTGACTCAGCACTTTAGAGAGAAAAATTGTTCTGGAGAGAATGTTAAGACAGGCCACACTGCTGTTTACAGGAAAGAAAGAGATCAAGTGCTGCCTCCAGGGGAAGGTGAAACACCTTACTTAAAGACTGAATGGAAAAAAACATCAGATGATGGAAATCCTGCGAGGACAAGGTAATGAGGAAAGCAACTGCAGAAGTGTGAGCAGGTAAATTTATTGGTACCGGGAGCAAGAGTGCTCTGCTCAAGTGATCAGACTGTTGTTGTGGGGAAGGCAGAGCCTGCATGCCTTTGTTCTCATATGGGGCTTTGTGTTCACTTCTCTGAAGTTGAAAGTTTGTAAGTACAGGAGCTTGTGAAACAACTGGATGCAATGTAGAATTTGAGCTTGTAAAATTACAGAGGAACAAGTCACTCCTACCGGCCTTTCTGATTTGTCCACTTGAGATCAAAGCAGTTGGCCTGTTTCCTGAGAAAACAGTTCCTGTTAGGGTGCTCCCAGTGTCACAGTGGATCTTGTCAGAGCAGTACATGAACCCGGGACTTGACCTCTGTCATTTTTCTTTAAAACAAATAGTGGTGGGGAAAATCTTCCATTTGTCATGTCATCATCATGTCACCAACTCTTGAATCTCTGTAAATTGTTCTAGAAAAACAGATGAAGGAAGAAAACTCTCATGCTCATTGTGCTGATTTGAAATCAGCCATAAGTTCCCAACACAAATTTGCTTTTATTCATTTATCTATCCATTTATTTCTTTTCTCCCCTTCCTCATATGGTTTGAAGGAGCACATAAAAATGAAAAAAAAAAAAAGGAGAAAGTCAATGCCAGAAGAAAATCAGAGATCAGTTCAACAAACAAGCATCTGGACATTTGTTGGAGGAACACCATGTATCTGGCCCAGGACTTTACAGCAGCTAAGACAGAGGGTTATTTGTGGTCTGTAATTTTTAAGTTGATGATAAAATTATAGTGTCCATAAGATTAAAACAAATCTATTGCTTAGAAAGATCATGATGACTTTTGGGAAAAATTCCCTTTTATAATGTAATGATATGGTGAACAACTATTTCAACAGTTCTTCTACATTTAATGCAATAGGGCTCTTACTTATAAGATTCTTCACTGCAAGCACATGGTTTTGGGGCTAAACTCAGCTCAGCAAATGTAATTTTGTGAGGAGCTCGGCAAGGTGGTTGTAGGATACAGTTGTAAGGATCAATGATAAAATGTTAAGTCCCAGAGAAATAGACAATATGGCCATCTGGGAGTTTTATCTGAATATATAATATATATTCAGATATAATAATACACATGAATATAATATATAAACATATATAAAGTAATGAAGCTCTCTGTTTGGGACAGCAGAGTTCAAGGTTATCCTCTGTGGAGAGATGCTCGAGTATAGATAATCTATGAGGACAATGAAGGACACATGTATCAGTGTCAGCTGAGCTGGTGGTAGAATTGACATTTTCTTATGAAAATTAAGGAGTCTAATCCAGACAAAGGTCTGGATAAGAGGCCACATACCTCTGGGTACAGGTGGACATCACTGTCTCAGACAAAACAGAAATGGACTCCTTTTTCTTCAACGCTAGAAATTAGGAGAAGCGAATTTCAGACATTTTCAAGCTTCACTATACCTTAATTTTTGGAATTTAAGGTAATATATGGCCACTTCCACAGGGTTGGGAAGATCCCCCAGAGAAGGGAGCAGCTACCCACTCCAGTTTCTGGTCTGGAGAATTCCATGGACCGTATAGTCCATGGGGTTGCAAAGAGTTGGACATGACTGAGCTCGCTTACCTGATAATGGCCACTTCCAAAAATTTAGAAGATACAGAGAAGCATAAAGAAAAAACTAAAATCAGCTTTCATCCAATTTCTAGAGATAATCAACATTGGCATTCTATTATCTATTTTTCTTAAGTACAAAATTGAGATTTTACTGTGCAGCCCTTTTTCATTTAATGTTACTTTTAACATTTTCTCATACCATTGCATATTCATAAAACTATTATTTTGTTTTATTATTACCTGATATTTCATTGCATGGGTAAACCATAATTTATTCAGTCATCCTACAACTTGGAGCATTTAATTTTTTTCCCAGACATTCTGGTCAGGGGATTACACCTTACTTGACTTTTACAGAGATACAGTTTCTGCAGTTACACTGCTTGGGTTCAAGTCTCAGTTCAAGCACTGTGTGACCTTGGGATAGTAACTTAATCTCTCTGATTCTGTTTAATCATCTGCATAGTAGGGCTAATATTAGTGCCTGTCTCCCAGAATTTCTGTGACAAATGATGTCTGTAGAAGAGCTACCACATAGGAAGAGCTCACCGAATGCTAGTTATTATTATGATCATCTTCCAGAGGAGTCTACCAAGAGTTGCGACATCAAAAATCTAAGTTCATGTTCCAATGTAACTACAAATTAAATTGGCTGATCTATTCTGAAAATTGGAGAAGGAAATGGCAACCCACTCCAGTGTTCTTGCCTTGAGAATCCCAGAGATGGGGGAGCCTGGTGGGCTGCCGTCTATGGGGTCCCACAGAGTCAGACACAACTGAAGCGACTTAGCAGCAGCATTCTGAAAATAGATCACATAAAGGATTCAAATGTTTCAGGAATATAAACAAGTGAGGGTTGAGGGCCATGGAAGTCCAATGGATCAGCAATAACTGACAAATATCCTTGGGAGACTCAACTTTACTGAGTCTATCCTATTCGTAGTCATTCTTCTTAACTACCAAGTAATAGGGTCATGATTCAGGTTAAATCATCCATGGATTTACAGAACTGCAGAATCTAAAGGGGTGTTCATTAATTGTGGAAACAGCAAGCAAAGAACTACTGAAAATGCGCTCAGAGCTGAGTTCTCGCATCTTTGAAGATGGTTAGGCACTGATAGGAGTTAGGCACTCAGCCTCTAGTATTCTTGCTTTAATTCCCAGTCTCAAAGCTCATGGACTCTGAAACAATGACAGACCTAAAAGCTGTTCCTGCGGATCAGATTCCTGACTTCACTTGCAGCAGTTGTCCACAGGCTAGTGTCTAGGATCTCCCTGGTCTGGGCAAGAATTCGGCTCGTTACAATAGTCACGGAAGCATTTTCCCTGAAACGGTGGCCAGCATTCTCCAGAAGCAGATTGAAAAACGGAAGTACTTGCAGAAAGCACAGGAAACTGGAAGCAGGACAGCACTTGAGAGCATGTTTGTCTCAGTGGCTTTTGGTGTGTTGTCAGATGTTGTGGAAATTTCCAGTTTGAGCAGTTTTAATGTTTTGTAGCCTCTTTGGTTGAAATATAGTTTCCTCCTTTTTTAAACATCAAAGGATGAGGTCACCAGCCTTCTAAGCCATTTAGGATCAAGGCTAGAAGTAGGTTTCGGTAATGTTTCACCCTGAGTTTGATAGACATGGATGGCAGCAAACTGTAGTTCTTCCTGAGAAACGTTTGCTTTTGTATTTGGCTTCCAAACTGCCATCAGTTCTGATGTATGCAAACATGGAGGCTGTTGGAGAATCATATTGCTTCTAAAACAAACTTCTTCTTGGTTTAGTAATAAGCCAAATACCCAGATACCATCTCTTAGCCTTTGAAATGATATTTATAAATACCTCATGATTTATCTCAAATGCAAAAAAAATTAGTAGATGGGCAATTTAAATTTCCTCACCAGAAGACTCAAATGCAGAGGGATCTACTTGAATTTTAGTTTCACGTCTGTGATAGAAACACACACAGAAGGCTATATAAACAAATGGGCATGAGTAATTCCATGCCATAAATATTTTATTCTCACATTTATATTTCTCTCTCCATCACATACACTCGTGGTATATGGCTGAAATATGTTCAGATGCATGGACACGACTTAGCAACTGAACAGCAACAAATGCATCTGAACAAACCCTTCTAGCAGGTGCTTGATCTGAGTAGTGAAAATGGCTTGCTGAGTTAGTTTAGTTTTTGTTAGTTTTTTCGGTAAGGTTATCAAAAAAAACTAATTAAAAAATTAGTTTGAACAAAAAAGGATTCAGACTTTGATTACTGAAAAATTGGTCATTGCAGTCTTAATATATTAAAGAAAAAGTTAGCTATTGCCTCTTGCTTGAAAATCAACTTTACAATGTCTTTCCCCTAGTAATTTGTATCATCCTATGATGATGTATCATCCTAAATAGTATTTGCTATTAACAAAGAACTGACCTACTTCCTCTTTTTAACCAAGAGATAAAAAGTAACTGACTTTCCAATTACTGAGTAGTGCTCTTGCTATCAGCTTGTCTTGTTTCATAAATATGTAGAAAGAATTTATATTCTAAATCTAGGGGGAGAAACAGGTGGAATTAAAAATCCCTGGCTTTCTTATCAGGATGAGCAGGACAGTATGCCTACTACTATAACTGGCTCCTTGGCATTATAGCTCCAGAGGAAATATGTGGATGTTTTCAATTAAAACCTAACAAAAAATAAATTGCAGCATGAATGACAGAGAACATCAAATGCCAGTCTTATTAGAAGGACCCCATTAGGGAGATCCATCAAAACTAGGAACTTCTGGCAACTTGTGGTTCTAGGGAGACAGGAAGTAGGTCTATTGTCACTCAGAAAATATTTCACAGCCATATAAAATTAATTTGACAAACACAGATAATGCAATTAGACATCTCCGTTCTTTGGATTGCTAGTGAAACAAGCTGTACTGATCAGTTGTATCACACTGGGGTTCATACCTTCGTTCTGTGCACTGTGAGCTCCCCAAGGGCAAGAGGTAGATTTCTGAAGTTCCAGAGGAAAGAAATATATCCTTTTTTGTGAGAATTCAAGAACAGGACAGAAAGCCTGGAAGTAAACCCACACACTCACCATCAATTAATCTATGACAAAGGAGGTGAGAATATACAATGGAAAAAAACAGTCTCTGGTTCAGATGGTAAAGAATGCCTGCAATGAACGAGGCCTGGGTTTGATACCTGGGTCAGGAAGACCTTTGGAGAAGGGCATGGCTACCCACTCCAGTATTCTTGCCTGGAGAATTCCATGGACAGAGGAGCCTGGCAGGCAATACAGTCCATAGGGTCAAAAAGAGTCGGATGTGACTGACTAACACTGAGTAAGTGGTGCTGGAAAAACTGGATAACCACATGTAACAGAATGAAATCTGAACATTCTCTGACCCCATACACAAAAATAAACTCAAAATGGATTAAAGGCCTAAATGTAAGACTTGATACTATAAAGCCATTAGAGAAAAACATGCGCAGCATACTCTTTGACATTAAGTGCAGCAATGTTTTTTGAATTCGCCTCCTAGAGTAACGAAAATAAAAGCAAAAATAAACAAATGGGACCTAATTAAACTTAGAAGCTTTTACAGGGCAAAGGAAATCATAAACAAAACAAAAGTATAACCCACAGAATGGGAAAAAATATTTGCAAATGAGGCAATTGACAAGGGATTAATCTCTAATATACACAAACAGCTCATGCCGCTCAATATTAAAAAAGCAAACAACTCAAATCAACAAATGGATACAAGAGCTAAATAAACATTTCTTCAGAGAAGACATATAGATGGTCAAAAATCACATGAAAAGATGCCTAAGACCTTAATTAATGACTGAGTTGAAAGGTGAACCCTTAGAGTGATTGGCCAAGATGTGATACCCAGAGAACAGGGAAGAACTGCTCTGTGTGAGACAAGGAGAGTTCTTTTTTCATTTAAACATTGGCAGAGGGAAGGGTGGAGAAGAAATAATCAGGGGGAAATAAATGAGGGGGAGGAGAAAGGAGACTGTGAGAATGTACAAGGAGGAGTTAAGAGAGTCCACGGTGCTGAGGTACCAAGAAGCACAGAGACCAGGGTCTCTCATGGGGGCTTCATGTCATTTGTATGCAGTGGTGATGCCACCTCTTCCATGACCCCTAGTGGTATAGTAAAGATTGTTAGATCCACAGAATGCTTGGTGTGAATCAGCTTTCCTTGTGAGAACAGGTCCTGGGGCTGAGTGTCAAAGCCATGTTGAGGCTAGGCAGAGGGAGTCCAATGGCACCCCACTCCAGTACTCTTGCCTAGAAAATCCCATGGACGGAGGAGCCTGGTAGGCTGCAGTCCATGGAGTCGCAAAGAGTCAGACATGACTGAGAGACTTCACTTTCACTTTTCACTTTCATGCACTGGAGAAGGAAATGACAACCCACTCCATTGTTCTTGCCTGGAGAATCCCAGGGATGGGGGAGCCTGGTGGGCTGCCGTCTATGGGGTCACACAGAGTCAGACACGACTGAAGCGGCTTAGCAGCAGCAGCAGAGGGAGTCCACACTAGAGGGAGCCATGAGTTGTAAGTCCCTTCTTTCCTGCCTTATCCCCTTGAATTCACAGAACCTTTGGGACAGTTTTGAAATCTACCGGACTTGACATCGAAGCTGGGTGTTGAACCATCTTTAAAGGTCAGAAAGACCCAAGATAATATCTGGATTAAAATTATTCTAATCCAAACCATGATGGTGGGACCTCTCCCCAAGCTTCTCAGTGATGAAGAAGAATCTCCTGCAAAGACTGTTTCTCATATGTTTCTAATGGTTTTCGGTACCTAACATCTTCTAAGGAACATGTCCCTGAGGTTCTTCCCTTCTGGTCCTCTCTTCCTGTTAAACTGCCCCTCTTTGCTCTGGAGATGAAACTCACCATCTTTACTGCACAGGACATGGGAGCTCTTTGGCAGTTACCACTGTCCAATAATTTTTCTTCAGCCTGCTGACCTTATAGAAGGACAGGGACAAATGGAAGGGAAGTCCGATATGAAAAATAAATTGCTGCTACAGCTCGTGTCTAGCCTTCTTTGGGTCCTCTATGGGTTGAACCACCTTCCTAAGTGAAGTGAAGTTGCTCAGCTGTGTCTGACTCTTTGTGATCCCATGGACTGTAGTCTATCAGGCTTCTCTGTCCATGGGATTTTCCAGGTAAGAGTACCAGAGTGGGTTGCCATTTCCTTCTCCAGGGGATCTTCCTGACCCAGGGATCGAACCCAGGTCTCCCACATTGCAGGCAGATGCTTTACCCTCTGAGGCACCAGAGAAGACACCTTCCTAACTTGTCATCAAATTGTCTCCATATGATAGAGCACAGGGCAGGGCTCCTAGTCTGGCAATTCTCAAGCCCAGAGAAAGGAGGAAAATATTTTCCTTATCACAGTCTAATTAATTCTTGCTCACTATGTCCCCATTTTCTGTCCCTGGATGAATCAATCTCTTCCTAGTATGATTGACAGCAGAGAATATTCATTGCTTACAGGAAACCCAACTCATAGGTACAAGAGTGCGATCTGACTCCATATTTCCAAGAAGACAATCACAAAGGTGATTTTTCTATCATATAGTTTAGATAGACTTACCCTTGGTTAACTGGATGTATCATTATTTTATAAAAGAAATATATAAAACAACTATAATGCAATTTCCACTTCCATTTCTTCATTTCACTTCACAATGCATTTTGTACATCATTCCAAGTATCAACACTCTATGCAGTCAAAAATCCATGTGTAACTTATATTTGGCCCTCCATATCCAAGTTTCCTCCGTATTGCCATTTCACATCCACAGATTTAACCAACCGCAGATCATGCAGTACTGCAGTATTTACTACTGAAAAAAAAATTCATGTATAAATGGACCCTGCTGCTGCTGCTAAGTCACTTCAGTCGTGTCCAACTCTGTGTGACCCCATAGACGGCAGCCACCAGGCTCCCCCATCCTGGGATTCTCCAGGCAGGAACACTGGAGTGGGTTGCCATTTCCTTCTCCAATTCAGGGAAGTGAAAAGTGAAAGTGAAGTCACTCAGTCGTGTCTGACTCTTCGAGACCCCATGGACTGCAGTCCACCAGGCTCCTCCATCCATGGGATTTTCCAGGCAAGAGTACTGGAGTGGGGTGCCATTGCCTTCTCCGATAAATGGACCCAGGCAATTCAAATCTGTGTTGTTCAGGGTCAAACTGTAATATATTTTATTTATCCATTCACAGATGGACACTTGGATTGTTTTTACCTTTGGCAGTTGAGAATAATGCTTGAACATGGGTGTACAAGCATCTGAGTCCCTGCTTTCATGGTTTTTTTGGGTATATGCCCAGAAGTGGAATTGCTAGATCATGTGAAATTACCATGTTATATTAAGTTACTACGTTTATTTATTTATCTTTAGGAGGACATGCCATACTTTCTTCCACAGTGGTATTTGGGTCATTTTTTAATAATATAAAGACAGCTTTATACATATATCTCTGAATATTCATGTGAAGTATTTCTGTAGAATAAAGTCCTAAAATTGTAGAAGTGAAATAACTGAGTCAGAAACATTTTAATAAATATTGCCAACTTTACCCCCCAAAATATTATATTAATTTACATTCCTACCTACAGTGCTGAAATTCACTACGTTAAACATTCTGCATTACCAACTCTTTTCATCTTTTCCAAGTTGATCTGATGAGATTTTTAAGCTTATTTAGATTTGTGTTTCTATATTCATTAGTGAGGTGGTGCAAGATTTTTCATTGTTTTCTGTTCATTTATATTTGTTCATCTGTGGTTTTCTGATTTAAATACTTTGCCAATTTTTCTATTGGGTTTTCTTTCTCTTAGTGACAAAAGAGAGCTCTTTGTAAATTAGAAAATTAGCACTTTGTCTTCACAAACATGAATGTTTCTCCAGTTTTGGACTTCTGACTATAATTATGAAATATTTTTATGAATAAGTCCAACAATTAAATATATGCAGTAGTATATTTACAGATATTTTTCTTTATGGTCTCTGGGTTTCACATGCTCATAAATGCCTTCCTAACTCCAAGACCTACTAAAATACTAATTCTTATTTATTCCTAGTATTTTGTCTTTCAAAATTTAACTCATAGATCTAACGGGAATATATTTTGATGTGAAAAGACGGAAGATTTTGTAGTTTTTCTCCAAATAGTTGTTTTAATCCTTCTTTGTTCACCAATTCAAAATGTCAGTATTAGCATTTACTAAAATATCACTGTTTGTTTTTCCTATTCCACTGATACCCGTCTCTTTTAGCAGGCTCATAACATGCTTTTTTTTATTACAGCTTCATATCATACTCAAACACATTAAATCTAGTCCTTCCCTCTAGTATCCTTATTTTAATTTTGCTCTTCTTGGCTATTTTCATTTGCATATTCTTTCAGATAAACTTTAGAAACATACATAAATACTTTGGTCAAAATATACTTTGATCAAAGTATATTAACATTCTACTGGATTGTCAATTAATTTATGGATTAATCTAGGAAAATTGATATCTCAAAATACTGAGTCTTTTTTATCCAGAAACAAGACATTTTAATCTATTTATTAAAGTCATTTTAATTTATGGTTATCTCTTGATTACTCTCAGTTGCAGACAACTCTTAATTTCAAGTTTTTGTTGAGAACCACCTGTTCTGCTTGTCTCCTTTATTTTTCTTAACTGTCTTTATTCTCATCATCTATATACAAACTGTAACTGATTAGGAATTTGAAAGCAAGAAGTTTAGAAGAAAATACCTAATTAAATTTTTACCTGAGAAGAATGTAGACAGAGACATAGCAACAATCTTGGCAGATGTTCTTTCAAAATGTGTATTTATCCTCAATTTAAAAAATGTTCCCTTGTCCTTTTTGGGGTGGAGAAGGCAGAGTGGAAAAGGAAGGAGTGACAAATTCCTAGTTCCTGTAGAATCAGAAGTTCCATGGGTGGCTTCCTTATTTCATTTCAAATGTTGTGAATTCTTAGAAAATGAGATGTACTCATGACTAAGTATGAGTAAAGAAGGACTCTAAACCAAAATATAATGACATTTTGGGATATGTAGAAGTCTATATATACTTCCTCCAGTGGTGTGAATAACTGCTTACTGACTATTCCAAATGGAAGAGAAGAATAAGACATATATTTAAAATTGGAATAAAACTGGAGTATATGAAATGTGAGGAAAATGGATCAATCTATAAACCTATTTTTGATGTATTTATAAACACTAAATGTAATGCAAATGATTTACATTTTTTGTATCTTGACAGGGGAGCCTGGTGGGCTGCTGTCTATGGGGTCGCACAGAGTCAGATACGACTGAAGTGACTTAGCAGCAGCAGCAGCAGCAGCAGCAGCATAGATTGATAAATTTCTTTTATACTGTACAGTTTACAGTATAAAGTCAAAGAATCATATACATATATTTTAAAGTAAATATATAGCAAGTTTATAGGAAAAGGGCAAAGAATGCAATAAAAATATTTTTAAGAATGTCACAATCACCACTAGAGGGTATAATAAGCAACCTTTCTTCCATATAGTGGAGCAGAAGCATATTACTGAGAAATAAAAGGCAATTTAGAATCTCAGTACTGGAAGCAACCTCCATAGGTCATTTGAAAGAGAAATGGCTTTTAGAAATGTTCATCAGATTTGACATCTAACCAAGGGCAAAAGGTATCAAGTGATTTTCAAGGGCAGTGTTTATCTTAGGTAAAAGTGAAGTCAGTTTATCAAGGCATACAGAACTATTTCTAAGGTAATTAAAAAGGAAAAAAAAAGGCCTTTTATATTTACATGTAACTGAGCATCCATCTCACTTGGCAAGCCTGTTGATTAAAGCTTCTTCTAGAATGATATTACCTTGAAAAAATACTCTATGAGGACTTAGAAAACAAAACAATTACACAGACTTTCAGAACCTCAGCAAGATCCACGTTGTCAATAAAAGAAAGGAGAGGCAGCATTTTCAAACCAGCTAGTGATGACTGGCATGAGCCAGATGCAGAGCATGAATTCCTTACTTCAAATAGTTCACCAGGCTAGTGGAGCCTATGTTGTGAAAGATAAACACATTCCTCCTTAGAATTCCAAGTGCAGTTTTTTAAGCTGGACCATCTCATCCAGTAAACCACCTAATCTGCTATAATGGGTCTTTGAAAAAACAATCCCTTCTTTAATATAGGATTTCCCTATCTCCCATTGTAAACATGTCCCCAACCTTAAATTTTTTACAAATTTATTTTTAATTGGAGGATAATTGTTTTACAATATTGTGTTGGCTTCTTCCATACAACAATGAGAATCAGCCATAATACATATATTTCCTCCTTCTTGAACCTCCCTTCACCTCTCACCACAACCTACCCCATCAGGCTGTTGCAAACTTCCCACCAGCTATCTATTTTGTTGTTGTTGTGTAGTTGCTAAGTCATGTACAACTCTTTGCAACTCTGTGGACTGCAGCATGCCAGGCTTCTTTGCCCTTCAATATCTCCTGGGGTTTGTTCAAATTCATGTCCATTGAATCTGTGATGCCATCCAACCATCTTATCCTCTGTTGTCCCCTTCTCCTCATGCCCTCAATCCCTCCCAGCAACAGGGTCTTTTATAATGAGTCAGCTTTTCCCATCAGGTGGCCAAAGTTTTGGAGCTTCAGCATCAGTCATTCTAATAAGTATTCAGGACTGATTTCCTTTAGGATTGACTGTTTTGATTTCCTTGCAGTCCAAGTGACTCTCAAGTCTTTTCCAGCACCACAATTCAAAATCATTAATTCCTCAGTGCTTAGCCTTCTTTATGGTCCAACTATCACATTTGTACATGACTACTGGAAAAACCATAGCTTTGACTACATGGACCTTTGTCAGTAAAGTGATGTCTTTGCTTTTCAATGCACTGTAGAGATTTGTCATAGTTTTCTTTCCAAGGAGCAACCGTCTTTTAATTTCATGGCTGCAGTCACCGCAGTGGTGATTTTGGAAACCAGGTAACTAAAATCTGTCTCTGTTTCTACTTTTTCCCCTTCTGCTTTTCCATGACATGATGGGACCAGATGCCATGATCTTAGGTTTTCAAATGTTGAGTTTTAAACCAGCTTTTTCACTCTCCTCTTTCACCCTCATCAAGAGGCTCTTTAGTTTCTCTTTGCTTTCTGCCACTAGAGTGGTATCATCTGCATATCTGAGGTTGTTGGTATTTTTCCTGGCAATCTTGATTCCAGCTTGTAATTCATCCAGTCTGGCCTTTCATATGATGTACTCTGCATATAAGTAAAATCAACAGGGTGACGATATACAGCCTTGTCTTACTCCTCTCCCAATTTTGAACCAGTCCTCTCTTCCATGTCTGGTTCTGTTGCTTTTTGACCCGCATACAGGTTTCTCAGTTCAGTTCAGTTCAGTCACTCATTCGTGTCCTACTCTTTGTGACCCCTTGGACTGCAGCATGCCGGACTTCCCTGTCCATCACCAACTCCCGGAGCTTACTCAAACTCATGTCCATCGAGTCGGTGATGCCATCCAGCCATCTCATCCTCTACTGTCCCTTCTCCTACTGCCTTCAATCTTTCCCAGCATCAGGGTCTTTTCCAATGAGTCAGTTCTTCACATCAGGTGACCAAAGTATTGGAGTTTCAGCTTCAGCACCAGTCCTTCCAATGAATATTCAGGACTAATTTCCTTTAGGATGTACTGGTCACATCTCCTTGCAGTCCAAGGGACAGTCAAGAGTCTTCTCCATCACCACAGTTCAAAAGCATCAATTCTTTGGCGCTCAGCTTTAGGAGACATGTAAGGTGGTGTGGTATTCCCATCACTTTAACAATGTTCTGCAGTTTGTTATGATCTGCACAGTCAAAAGCTTTTGCCTACTTTACATATGATAATGTATAAGTTTCAATGCTACTCTCCCAACTTTCAAATTTTGAGTGCTATTCTGTGTTCCAGAATAATTGCCCTTCTTAAAAGAAATACACCAATAGGAGACAGTAAGGCAAGTAAAGCTAATTATAAGGAAGAAAACGTAAGCCTTCTTTTAAACTATTTTTCTAAGCATAACGTTGCTTAGCAGGTAGCACATCACAATGTAAAATGGACTTTAACAATAATCTTTTGACCTAAGCATGTAGATATTTTTATTCATGGCTTCTGATACAATGAAATGGAGACTTCAGATGATGAAAGCTTTACCCAAAGACTCTCAGTAGAAGATGGAACTAGGAGAATAGAATCAGGACTGCTTCTTAATCCGGTCCTATGCCACTATACTCTGGCCCCCATGCATCTAAGCATTCAGTGTCAGAAATCCCCTTCATTGCACATTTCAGTCTGAAGGATATTCAGACATAATATGAGAAGAATATTCTATTTGGCTGAAAATGTTCCTGTGGTTTGTGTTCAGATTGTTGGTAACTAACCATTTTGGTTTCTTGGTCATTTTCGTTTTCCAGATCCATTTCATCATTTGAGTATGACACACCAGGCATATCACTGAAGGATTATTATATTTCTTTAGAAGTTGAAGCCCCTTGACCTTCATTATAACATTACCCTGTCTTATTATTTACCTGGAAACCATTCTCAAAATGTTCAAAGTTTTTGAGTCTTTTTAATATCTGCTAAAACTTTAGAACAGTTTATAGTGTTTGCTTATATTATTACTCAAAAATTTTGATGCACTTGTATTAGATGCAGAGAAATATTGTATTTTTGTATTTTAATATCTTTAATAGCAATGACACTAGTGAAATTTAGAAAAAAATGTGACAATGCTTTCTATATATGAACCATTTCAACATAATATGGAGACAGACTTCTTGCCTAACATATTTAGTTTACATCCAAATCTGAATTTAATATGGCCACTGGATCACTTTTGAACAGATTTTCAAGATGTTTATCATTTCACAGGAACTTGATATGAACTTGATGAAAGTTTGAAATTTCAATCATCTCTTTAAGATTTTTGTCATATCTACATGCCATCTGTACTATTATTTACTATATACATGTATATATATATATTCACTAAGATCTGATTCTAATTATTTTTCTAATATATTAAAGTAAATGTGTAACTTTATAAAATATTTCTTCGTAATATATTTAAAATAATCTTGGATATCATATATTTAATCAACGTACTGTATTTTGTGAGTCACTTGTGTCATTGAAAAAGTTTTGAACTAAGAAATAGAGATGTAGATTACATGTAAACATTAACATTTTCTAACTTGGATCATTGAACAATGGACCTCCCTGAGTCTGAACCTTACAAAGTCGTGAGGACTAAAGAACTAATGATGTAAAGATCTTTGCACATGCAATTGTACTTAAATGGTAGTTTCCATTCCTTAAAGGGAGTTCAACTGATTAAAGACAATATTTGCTCAAGTTAAAACAGTGTGATTTGAGTTCAAATACCTTCTTCTTTGTGTAATTCTTATCCACAAGAAAAGCAACAAAATGTGGGTAAAAGGCAAAGAGGACACTAATAGATGGAGAAATATACCATGTTCATGGATTGGAAGAATCAATATAGTGAAAATGAGTATACTACCCAAAGCAATTTATAGATTCAATGCAATCCCTATCAAGCTACCAACAGTATTCTTCACAGAGCTAGAACAAATAATTTCACAATTTGTATGGAAATACAAAAAACCTCGAATAGCCAAAGCGATCCTGAGAAAGAAGAATGGAACTGGAGGAATCAACCTACCTGACTTCAGGCTCTACTACAAAGCCACAGTTATCAAGACAGTATGGTACTGGCACAAAGACAGAAATATAGATCAATGGAACAAAATAGAAAGCCCAGAGATAAATCCACACACATATGGATACCTTATCTTTGACAAAGGAGACAAAATTATACAATAGATTAAAGACAATCTCTTTAACAAGTGGTGCTGGGAAATCTGGTCAACCACTTGTAAAAGAATGAAACTAGAACACTTTCTAACACCATACACAAAAATAAACTCAAAATGGATTAAAGATCTAAACGTAAGACCAGAAACTATAAAACTCCTAGAGGAGAACATAGGCAAAACACTCTCTGACATACATCACAGCAGGATCCTCTATGACCCACCTCCCAGAACATTGGAAATAAAAGCAAAAATAAACAAATGGGACCTAATTAAACTTAAAAGCTTCTGCACATCAAAGGAAACTATTAGCAAGGTGAAAAGACAGCCTTCAGAATGGGAGAAAATAATAGCAAATGAAGCAACTGACAAACAACTAATCTCAAAAATATACAAGCAACTCCTACAGCTCAACTCCAGAAAAATAAATGACCCAATCAAAAAATGGGCCAAAGAACTAAATAGACATTTCTCCAAAGAAGACATACAGATGGCTAACAAACACGTGAAAAGATGCTCAACATCACTCATTATCAGAGAAATGCAAATCAAAACCGCTATGAGGTACCATTTCACACCAGTCAGAATGGCTGTGATCCAAAAGTCTACAAATAATAAATGCTGGAGAGGGTGTGGAGAAAAGGGAACTCTCTTACACTGTTGGTGGAAACGCAAACTAGTACAGCCACTATGGAGAACAGTGTGGAGATTCCTTAAAAAACTGGAAATAGAACTGCCTTATGATCTAGCAATCCCACTGCTGGGCATACACACTGAGGAAACCAGAAGGGAAAGAGACACGTGTACCCCAATGTTCATCGCAGCACTGTTTATAATAGCCAGGACATGGAAGCAACCTAGATGTCCATCAGCAGATGAATGGATAAGACAGCTGTGGTACATATACACAATGGAGTATTACTCAGCCATTAAAAAGAATGCATTTGAATCAGTTCTAATGAGGTGGATGAAACTGGAGCCTATTATACAGAGTGAAATAAGCCAGAAGGAAAAACACCAATACAGTATACTAACGCATATATATGGAATTTAGAAAGATGGTAACAATAACCCTGTGTACGAGACAGCAAAAGATGTATAGAACAGTCTTATGGACTCTGTGGGAGAGGGAGAGGGTGGGAAGATTTGGGAGAATGGCATTGAAACATGTAAAATATCATGTATGAAACGAGATGCCAGTCCAGGTTCGATGCACGACACTGGATGCTTGGGGCTGGTGCACTGGGACAACCCAGAGGGATGGTATGGGGAGGGAGGAGGGAGGAGGGTTCAGGATGGGGAACACATGTACACCTGTGGCAGATTCATTTTGATATTTGGCAAAACTAATACAATTATGTAAAGTTTAAAAATAAAATTAAAAAAAAAAAAAAAAAAAAGGCCCAGGAGATAGGTCAGAGAGGCCAGGCTGTTCATGAAGCAGAGTAAAGTGGCAGATTCCCATTGTAAATAGTTTGTAACACAATTATTCATCATATTCTGTAAGGGACCCTATTTTTCTTTTCCAGGTTGTAAGAACAGAGGCCCAATAAATAGCTCACATCAAAGGAACAAAAGGGGAATAGGGCTACTCAGAGGTCTCATGGAATACAAGAACACCTACCAGCATTCAGCTGGGGCTCATGTCAACTAGAGCTAGAAAATCAACCTAAGTCTTTCAGAGGCTTTGCGGCCTCTTCTCTGTCTCTGTCTCATGTCTGCTCTCTTGGGGCTTTTTCTCATTGCAGTTTCCTCTGCACACTCATTTTTCTCGTGACCCCAAATTGGCACTAAGTACAATCTGTTCGAGCTTATGTATATCCATGAAGCCAGAGATTTTTGGCTAACCAATGGATCAACACTTCCGGGAATCCACTTCAGTAACAATGAGTTTGGGAGGGAAGAGAAATCTACTTCATTTATTCAGTCATGAATATATAAATTCCTTTCACTATGCACCCCTGCTGCCCAAAGAATTAATAACATCTTGCTAGGAGTCATGGGACGTGATAAAAAGACCTATAGGGGAGCATGGCTTTTAAGATTGGTGTTTTTATATGATATCTCACATGTCTGGAAAAATATCCTGTCAGTATATCATACTTTACTCTTTTTAATGATGTTACCCTAGGTTGTTTTGGATCTCAAGTTAAATCAAGAATCCTTTCCTGGGTCAGGACACATTCCTACTTTAAAAGAAAAAAAAATGTTTTCCAGAGGAACCATATTTGTGAATCAGATTTCTCTGTCTAGAGAAACACACCCCCACCAAACTCTTCTAAAGGGAACTGAAGAAATAGTATTAAAACCCACTACGATGGCTCCTGGCTTTGCCACATTTTATAATGAAATATTTTATTTCTTAAGCAAAGAATCAGTAGTTGTTTCCCTCTGCCAAATGTTGATGTTCCATCATGTAAACATAGCTAATAACACTCAGTACTGTTACCAAACCGAGGTCTGGCGGCTCGTTGCTCGAAAATCAATATCCGAGAGGCAAGTGCTAGTGAAAACAGAAACCACTGCTCTCAATCATAAAGCCAGCAGTTTGGAAAGAAGGTGTTCCAAAGAAGGAGGAACTCCATGTTCCTCAAAATGAACTCCAGATAATCTGCTCAGTCATGAACGTTTTTAAAGAGAAAAGAGAAGTAATCTCAGTTAATCATTGCAATAAGGGGTCAGAGTCATCACCATCCTTTACTGCGTGCAAGCTTGTCAGTCTTCTATGATGTTTCTTTAGCTGGCATCTTGTCCACACAATTTGTGAGGTAACTGAAGGGGAAGCTAGGGAAGAGATCTGATTATCTGTTAATTAGTTATTCTTCATTTCTACTTCTTTGATCAATGAAAAGTCAGGCAAGGTATTGTATGACCGAAAGATTTGGAAGATGTGCGTGGGTTAGAGATGAGTGAAACATGGGGGTGCCTGTAACTAAGCTGAAGGTTAGTTACAATACAGCTTTGCTAAAGTCACAAAACAAATGGTTCTCCTGCAGAGAACTCTTTCCCATAAAGAGTTCTTTCCTGCTAAATGCTTTCAAGGGGCTTCCCAGGTGGCGCTAGTGGTGAAGAATCTGCAAGAGACATAAGAGACAAAAGAGACTCAGGTTTGATCCCTGGGTTGGGAAGATCCCCTGGAGTAGGAAATGGGAACACACTCCTCCAGTATTCTTGCCTGGAAAGTCCCATGGACAGAGGAGTCTGTCAGGCTACAGTCCATGGGGTTGCAAACACAACTGAGCACGCGCACGCACACTGCTTACAAATCCCCACTTGTCAGCACCATTCAGTTACTATGGGGCTATGGACAAAGATTCATCTTCCATAATTTCTTCATGCTGACATATGGTGCCATACTCTTAGACTGGAAGATGCTGTGATATGGGTCTGTAGCATCTCTTTGCTGGCAGTTTTAGTTGCCCGTTTACATTTATAGGCAGAACAACTTAAGAGTTATTTTGATGCTCAACAAAGACAGAAATTATTATGGGCAATAGTGTTAATCTCATTCTGTAAAACCCAGTTCTTGGAACTGTTCTAGCTATAGATTCAGTATGGCTCAAGATGGAGCAGCTGATGTCATGGCTGCAGTCTGGTCATCATGCAGTTATTTTTTTCCCTCTGGTGGCAGTTATAATATCTGTAAAACAGCTCAGGAATGTGCATCAGACAGTGAGACTGTGACTCTATTGTCCTAATTATTAATTGCTTGAGTCTACTCTTTCGTGACTCAGGAGGCCTGGGAGACTTCAGCTTTTCTACAAACAAGAGGCAGGGGACACAAAAGGCCTTCATACGAGGGTGGGGTGGGTGGGTGGGAGCAATGTGCTGTAGGGTTCTAATACCATTAGTTAAAGAAGCAAATATTCATTTTTTCAGTATTATTTTATATATATTGAGTGAATTCAATGCAAAATAAGTAACTTTCTTATGCAACTTTTTTCTGGACTTTTGACATTAAGATATGGGTCTTAAACTTTAACATGCCTAAGAATCAACTTAAATATACCTATCCACTAGGTCTGAGACAGCACAAAAGAAACTTTTAATAAAGTCTTGCACCCAGATTTTATGAGTGCAAGTGGTCTGAGAACCAGACTTTGAGAAACATTTTTGAGGAATCTAGATGAACTCTTTGGAGCATGATCTGGTTTCTGCTTTCTGCAGAGATCATCACATCATGTACTTTGTATTTGGGACACTCAAGTACTAGTTTTATTTGCATAAGTCCCACTTACCTACTTTGAAATCATTGTATAACAACTGATTTTTCAAAACCAGGGTTTCTTGGTGCCTAGGGAGAGATCCTGGATCCTACTAGTTAAGCATAACCAGGCCAACCTGGTGCAGTGGGTTTCTGGTGTTGGTTCTGTGTTAGTCCACAACCCTTTATCATATACCACTTCAGTGATATTCCATGCTTTCAGAATATGCTGTGAAGAAAGAAGCTTTGTTCCACTTTGAAACAGGTGTTTTGCCAAGGGAAATGTGTCTTTTGAAATCAAGTACGTTTTCTTGGGTGTTAGAATACATCACTGCAGCAAATGATTATAAAAATGTGATGATAGTCTTTGGGCCTATTTAAAAATGTCATACCGTATGATTTTTGAATCATAAAAATGTACTAGTGATACCACTTCAAATTGAATATTGTATGACTAAAGTCCTTAAGATATTCTGAAGTCCACAGGGGTTTTTTGTGTCTCTAAAGGGAAAATGTGAGGAAATTGAAGGCATGTGATAGCATAAGAGGCTTTAGGTTGTTTATCATAAAGATCCCCTGGGTTCTAAGTGGAATTTTAAAAATGATTGTTCCAACCTGAAAAAGAATTTAACAACAACAAAGGCAAACTTATTTTCCAGAGTTAAACCTGTGCTTTTACATCTAATGCTTCCTACATGCTGGTTGCAATGTTCCTTTATTCTGTACCCTTACATTTAATGCTGATTTGGGGTCCTTAAAAAGATTTAAAGCGTTTTAATGCAATGCTTTAAATCTCTTCTTAGCCCTATCCTATATTGTTTTCATGCTTTTTATTTCTCTAGACCATGAATAAAGTTCGATTCTGAACTTCTTTTCCTTGATTTTCTCCTTGGAGATATATATTATCAGCCATACTTTCCCCAGACAAAATTTCAGAAGCCTGTAATGACTTTAGATATGATTTAAGTCCTAATTGTTCCATATACTATTAAAAGAAATCACAATTTATTTTCCAAAACTAATTAGATTTGTACACCAACTATGCTTTTTCATGGTGTCCCTGCTATAAAGTCTGTTACTCTCCAGCATCCAGTCTAAAATATTTCTACTTAGCCATACAGTTTCATCCCGGAGCTCTTTTCTTTTAAATTCTCTCCTGTGACTGAATTTTAAATTCTTTGCTGACTTTGGTGTTCCTTGTCCTGTTTTCCAGTATCTAGTCCTAAAATTATCCTATGGTAATGTGATTGTTGACCAGTCTATCTCCAAGTTAGACGGTAGCCCGGAGAAGGCAGTGAACTTACTCTGAAATCCCCAGTGCCTAGGCATTGCCTATTGCATATAAAATGACAAATAAATACATGAAAAACATGCATCTTAATGAATCAGACTCAAACCCACCCATTCCAATCGACATAAACATTTAAACTTTTATTTTGTACAAGAAACATTTCTCTTCAAAGGTAAGAAGTTATATTTGCTTGAGAAATGTATTGCCAACCACTTTTTCAATGTAATCGCCTGTGGTATCTTAGAACACAGTTCTTGAGCTCTGGGACTATTGATAATTTGGGCTTGAAAATTCTGTGTTACGGGGGACTGGTCCTGTGCATCTTAAGATGTTTAGTAGCATCCCTAGTCTCTACCCACTAGAAGCCAATAGCACCCCTAAGCCGAGCTGTGACAATTAAACATATCTCTAGACATGGCCAAGTGTCCTCTGGAGGGCAAAATTGCCCTTAGTTGAGATGTACCACCCTAGAATGATGAGTTTACCAACTTCAGAGACTTCAAATATTATTGGAAATGTAACCCTATAATCTTATTAACTTCGCAAAATATTCATTTTTAAGTTTTAATTGCCCCTTTAAACTTCCAACTCACAATGTAAACAATGGTTCCTTAGCTTATATGACTGGTGTATGGGCTGGTATGGAGAAGAAAATGGCAACCCACTCCAGTATCCTTGTCTGGAGAATCCCATGGACAGAAGAGCCTGGCAAGCCCCAGTCCATTGGGTTGCAAAGAGTCAGACACAACTGAGCAACTAACACTTCATGGGCCGGTATGGCTGGAAGTGGGTGGATGGCTGGGCATCTGTCTCTACATGAGGCCAGTTTGCGCCTCCTTACAGCATGAGAATCTTGGTGTAGCCAGACGTTTTACATTTTCCCCAGAGCAGGTATTTTAAGAGACCTGAACAGAAGCTGTAACACTTATTATGACCTAGTCTTAGAAGTACTGGAATGTCACTTTTGTGGCATTTTTTTTTTTATATTTATTTTTTAAAGCTTCTTATTTTGTATTGGGGAATAGCTGATTCCAAATAGGAAAAGGAGTACATCAAGGCTGTATATTATCACCCTGCTTATTTAACTTATATGCAGAGTACATCATGAGAAACGCTGGACTGGAAGAAACACAAGCTGGAATCAAGATTGCCAGGAGAAATATCAATAACCTCACATATGCAGATGACACCACCCTTATGGCAGAAAGTGAAGAGGAATGAAAAAGCCTCTTGATGAAAGTGAAAGTGGAGAGTGAAAAAGTTGGCTTAAAGCTCAAATTCAGAAAACGAAGATCATGGCATCCGGTCCCATCACTTCATGGGAAATAGATGGGGAAACAGTGGAAACAGTGTCAGACTTTATTTTTTTGGGGCTCCAAAATCACTGCAGCTGGTGACTGCAGCCATGAAATTAAAAGAAGCTTGCTCTTTGGAAGGAAAGTTATGACCAACCTAGATAGCATATTCAAAAGCAGAGACATTACTTTGCCAACAAAGGTTCGTCTAGTCAAGGCTATGGTTTTTCCTGTGGTCATGTATGGACGTGAGAGTTGGACTGTGAAGAAGGCTGAGCGCCAAAGAATTGATACTTTTGAACTGTGGTGTTGGAGAAGACTCTTGAGAGTCCCTTGGACTGCAAGGAGATCCAACCAGTCCATTCTGGAGGAGATCAGCTCTGGGATTTCTTTGGAGGGAATGATGCTAAAGCTGAAACTCCAGTACTTTGGCCACCTCATGCGAAGAGTTGACTCATTGGAAAAGACTCTGATGCTGGGAGGGATTGGGGGCAGGAGGAGAAGGGGACGACAGAGGATGAGATGGCTGGATGGCGTCACTGACTCGATTGACGTGAGTCTGAGTGAAGTCCGGGAGCTGGTGATGGACAGGGAGGCCTGACGTGCTGCGATTCATGGGGTTGCGAAGAGTCAGACGCGACTGAGTGACTGAACTGAACTGATAGCTGATTCACAATGTTGTAAAATTTCAAGTGAGTAGCAAAGGGACTCAGCCACACATGCACAATTATTTATTTATTTGGCTGTGTCAAGTCTTAGGTGAAGCATTTGGGATATAGTTCCCTGACCTGGGATTAAACTTCGTCCCCCTGCTTTGGGAGTCCAGAGTCTTAGCCATTGGAAACCAGGGAGATCCCTGTTGCATTTTTCTAAAAAAGAATTCAGTAAGTTCAGCTCAGACTCAAGGGGGAGGGTAGAAAAAGAGGAACAGACACTACTTCCCTTGAGAGCAGTGAAACACCTATACAGGGAGGGAAGAAATTGATGGCAGCCCTCCTAGAAACAAGTTTACAAAATCTGCCCAGGTTAAAGCAAAATGCTCTCTTCTTTTCCATCCTTCCAGGATAGGTTTTTCTACTCTTCACAGGTTTGTGGCAATTCGATTTTGTGAAAAGACAAATGCTCTATTTGGATTCCTAGGATATTCCTTCATTTTGGACAACGGCTCTTTCTTTTCCCTCTGTCTTCTGATGACAAATAAAATTTGGGGTCCTACTGTAGAGACATCTCACTTAGGGGAGGCATGCTAAATTCATTTATAAAGTTTTGGTTTAGTTCTTCTGAAGTATCTTTCAGGAAATAATGTTTGTCATCCTGGGGAACATGGTAAGCCGATAGAAATTTTCCTCTGGAAGAATTCAATCATGACTTTTGGCTTGTCATAAACATTGACCATAATCAGGCATGGATCTTGGGAGTGGTTTGATGGGCAGAAGGCATGGAAGGAGTCATGTTTAGGTATAAATTCCAACTGTACCACTGTGGGGCCTAGCATGAATTCCTTCGCTTCTTTGACCCTGACTTTAATTCTCTGGAAAGTGAGTGAAATGTGCCTATCTTGAAGGTTTGTTTTCAGTCAAGTACTGATTATTGGTCCACAGTCCGCTATGGGTTCCACATTGTTATACATCTTTGTACATCTGGGATAGTAAGACAATGTTTATCTCCTGGGTGAAGGTCAGACAGGTCCACTGTCCATTATAAAGGATTCTGATTTTCTAAGCTTGGAAGTGTAGTCAACTACATTGCTGGAGTGAGGTGGCCATTCCTGTCACACTGTGGGCATTCAGGCTTGAGGTGTTTATGCAAATACTGAAATTTTGGTTAATGCTATTGCTGTGATGAATAAGTCCTTTTCTTCTAATCTAGGAGTCTGTGAGGCAGTGAGGGTGTCAGACTTGATGCTTCTCTTGCTCCCTCTTCTTCCTACTGTCTACAGTACTTCTGATCAGCCAGGCCTAAAATGGGTTTGTTTTCTCCATCTTCCTCTCCTTGTGTTGATGGCAACTCCATTATACAAAACACCATGACTAGGATTATCAATCTCGGCTTTTTAAAGGAGGAGATAAAGCAGTGTAGAGACTGTTTGCACTAAAAAAACTTGCTGAATTTTGGTGTCAAAAACTGAATAGTAACACTATTTTTTCCTCTTTCCATTTCTGTTTTAACAATTCTAAATCTCCCCTAGGCAAATTTTTGGCAGAATGGAAGCAAGATTAGGACAAGAAAATCAAAACAGAAAATCTCATGAATATTTTTTGTAAGTTCCCATTATTACTAGCTCTCAGGAATTGCAATGGAGTGAATCCTACTTCCTAGTAACAGAGTCATTCAGTACATTGTGGTTAAATTTGGTAGCACCCCCCTATACTTTTTTTTTGGCAGTTGGCTATTTCAAATCTTACATTTCCACCCTTTAAAAAATCTCAGTGTCTTCCATGCCATATAAAGGAACTCAACTTGTAGAAACTTATTGAGCATTACAAAGGCATTCCACATAGGTGCTCTCTCCTGCTGTATCTGAGAGCTGGAAGAGAAATCTTACCTAAATTCTCAATGCCATGGTAAGTTTCCTTAAGCACAGCTTAGACTGGTTGCAAAGCAGTTGAAAGAGAAAGGAAACTCTCTGGCAAAGTGATAAAGTACATTTTATTCCTATTTTCAGAAAGGTGCCACCTCAGATTTTCACCAGGATGAAGTTAGATTCATTCTCCCCATTTCATGTGTATCATTCAAAATAGAAGTCACATCACCTGGGACTGAAATTTTTTTCATGGGCTCCACACTGCATCCTTTCCCTAGACCTAAAGCAAATCAATTCATTTTTTCACAAGGTGAAAATAAGGGCAGTCAGTCAGTATGTCTACCGACAACATTGAATCACCTTCTCCCTTCTTCACTGAAAGTCATTTGAGTAGTTATTATTGTTCTCAATTTATCTCAGTTCAAAATATTGATCATTTTCTAGCCAATTAGCATGGGTCTGAGCATGGTGTAGAATATTAAATAAATACCTGGAGCTTATAACCTTGTTGTGTCAACTTGACACTTGAATGGAAAACAATACAAATTAACAATTGTGGTGAAACATATAGTAAAACAAAAGAAATGAAAAAAATATATATATCTGGAGGAGGAAAATGGCAACTTACTTCAGTATTCTTGCCCAGATAATACCGTCGACAGAGGAGCCAGGAGGGCTATAGTTTATGGGGTCGCAAAGAGTCGCACATGACTGAGCACAAGCGCACATATGTATGTATGCTGCTGCTAAGTCACTTCAGTCGTGTTCAACCCTGTGTGACCCCATAGATGGCAGCCCACCAGGCTCCGCCATCCCTGGGATTCTCCAGGCAAGAACACTGGAGTGGGTTGCCATTTCCTTCGCCAATGCATGAAAGTGAAAAGTGAAAGTGAAGTCGCTCAGTCGTGTCCAACCCTCAGCGACCCCATGGACTGCAGCCTTCCAGGCTCGTCCGTCCATGGGATTTTCCAGGCAAGAGTACTGGAGTGGGGTGCCATCGCCTTCTCCACACACGCAAATGCTTCTATACAAATATTCATAGCAGCTTGACTTGCAATAGCCCCAAGGCTGAAACAACTTATATTAGTTTCCTGTTGCTATGTAACAGAGGATCTGTAATTTTAGTGACTTCAAACAACAAACATTTATTGTCTCACAGTTTCTGTGGATCAAGAATTTGGGAGCAGCTTCACCAGGTAGTTCTGGTTCTGGGTCACCTGTGAAGTTGCAGCCAAAGTGTCAAGGGGTTACAGTCATCAGAAGTGTGGACTGAAATTGGATTAGCTTCTAACGTGGCTTACTTATGGCTGTTGTCAGGAGACTATGGTTTCCTATTACATAGGTTTCTCTATAGGGCTGCTTGAGTTGCTTCACAGCATGGCAACTGGCTTCCCCCAGAGCAGGTGATCCAAGAGAGAGGAAGGTGGAAGTCCAAAATTCTTATAAAACCCAGTTTCCAAAGCTACAGGCCATCACTTCTGCTTTATTCTATGAAATAGAAATGAGTCACTAAATTCAGTTCATGTTGGAAAGGAAAGTGAAATTAGGCTCTATGTCTTGAAGACAACAGTGTCAAAGAATTTGTGGACATATTTTAAAACCATCACACAACCTAAGTGTCCATCAACAAGAGAATCTATAAATTGTGTGTATATAACACAATGAAATATTGCACAGCAATAAAAATAAGTGAAGTTTTGATACATGCAACATGGGTAAATGTCAAAGAAGTAAGACACGAAAGAAGACATACTGTAGGATTTCATTCACATAAAATTCTAAAAGCTGCACTGAATTCGAAAAGTTGCCATATATAGAGAAAGTAAATCAGTGGTTGCCTGGGGCCTGGGTTTGGGGGGATGGAGTGATAAAGTCGGGGAGGGAGGGATTTCAATGGAATCAAAGAAACTTTTGGAGGAGATGGGTATACTCTTCTGATTTGTGGTGACAATTTTACAGATGTATAAATATCTATAAATACATCAAATTGTAGATTTTAAATTTGTGCAATTTATTGTATGTCAATTATACCTTAATAAAGCTCAAAAAATCTATTGTAAAGATAAGAAAAATTTTTCATTCATATGCCAGTTATATTTTCCATTACTTTTCAATTCTGACGCTTTAGTAACCAAATATAATAAATAAGTCTGGAACTTTTATCTACTGCAAGATAGTTCTCAGCAAGGAAGGAACTTATTAACTTCTTTTAACATACGGTAATACTATTGGGACTCTGGGTTCTTATTTGGCCAATCAACACACTTCAGGTTATTTTCATTTTTAAAATACTCCTTGAAGCATTTTTATAAAGCCAAGAGTAACTATTTTGCTTTGTGCATTTGTCCAAAATCAAACTAATTTCTTCCTCCAAAAATATGCTCCTTTAGCTCAGTTTATTAAGTCACCATTTACCCAACACCATGCCCTAGAAGTATCTGCTTCTCCTTCATTGATATCCTCCCCAACCCATTTCTCACAATTTGTTTCTTCACTCAACTAACATTCATTGAGGAACTACCACATGCCAGATATTGTACTAGTGTTAGGTGTACAGTGGTGGGAAGTTAACCCGACTCCTCGCCTTATGCATCCTCCATATTTTAGTGGACGATACAGTCTCTGAGTCTGGTCCTTCTATGCTGGACATGTATCTTGTGTCCCTTATGTCTTCCATTCTCATTGCTACTGGTTCAGTTTACGCAGTCATCATTTCTTGCTTAAACTGATGTTCTAATTGGTCTCTGTCCTTTTCTTTCCTCAGACTAGTTTGTTCTCCATATGGCTGCCAGAATCTCCCTTTTGAAACTCAGATCTGATTATGGTATTCTCTGACTCAAATAATTTTTGATGGATCCACAGTACCAGCTGCATAAAGTCCAGGCTTTTTCATGACTTGACTGCTGCCATCTGACAACCTCAATTTCACCAACTCAGTTCATTATAGCATACTGCAGTGCTCAAAGTTCCCCATCATGCTGCGTGTGCCCACATCTGCCTGCACATTTTGCTTCTGCTTGGAAATGACCTCTGACCTCTCTTTTACCAAGTAAATTCCTGTGCATCCTTCAAGACCCTGTTCACATTAACCACTTTTCTCAGGAACATCCATTTGCAAGCAGAATTTATCAGTCTTTTAACTCCCACATCTGTATATTCTTCTCAAGTTTAGCACTTATCGAGGCATAGTGTAAGTTAGTAATGAGAAAGAAAAAAGCAGCCTTATCCCCCAGCAGGCCATGGTGTTTTCCTGCTGAACATACCTTATGCACAGAACACCCAGATCGTTTGAGGTTATTTTGTAGCGAATCCACTTAATGGGTTGAAACAAAAACAAGATCCCTCCATAAGGACATCTAAGCACAAACAAAAAAACAACACCATGTTAACCACAAAAATGGCCACATCTCTCTCTTTCCCAGCTACTGTGACTTGCTGCTGCTTCTTAACCAATTATAGGTTTAACCTCATTCCATTCCTCTCTGCTCCTAAAGAGTATGAAGATAACCAACCATAGAATTGCTCCCTTTTTTGGCAGCATGCAATCCAGAACAATCACCTGATTCCCTGAGTCTTCCCCTCAATGAACATGGCCAACATCCTATATCTAGTCTCCCTGACATCCTGTAAGACTCTCCTTTGTTACACATGGTGTGAGGTTGAGATCTCCCTTGCTGCTGTAAATAATACACCCCATTTTGTTTAAATGTAGGTATATTCCTGGTAGTGTTTTGCATGTAGAGTTGTGATTATGAAATGAAGTAGCATATAAAAATCTTTCTTGGCACATAAAATTTTAGCTCAAAAAGTATAGTTGTAAATGTAAAGATCATTTACATATTTGATCTTTATACTAGACTCTAAAGATTTAAAGATCTGAGACTTTTATCTATGTCTTTCTAGGCATCCTTGTACAAAGTATAGTACCTATCTAGATACTAAGTACATGTTTACAGGCTAAACAAATGAATGTGTATTTTATGGTTGAAGGCGTACATTTTAACAAACAGAAGAAGCTGCTTTAATAAAACATACTATTTTTCATCAAAGTACACTGCTAGTCTGCTACTGACTGAGTTTGCTTTTACATGTGAAGGTGCTCCTGTGGCTTTGATGTTATTGCCTTTGGTTAGTTCCCACCATCAGCAGAGCTGATGTCTTCGTTTTGAAGCGATGATGGCTTGTGTTCTACCTCCAGAGTTCCTCATGATCCTTACAATTCCCAGCATGCACTGCTACACAGCCCACTAGGTATGAGAATGCTGTTATTCCAACCGTACATTACCAGAAATAAGTCACAGTAGGAAAGCAGATTAGGATACTTTAAAGTATGGGGAAAGAGAAACTATGAAAAACTAGGAAGAAAATTGATTTCTAACTACAGTTAGCCCTCATACTCGCTTTGACTTCATGGATGATTCAAGGTACAGTATAGTCCTCTCTCTCCAGGATTTATTTCTATCTATAGATTTCCAGAACTCTCTCAACCTTAATCTTACAGATCTTTCTATTTTGTGCTTTAGTAACATATTTTTCAAAATGGAATAAAAAGTACTAGTTTTGTTCAAGGTGTTTACCTCATTTTTGTCCCATATGGCAGAGTGTTTAAGAACTCAGGTTTTTGCATCAGAAAAATACAGATTGGAATCCAGGGTCACCAGCTTCCTGAATATGTGACTTTCATGTCACTTAACCTTTCTCAACCTTAATTTTCTCATCTATAAAATAGAGATATCAATAATAAGTAACATGCAGAGTTGTGGTGATTATGAAATGAGATACCATATAAAAATCTTTCTGGGCACATAAAATTTTAGCTCAAAAAGTATAGCTGTAAGTATACAGCTTATGAGTAAGTAATAATGAGTAAGTAACTCATTATTCTTCATTAGCAGAGTTTACATTTATAAATCCAAGGTAGAAGTTGGATACTTAATACCATGCAAAGTTAAATTATATAATACACTATTCTTTTACATATTATTGATATGTAATATATTATGAATATTAAATAACAAACTAAAATAGAGCAGTTTGTATTTCAGGGTTTAGTCAAACTCATTATGTCAGTGAAAAAGAAAACGACTGCAAAACTGACTTGTGCATAGTATATCTTGCCTGAAATAAACTTTTAAATTTAGAAAAATAAGATAAGCTCTTTATAATACCTATCACAATGGGAATTTTAGTGATTGAATTGGATGACTTTTAAGGTTCCCTGTTGTCAGAGAGAGAACAGTGAATTTGATAAACAGCAGGACAGACTAAACCAAGTAGGAAAAAAAGCAGAAACTATACTGGCCTTTGGGAAGGATAAGCATTATCATATCTAGCTGCAAATGACAAAAGGAAGTTCAATCAAGCTGGAGGTGTTGGTGAGAATGATGACAGGTAATTGGTTGGTCTAAGTAGGCAGATAGTAGCTAAGAAATCAAGAGAGTTGGAACACAGCAAAGCAACTAGGGGAAATATGTAAATAAGATATATTATGTTGTCAGGGAGGAAGAAATTTTCCTCTACCTTTCTAGGTTCTTATAGATGGATGAAGAATTAAATTGACCTGAGACAGATTAACAGGAAAAAAAAACAAGTTTAATAATATGTATACATGGGAAAGACCCAGGAAAACTGAGAAATTTGTCCTTGCCAACATGGCCAAAGCCCTCACCTTAAATACCATCTTCAGCTAACGACAAAAACGCTGGGGTAGTGGTTTAAGACTTTAAAGATGAGGAAGGTAATTCACATGGAGATGGAAATGCAAATGTTTGGTAAACAAATATTCACCATGCCATGTAGAGACAATGGGACACAGAGTGGACCTTGCCAAGTTTTTCTCCCAACCACATCTAGTCCATATCTTTTGTAGCTCTCTCTGATTATAGCTCTATTCCTAGAAGAGACTCTTCAAATTCTTTTAGGCAGTTAAGGGGGAGGTAACAAGAAAAACTTTCTGAGTCTTCTGTTTTTTAAAAATAATCAGTCTAAATTAATCCTCATGCTAGAGAGAAACACTTTGAGGTGGCAAATATTGCTCCCCTACACTATTATTAGTAGCTAATATTAATGAGTTATTTTTAGATGGGAAGGGTTGCTTTGAGTTACATTTATTAGCTCACTTAATTGTTAAAACACTCAATATAGTGGATACTACTAATGGGCACATTATGAGGAAATGGAGTTAATGTGGATAATGGTGGAAACTGATTCCATATAAAGGTATTATTTGTCATATTACTTTGGGTTGCAATTTCTTTCAGGTATGTTTAATCTCTGATGCTGTATTGTTTATATCTAAAAGATCAGTTTGGCTCATTGTAATATATTTCATGTTTTTCCTTAACATATTTATGTTTCTCTACATTTGTGATAGCATATTAAAAAGCAGAGACAGTACTTTTCCAACAAAGGTCTGTCTAGTCAAGGCTATGGTTTTTCCAGTACTCATGTGTGGATGTGAGAGTTGGACTGTGAAGAAAGCTGAGTGCCAAAGAATTGATGCTTTTGAACTGTGGTGTTGGAGAAGACTCTTGAGAATCCCTTGAACTACAAGGAAATCCAACCACTCCATCCTAAAGGAGATGAGTCCTAGGTGTTCATTGGTAGGACTGATGTTGAAGCTGAAACTCCAATACTTTGGCCACCTGATGCGAAGAGCTGATTCATTTGAAAAGACCCTGATGCTGGGAAAGATTGAGGGCAGGAGGAGAAGGGAATGACAGAGGATGAGATGGTTAGAGAGCATCACCAACTCAATGGACATGGGTTTGGGTGGACTCTGGGAGTTGGTGATGGACAGGGAGGCCTGGCGTGCTATGGTTCATGGGATTGCAAAGAGTCAGAGACAACTGAACGAGTGAACTGAACTACGTTTGTGAACAAATGGAATATAGCGGTGATGTACTCTGCTTAGTCATCAGTTGTGTCTGACTCTTTGTGACCCTTTGGCCTGTAGCCCACAAGGCTCCTCTGTTCGTGGGATTTTCCAGGCAAAAATACTGGCATGGAAATACTGGCCATTTCCTTCTCCAGGGTGTCTTCCCAACCCCAGAATTGAACCTGTGTCTCGTGTCCCCTGCATTGCAGGTGGATCCTTTACCCACTGAGCCGTCAGGGAAGCTCATAGATGTGACAGTCATTTTCACGTTCATGTTTACTAATTCTATCATTTGTGACATTTCTGTTTCCATTTTGATTGATTTCTTGATTTTCTGTTTATTAAAGGTCCTATTCCTGCCTCTCTGCATGAAATTTTACTTTGCTGGCTGCTGAATATTCATATATATATATAGTTAAAAGTGTTCTTGATTTTACTGGGTCAGATTAATTGTTAATAGATGAATGTTGTAACAGTGTCATCTTCGGAGGCTTTTTTTAAACTCTATTAGGTAGAAATATTAGCATTTAATTTAGGGCTAATTTTTTCCCACTAGTGGTCAGTGTTTTTTTGAGTATTATGTCTGATGCCCCATGCGTTTTGCCATTTGTCTACTCTGACTGGAGGAGATACCAACTATTCTTGGTGCAAGGTCCTATCACTGGGTCTACTTGCTCCCTTCAGGTGTTTTTTTTTTTTTTCAGGACATTAGGGAATTTCCTCATATACATATAATGATCAGGACTCAGGTGAAGTTTTGGTATCGGGGGGAGCTCTTTTTTAATTGCAGTTCTCCTTATTCCCAGTGCTCTGCCAAAACTCTAGCTTCCTTGGCCTCTGTGAACCTTGTTTTGTGTTTCTAACTCAGGAGAATGCTGGGTTCTTCTTCCTCTCCACAGCACATCCTGGAAACTCTATCTAGGCAGTATGCCACAGGAGTCTTACAATTTACTTCACTGAGTTTTTTTTTTTTTTTCTTTTGGAATTACTATCCTGTGTTGCCTGCTGTTCAATGTGTGAAAAGTATTGTTTCTTTTCTTTTTGTTCTTATTTTTCAGCTATATGAGGCAAGAGGACAATTCTAGTGTACAGTATTTCATTGTGGCCAGAAGCAGAAGTCCCAGGTATCTTTTTCACAAAGGTCCCAGAAGCTACAGCCTGGGTAAGCACATGATTTATATCCCCAAACAAAACGTACACAAGTTTAATCAACTGTTTCATGACCACATATCATTCCACCTGGACTCAGTCAACTCCTCAATTTAAGGCCTATTGCCTGCCACATTCCATTTTCATGTACAAACTTATGTATTAGCCATGGCTGTTTCAGTGACAGTAAAAGAAATTCCACTCAAACCACAGAAGGGAAAAATTCTTTTAGGTTATTTAGCTAAAAGTCCATAGAACAAGAATAATTTTAGGCATGATAAGATAGGAAATTTCAATGATATTATAAAGGTTCTATATTTCTAGTTCTTGGAAATTTTCTCTCAAATGACTCTCAAAGGCAGGCAGAATGTCTGTCAGCATTAGAAAACTTATATCCTAGCTGTTAACTACTTCACAACACATATCTTATGAGTTTAAAACCTCTCAAAGACAATATCTTTTTTTTTAGTAGCACTTATATTAATAGAAAAGCTTTCATGTTGGGTTAGATTAACCAACCTTGGGTCACTTAATCATTTTTGATCCAATCACTTTTTCCTGGGGCAAGAGTTTTTTTCATTGGCCAGGACAAGTCATGTGGCCTCCAGTTATATATAATGGGTTATCCATAGGAAAGTAGGTTCTATTTTCAGAAGAAATTGATGAGACCATGTGTAAGACAAGGACGCCCATGAGCTGGGGGATAAAGCAGCAGTTTCATTTTGGGAATGATGTAGAAACCCAATACTACATCTAGTACACAATATAGAGATTTGCCTCAAGGTGAATGTATCAATTGAACTATTGAATTAAAGCCTAAATCTCTTGGACTGAGAATAGATAGGTCAAAGAATATTGGGTGTGGTGAAGTCTACTAACTGAAGTCAGGAAATCTCATCTATGAAAACAGCAGGAATAGCATATTTTCACTTTTAATACTGAGACTCTATAATTCTGTTACAACAAAATATAGAAATACTACTTTCATTAGCAAACTAGGGCATATAAATTCTCATAGGTGAAATGTTATTACTGATTTTCAAATGAGAGAAAGACATCACTCTCGTCTTGCAATATGAGTTGATTTACATCAAATAAATAGGTTATTAAAAATAATTTTCAATATTAAAATGAGTTAGAAATCTCACTCTTAGGAATGGGGTTAATAATTGTATTCCTTATTATTCAATGGAACTTTCTGATCAAATATAGCTTTTCTTTAAAAACTCTAAGAAATTAGTAGTGAATGCCTGATGTATTGAGTAAAAGGATTCTGAGGTTGTGTTTGGATAAAGCTGGAAAGAATGACTCTTCCACTGTGACTTTTTGTTGTAGTACTAGCTCTTGTGAGTATTAACATGACATGTTCTGAATTGAGTTTCTCTGGTAGCTCAGTGCTAAAGAATCTGCCTGTGATGCAGGAGACACAGGGAACATGGCTTTGATCCCTGAGTTGGGAAGATCCTCTGGAGGAGGGCATGACAACTCATTCCAGTATTCTTGCCTGGAGAATCCCCTGGACAGAGGAGCCTGAGGGACTATGGTCCATAGGGTCGCAAAGAGTTGGACATGATTGAAGCGACTGAGCACACGTGTACACATATTCTGAATCAAGAAAGAGTAACTATATTTGGCTCTGGTTTCAGTTGGTTTTCTTGGCCTTGGGTAAATCACACAGTCATCTAAGTTGATATTTCTACAAAGGAAAATGGCTTATAACACTCCCATATCCCACAGAGATCAACTAAAGATTAAATAATATGTTGTTTAGGGACATATATGTATATTATAAAACTAGTTTTTTAATCAAGGGAAAAATTAAATTTGGGATAGTAATCATCACTAGGGAGAGGGTGAGTCAGGATAATAATGGGGGGGAGTCTCATAGTTATTATAGATGCAAAAATATTAATAACCATATAGTTCTTAAACTGGGTGGAGGACACATGAGTATTTATTTTCTTCATAAATTATAACATATAAATAATACAATTACATATACCTTTTGATTGAATCAAGTATTGAATAAAAGCAAAATAATAATGAAATAAATTTGGAAAAAACACTCCAGCACTTTGAATAAAGGACATTCATAAGAGAAACATGATTCCATTCAATTTCCAAACCCTATATATTTGAACTCTAAACAAGACTCTTTTCTAGTTTAATATCTACTAAAGAGGTTGCGCAAGGTACCATTGGAGATGGCTGACACAAGCTGACTCTGACTTTCTTGTGGACACAATTTATTTAAAACACAAAATGCACATATGTCTGGATCTTCAAGTAGAGGGATATGAAAGCCAGAGCAAACAGGATTTCTATACTTACTGTTTCTGCTTTCTTACTATTCCATTCTAATTTCTTAGTCTGAATTCCCCACCACTCCACTGAGTAACTCATATCAAGATCACAATTTCCATCTTGCCAAATTCAATGGTTGTTTCTCTGATTTCATGGTATTTGATCTCTCTGTGGCTCCTACCACAGATGAACATCACTTCTTTCTGGAAATACTTTGTTTTTGGAATTTTTTTTCCACCTTAATTGTTGCTATTTCTGAATGCCTTTAGCTGGCCCAGCTTCTCCTCTTGATTTCTAAAAGTGGAGTGACTTAAGCCTTGTCCTCAGTTCTCTTCTTTTTATATAGTTTTTTCAGTAGGCAATCTCCAAATGTGCTGGTTACCCTAGATCTCTCTCTCTAACTGGGGCCTCTCTCATCAACTCCAAACTTGTGTATCCAACTACTAAACTGATATACTCATTTGGGCATTGGGCAACCTCTAAAAGGCTGCTCATCCACCAGATTTTCCCCACTCAGAAAATGCTACCTCCATCATGCCAGTATGTCAGGCCACAAACATTTCTGAATCCTGGTTTTCTTTTATGTCTCAAAACCCATCCTTTATCAAGTACTATAAGCTCTATCTGTAAAATATATTCTAAACATGATCACTTCTCATCTATTCCAATGATACAATTGTGGTCTAGGCTTCCATCATATCTCACTTGGACCCTGCTGGTCCCACACAGCAGCCAGAGTTGATTTTTTAAAGCATAAATCTGATTATACCACATCTTTCTACTGGTTTCCTGTTGGAATGACTGTTATTTTCAAGTGCCTTGCCATGGCCAAAGAGGCCTCCTTGCTAGCTCTTAGACTCATCTCACACCACTCTTCCTCTCTTCCCCTGCCACCAATCACGCTGGCCTTTGCTATACCCCACAAATGCACATAGCTCTATCACTTCTTGGGGTTTCTGCATTTGCTCTTCTCTTTGTTTGGAATATCTCCCTTATCTCTAACCCATTCCACACTGTCACATGGTTTTTCCTTTGGTATTTCAAGTCTAAACTCAAATGCCAACTCTTCAGAGAGAACTTTCCTGAGGAGCCAGCCAAAGTAGAACTTCCTCTCGTCCCTACCACCAGTCACTTTCTGTCTCACTGCACTGTTACATCTTCTTCATGGCACTTAACACTATCTGCAGTGATCTTAGAAGGCAATGGCATCCCACTCCAGTACTCTTGCCTGTAAAATCCCATGGATGGAGGAACCTGGAATGCTGCAGTCCATGGAGTTGCTAAGAGTTGGACACGACTGAGCGACTTCACTTTCACTTTTCACTTTCATGCACTGGAGAAGGAAATGGCAACCTACTCCAGTGTTCTTGCGTGGAGAATCCCAGGGATGGGGGAGCCTGGTGGGCTGCCATCTATGGGGTCGCACAGAGTTGGACACGACTGAAGCGACTTAGTAGCAGCAGCAGTGATCTTATTTATTTGTTTCCCTATGTGAGTCTTTTCTGTATATCTCCTCATTATTATGTCAACTACGTGAACACAAAGAATCTGACAGCCTGTTTTATTTTGCCTTATACCCAGGACCTTGAGTAGAGCCCAGCATATGCTAGGTGATCAATAAATACTTATTGATTGAATTGTTGGTTGTTGAATGAATAAATGAGTAAATAGCTTCAAGTCACATAGGCCTTGTCTGTCACCCAGACTCAGATTATATTACATATTATGTAATTTGATATGATAAGTCTCAGAGTATGATTATTTTAAATAAACATTGACTGAAAGTGAAAGTTGCTCAGTTGTATCTGACTCTTTGCGACCCCATAGACTATACAGTCCATGGAATTTTCCAGGCCAGAATACTGGAGTGGGTAGCCTTTCCTTTCTCCAGGGGACCTTCCCAACCCAGGAATCGAACCCAGTTCTTCCACACTGCGGGCAGATTCTTTACCAGCTGAGCCACCAGGGAAGCCCTGAGTACATGCATAATTTTTATTTCATGTAAAACAGGTAGGTTTCACCAGAAATCTACCAGTCTTTATCCTTCACTTTTTCATGCTATTTAATCTCACTTTGATGAGATTTCCTACAAGATATTTAGTGAAGTGAAAGTCACTCAGTCATGTCCTATTCTTTGCTACTGCATGAACTGTAGCCTGCCAGGCTCCTCTGTCCATGGGGATTTTCCAGGCAAGAATACTGGAGTGGGTTGCCATGCCCTCTTCCAGGGGCTCTTCCCAACCCAGGGATCGAACCCAGGTCTCTCGCATTGCAGGCGGAATCTTTACCGTCTGAGCCACCAGGGAAGCTCAAGAATACTGGAGTGGGTAGCCTATCCCTTCCCCAGGGGATCTTCCTGACCCAGGGATCAAACCAGGGTCTCATTCATTGCAGGTGGATTCTTTACCAGCTGAGCTATCAGGAAAGCCTAAACCAAAAGAAGGAATTCTGCTTCCAGCCAGATTTATTCTCTGTTTGAAACAACTAAAAAAAAAAAAAAAAAGGGTGGGGTGGGGGGGTGAGTAAAGAAGGAAGAAAGAACAAATCAAAGAAAAACAGACAAACAATTTATAAAAACCAGGTTTCAGTTTCCAAGATGTTAGAGATGAGGCACTGAAACTCAGTGATCCCTGAGACAGAAAATAAAAGTTGTCCAGCCCTTTGACCACCCAGCTTCTGCCCTGAGAATTCTAGGCTAGGGCGCAGAGAGGCAGAATCTGGCAGATTCCCTGAGAAATGCCAGATTACTCCTTAGAAATATTTTGGTTTATCTGTTTAACAACTGGGTTATGCTGAAGATTTAATGGGAATAATCTACTGTTAGATAAAGTGTCTTTTTTTTTTTTAATAAGAAGATCCCTTTTTCTGACCTTGGGCAGAGAGGATGGGTACATGGAGGGTGGGAATGATTTACCCATGAGGAATGTAAAGTACACCCCATCACTAACACTAGTTAAGCAGGGGTTTATACTTCTAAACATCACTCTTCCTGAGAGCTGCTGGATAGGAACAGTTAGAAAGAGCCAAAGAGTTGAAGGTAAAAGATAAAAAGTTTCAATCTCATAACCTTTTTGGCTAAATCATTTTGGTCTGTTTTTTCTACCCAAGGCAACTGGATATTTCTGCAGAGGCTTTGGAGGAGCCTTGAAAGGGGGCAGGGTAATGGAAAGGAATCAGCAATTTTGTGTTTTCCCAGAGATATAATGTATCATAGATGGACTTGCTCTCCCCAGGAGGGTAGCATGATGGCAGGAATTTGCCAAGCTAATATACTTTTGCCATGTAATCCTCAGATTTAAATACATCACCTCTCTTCAGACCCTCCAAAGAAACCTAAAAGATTTATAGCTTTTTCTGTCTGAGGGATTTGGAGTATTTTCTGACCTAAATTCCTTGTCTATGGGAGATTACTTTGACAATTTCTTAAATTTAGGATTTGTGAGTCTAAAAACCCACAAGACTTCAAGGAGCTAACAAATTCTCAGGGCCTCATAACTGTGGGGTACCAAGTGCTTTGCTAACAGAGCCAGCAGCTGTACAAATCTTATATTACAATCCTGTCATAGACACTCAGTAAAGAACCAGAGGAAATTAAGTGAGACATAAATAGATTACGCTGATGGAATCAACAGAAGCATCTTGTCTTTAAATACTTAGTATTTTGCTTGCTTAGCCATAAACCAAAGGAGTCCGACAACATGGCTCATCTCCAGAGCACTAGTAAACAAATGAAGCTCAAGTTAGCAAGATAGGTATCAAAAGATCTGGGCATCATTTTGCTTTAAAACCTTGTTATTTTAAAAATATTTACTGAGAAAGTCAAAATCAATAATATATGCAGTTGGTTTAAAAATTAAAAAAGTACCATTAAACTTGAAAAGTAAGACCCTGACCAACATTCATTATTTGCTACTCAAATATAATCTTTTGACTTTTTAAGCTGTTTCTTCTGTTCTTAAGTCCATATTTCTACATGACACACTTATGCTACTGTTTCTTCAAGTCATTAATTTTAGGCATCCTGTTATGACAGATGTTATACAACCTTCCTCCTACCCATCTTCTCTTACAAGCTACTATTTTAAATTAAATCAATATTTAGTGTAAAATCATTATAACCTTATAAATACCATTTACTGTAGAGCTAAAACATATGCTGTGATTCATTTTCCCTTTTTGCAGCAGTTTTTCTACCTTGTCAAATTTTTCACTTGTAGCACTTGCTACCTATGTATCTGCCCCAAACCAAAATGCTCCATAGCAAAAACTAAGCTATTGAATTGTTTTTTCCAGAAGACACCTGACTGCAGTCTCTGTTCTCTCACGCCAGTATGTGCTGCAGGGTCAGTTACCTCAGAGTCCTCTTTGATGCTTTACTGATTGTTTCCATTTCCCTGCATAGTTCATATTTTCTTCTTTTTCATTTTGTACCCCCAACCACCCCTTTTTTTTTTGGCTGGATATCATTCCTCAGTGACTCATTTTTGAAAGAGAGCATGGAAGGTAAAATGCCTTGTCCTCTGTATATCCGAATTTGTCTTTATTCTTATTCTCATCTTTGAATGATAATTTGAGACTGAAAATTATTTTGCTTTATCACTGAAGGTGTTGCTCCACTGTCTTTTAATTTAGGATGCTATTTATTGAAAAGTCAGTGCCACTCTCGGCCCCAGTCTTTTATATGTGACTCAAAGTCTTTTCACTTTCATGCATTGGAGAAGGAAATGGCAACCCACTCCAGTGTTCTTGCCTGGAGAATCCTAGGGACAGGGGAGCCTGGTGGGCTGCCGTCTATGGGGTTGCACAGAGTTGGACACAACTGAAGTGACTTCGCAGCAAAGTTTGTACATTGAAAACTTTTACTATCTTCTCTATTCCTGGTGCATTGTTGTGAGTCATTTTCCATTTAATGTGCCATGCATTTGGTGACCTCTTTAAAATGAAGACTCATATCCTTTCATTGCAGGAAATACTCTTATATTGTTTCTTAGAGTATTTCTTTCACAGTTTCCTCTGATCTCTCAGGAATTCATCTCAGTTGGATATAGACATTTCTAGCTTGAACCGCTGTATTTACTTCTTTTTTAAATGTTTTCAGTGTTTTTGCTTGTTCAAGGTTCTGAGAGTTTTCAATTACTTTATATTTCTGTTCCTCAAATTTTGATAATTATATTTATAATTTCCAATATTTTTGTCTTTGTTTCTTTCTTCTTATGATTCTTTGTTGTTTTATGCGTGTTTTGATTTCTTATTTTTGGAAGATTCTAATTAGTTTTTTTGTTTTGTTTTGTTTTTGTTCTCTGTATACTGTTTTCTTTATACAATTTAAAAAATGTTTTATTTTAATTTAATTTTTTTTTTGTTTTACTTTGGAGATGTCTTAACCATCTGGTTATCTTTTAGTTTACATTTCTATTTAAGAGTGAAGCATTACAAAATCTGACTAAAAGATTCTAAAATTGTGGCCATTATCTTTTGGCAGGTTTTTATCAAACAAACCAGTCAAAAGTGGGCCAAACACCTAAATGGACATGGATCCCAAAGAAGACATATAGAACACCAAAAGCACATGAAAAGATATTCAACATCACTAATTACTAGAGAAATGCAAATCAAAACTACAATAATGGTTGCCTCACGCCAGTGAGAATGGCCATCATCAAAAATTGTACAAGCAGTAAATGCTAGAGAGGGTGTGGAGAAAAGTGAACGCTCTTATGCTGTTGATGGTAATGTAAATTGGTACAATCATAGTAGAGAATATCATGGAGTTTCCTTACAAAACTAAAAATAGAACTACCCTATGATCCAGCAGTCCTACTCTTGGGCATATATTCAGAGAAAACTATGATTCAAAAATATACATGTACCCCAATGTTTATTGCAGCATTATTTACAATAGCCAAGACATGGATGCAACCTAAACGTCCATTGACAGAGGAATGGGTAAGGAAGATGTGGCACATACATACAATGGGATATTACCCGGCCATAAAAGGAATGACATAATGCCATCTTCAGCAACATGCCTGGACCTAGAGATACCATATTAAGTGAAGTAAGTCATATGGAGAAAGACAAATATCATGTGATTGGTGGAATCTAAAGAGAACGATATGAATGAACTTATTTACAAAACAGAAAAAGACTGACAGGCTTAGGAAACAATTTATGTTTACCAAAGGAGGAAAGTGAGGAAGAGGGATAATTTAGGAATTTGGGTTAACACAGACACACTACTATATATAAAATAGATAATTACCAAGGACCTACTGTATAGAATAGTGAACTCCATTCAGTACTCTGTATTGACCTACAAGGGAAAAGACTGAAAAAGAATGGGTGTGTGTGTATATATATATAACTGAAATTACTTTGCTGTACACGTGAAACTAACACAGCACCGTGAATCAACTATGCACGTGTGCCTGCTTAGTCGCTCAGTCGTGTCCAACTCTTTGTGACCCCATGGACTGTAGTCCACCAGGCTTCTCTCTGTCCGTGGGATTCTCCAGGCAACAATACTGGAGTGGGTTATCATGCCTTCCTCCCAGGGATCTTCCCCACCCAGGGATCGAAACTACATCTCCTGTGGCTCCTGCATTGGCAGTTGGATTCTTTTTACCCCTGAGTCACCTTGGAAGCCCTATTCCAATACAAAATAAAAATTAAACAACAGCAAAAAAGAAAGTGTTTATAAAGTAGTAGAAAGAAGAAAGCAATGGCAAAAAGTAGAAATGCTGGGCCAATGGAACTTTGATGGTGAAGGAAAATGAATTTTGAGTACAGAATAAAGATAGGTCATTCTTTCTTGGACTTGTGTCTAGGCCATATTTTGAATGTAGACAATGCTTTGATTAAGGTTAATTTCTTTTATAAGATGCTTCCCTCACCTGCCAAGAAGTGAATAGTGAAGGGAATTTTTATTTGCTGGTCTCTCCAAGGGGCATACACAAGAATGATGGCTACTTGGGGAATTGATATCTAAACCACACTTTATTTGTAATAGAGAAAGGAAATATATTCTTTGAAAGAAAGGGGTGAATATTTTCAGTGCTCTGGAAATAGAGTTCTAATTAATTTATAGATTTAAAAGGCCACTCTGACTTAGCCTCATAATTTGAGCAATAAAACTCTTCTAATGGCTTTACAACAGATTTATAAAATAAAAGAGCAAATTTAATCAAGCCACAGTGCTTGGCCAGTACAAATGTTTCTTTTGTCAGCAATTTACTCTATCAATTGAGAGATTTAGCCATGAATTTGGGTGGCTACATGCCTCATGTTCTGTGAATACACTTGCTAGATCTTTATAAATGCATTCTCTATAGTAAGTTAAAAGGCATACACTTAGTAATCAGCTGAAGTTTAAAAAATTTTCTATAATATTAATTTATTTGAAATTCCATATATATATATATATATAATTATTAAAAAAAAAACCCTAAGGGGACCTCCCTGGTGGTCCAGTGGTTAAGACTCTACACTCCCAATGCAGGGGTTTGATCCCTGGTCATTATCCGTGCCACAGTGAAGATCCTGTATGCAGCAATGAAGATCCCACATGCCACAACTAAGACCTGGGGCAGCAAAAAATTAAATTAATTAGAAAAGTTAAAAAAAAATCCCCAGAATATTATATTTAAAGGAGTTAATGTTTCACCATTTATAATCATGTCAGTTGACTAGAGGAAGCATATAGAAGTGTCCATTTATTAGATACTTTATGTATCTGTGGTTTTTACCAGAAAACTGACAAAGGCAGACAAGGTTATTGATTTATAATTTACATTTAAAATTATAGAGCAGAAATATGTTTCATTTATGTTCTATAGTTGTTTATGGCCAAAAGTGAAGAGGAACTAAAAAGCCTCTTGATGAAAGTGAAAGAGGAGAGTGAAAAAGTTGGCTTAAACCTCAACATTCAGAAAACGAAGATCATGGCATCGGGTCCCATCACTTCATGGGAAATATATGGGGAGACAGTGGAAACCGTGTCAGACTTTATTTTTGGGGGCTCCAAAATCACTGCAGATGGTGACTGCAGCCATGAAATTAAAAGACGCTTACTCCTTGGAAGAAAAGTTATGACCAACCTAGATAGCATATTCAAAAGCAGAGACATTACTTTGCCAACAAAGGTTCGTCTAGTCAAGGCTATGGTTTTTCCTGTGGTCACATATGGATTAGAGAGTTGGACTGTGAAGAAAGCTGAGCGCCGAAGAATTGATGCTTTTGAACTGTGGTGTTGGAGAAGACTCTTGAGAGTCCCTTGGACTGCAAGGAGATCCTACCAGTCCATTCTAAAGGAGATCAGCCCTGGGTGTTCTTTGGAAGGAATGATGCTAAAGCTGAAACTCCAGTACTTTGGCCACCTCATGCGAAGAGTTGACTCGTTGGAAAAGACTCTGATGCTGGGAGGGATTGGGGGCAGGAGGAAAAGGGGACGACAGAGGATGAGATGGCTGGATGGCATCACTGACATGATGGAGGTGAGTTTGAGTGGACTTCAGGAGATGGTGATGGACAGGGAGGCCTGGTGTGCTGCGATTCATGGGGCTGCAAAGAGTCGGACATGACTGAGTGACTGAACTGAACTGAACTGATAGTGTTTCCTTGAATAAATAAATGCAGACTATGCAAGGGGGCTCTACTGTGAGGGAGAGATATTAAGGAACCTTCCTGCCCATCCAGCTCCACTGGAGCTGACCTAATCCATATGCACCTGACATTTATCCCATAAGCAAAAAGTTGGTTATATGATTATTAAAGGGTCATGGAATTCTCTGAGAATCTAATGGACATCACAGACAGTCCATCTAGTATAATACACATATGGTTACTTCAGGTCACTTCAGGTCACTTCACACACCTCACACATCAGGTCACTTCAGTTGCTCAGTCGTGTCTGACTCTTTGCAACCCCATGGACTGCAGCACGCCAGGCTACCCTGTCCATCACAAACTCCCAAAGCTTGCTCAAACTCATGTCCATCAAGTCAGTGATGCCATCATATATACACACATGGCATATATAATTTCTGAAAGTCAGCTAGGAGACCCAGAATTTTGGGATTAGACTAAATTTTTTCATGTGCAGAACCAAAAAATAGATATTTCCTTTAGAATATGTGTTGAAATGAACATGTAAAATAGACCAAAGAGGACACGTAGATTAATATACCTATTTGGGAAGTCACTTCTGTAAAAATTTGAGTAATTTTATTCACAAGAGAATTCCCTTTAATAAAAAGAGCTAGAAAGGAGCAGCGGGGGGAGGCGGGGAAGCCACATTTATTTAGTGGTTGTGACATTTTCCACCGTAGAGTCAAGGGAAAATTGGAGGGAGCAGAGCTGACCACCTACCCCTCCTACGCTAGATGGTTCCAGCCTGGAGAAGTAGAAGACTTGGAGGATGGTGACAAGGCTGTGTGGAGGCTTAGGGGTTGGGGCTCGAGAGTAGGAGAGATTATCTGGGGAAAGTCTGCAGTGCGTGTGGAAACTACTGGGAGGGAAGCAAAGGTGAGAGAGAATTGGTGTTTATTGTGCATAAAGGATGCACTACCTGTACATTTTATATAACTTTGAAAAAATTTTCAGCGTTTAATAATTCTAAAAATGTAAGGATTCTATGGATTCCCTGGTGGTTCAGCAGTAAAGAATCCACTTGCCAATGCAGAAGACGCAGGAGACATGAGTTAAGTCCCTGGGTCAGGGAGATCCCCTGGAGAGTCCAATATTCTTGCCTGGAAAATCCCATGGACAGAGGAGCCTGGTGGACTACGGTCCATGGGGTTACAGAGTCAGACAAGACTGAGCGACTGAACGACAAAGGCTCTATAGCTTAACACAGCTAGTCCTATGGAAAGTCTTGTGAACATACACAGAAAAATGTTTAGAGCAGCATTGTCGATAGTGGCAAAAAAGTGGAAAGATAAATATCCATCAATATCGGTGAACATAAATCAAATTGTGATGGTCACAAAAAGGAACACTACATACCAGTGAAAATTAATAAAATGGAACTATATATATATATATAAACATGACACAATCTGAAAACAAAGAATTGAGCAAAAACAGCAACTTAATATACATATACACATATATTAAGCTTAAAATTCACACAACTATGTCATTAGGGATGCTTATGTAAATAGTAAAGGAACAAACAATGGGGAAACAATGGAAACACTGAGAGATTTTATTTTCTTGGGCTCCAAAATCATTTCAGATTCTGACTGCTGCCATGAAATTAAAAGACACTTTCTCCCTGGAAGAAAAACTATGACCAATCTAGATAGCATATTTAAAAGCAGAGACACTACTTTGCCAACAACGGTCCATCTAGTCAAAGCTATCGTTTTTCCAGTAGTCATGTATGGATGTGAGAGTTGGACTATAAAGAAAGCCAAGCACCAAAGAATTGATGCTTTTGAACTGTGGTGTTGGAGAAGACTCTTGAGTCCCTGGGACTGCAAGGAGATCCAACCAGTTCATCCCAAAGGAAATCAGTCCTGAGTGTTCATTGGAAGGACTGATGTTGAAACTGAAACTCCAATACTTCGGCCACCTCATGTGAAGAACTGACTCATCGGAAAAGACCCCAGTGCTAGGAAAGATTGAGGGCAGGAGGAGAAGGGGACGACAGAGGATGAGATGGTTGGATGGCATCATTGACTTGATGGACATGAGTTTGAGTAAACTCTGGGAGTTGGTGATGGACAGGGAAGCCTGGTGTGCTGCAGTCCTTGAGGTCGCAAAGAGCTGGATACGACTGAGACTGAACTGTGGAAACAGTGTCAGACTTTATTTTTCTGGGCTCCAAAATCACTGCAGATGGTGACTGCAGCCATGAAATTAAAAGATGCTTACTCCTTGGAAGGAAAGTTATGACCAACCTAGATAGCATATTCAAAAGCAGAGACAATACTTTGCCAACAAAGGTTTGTCTAGTCAAGGCAATGGTTTTTCCTGTGGTCATGTATGGATGTGAGAGTTGGACTGTGAAGAAGGCTGAGTGCCAAAGAATTGATGCTTTTGAACTGTGGTGTTGGAGAAGACTCTTGAGTCCCTTGGACTGCGAGGAGATCCAACCAGTCCATTCTGAAGGCGATCAGCCCTGGGATTTCTTTGGAAGGAATGATGCTAAAGCTGAAACTCCAGTACTTTGGCCACCTCATGCGAAGAGTTGATTCATTGGAAAAGACTCTGATGCTGGGAGGGATTGGGGGCAGGAGGAGAAGGGGACAACAGAGGATGAGATGGCTGGATGGCATCACTGACTTGATGGATGTGAGTCTCAGTGAACTCCGGGAGTTGGTGATGGACAGGGAGGCCTGGCGTGCTGCGATTCATGGGGTCGCAAAGAGTCGGACACGATTGAGTGACTGATCTGATCTGATCTGAGACTGAACTGAATTTAAAGGAACAAAGAAAAGCATGTGAACAGTCAGCACGAATTCATGAAAGGGGTTTCCTCTGGGAGGGAGGAAGGATATTCCATCAGTGTTAAGTGCACAGGTAGGTTCAGCTTTATTAGTATTTTTTTCTTAAGATGAAGAGTGGGTACATTTTGGTTTGTTGTATCAGTCTTTGTTCCTTTATGTATTCATTACTTATTTTGTATGGAAAATTAAAGATAAACTAGCAATACCATAAGAATGAATGAGAATTAAAAAGGAAAAAAAGAAAAAAAATGGAATTCTTTGGTGATATTTTTAACAACTTTGTGGACTAAGTTAACATAGACAAGTCACCATAATATAACTCATAAAAAGGTACATTTTAAGAATTTGTGAGTATATAATCAAGCGCAACACAAAGAAAAGGACGTCTTCAGGTGCCAGACATGAAGGAAAAAAAATAAAAGTTAAAGCAGTGAGCAAAGGCTGGACTGAAACTGGAGCCATCAGCTGGGCTTCTAGTGACCTGTTGGAACACGAGTGGCCTCAGTCCTGAGAACATACAGAAAATGCAACTGAGACTGCGGGGTTTAAGTTTGGACCTTGGATAAATGGATCCATTTGTGAAAAGAAGATCAAACTGCTGCCCACTGATTGAGGTGAAATAGTAAAGGTGTTTCTAACTGTCCAGTACCTCAAGTGGAAAAGAAAAGGCATACATGAGAAATGATAATTCTAAGCTTGTACCACACCCAGACATGGAATATAAATTATAATACTTCATGGTTCAGGAACTCACAAACAGAAATGCCATAACATTGTATTTAGGATCTTTGAAACCCGTTGGATTTCAGGAGAACCAGATATAGAACTATTTTGTAAGACACTTTCATGACAAAAGAAACTCCAAAATAACAATAAAAATTTCTCTGGAAATTAATTCACAATAAGAAATGCACATCACACAGAAAATAAGCTGAGTAAACATCAACAAATGAGAATTGCAGACAACATAGAACAATCTAAAAAAATAAAATAGAATTATTCAAATTGTATAAAGAGATTTTAAAAAAAGGAATTGGAACTTTCATGAATACGGGTATCATGAAAAAGAGAAGAGGTTGTAATTTAAAAAAAGAACCAATTAGGACGTCTAGAAATTAAAAACATAGCCATATAAATGGAAAACTCAAAACATGGAATAAAATATCAGGTTAGACACAAGTGAAGTGATAATGGTAATGTGGAGATGAAACGTAAGGAAATTTTTCAAATAGAAGCAGAAAGGGCGAAAAATATCAAATGGAAACTCACGTAAATAGAGAATAGAATAAAGTACAACTATATTGAATTTTGGGCTTCCCTGGTGGCTCAGCTGGTAAAGAATCCACCTGCAATGGGGGATACCTGGGTCCAATCCCTGAGTTGGGAAAATCCCCTGGGGAAGGGAAAGGCTACCCACTCCGGTATTCTGGCCTGGACAATTCCATGGACTGTAAAGTCCATGGGGTTGCAAAGAGTCGGACACGACTGAGTGACTTGCATTTTCACTTTCATGTTGAATATTAAAAATTATTCTGAAGTGATAAAAAACATGATATCCCAAGATTAAATATACCCAGGTTGTGAGCAGAATAGAACAAATTCATTTAAGCACATCTTGAAACTATAGAATACAAACAGAAAATTCAGCTGAAAGAAAACAGATTATTCATAAAGAGATAAAAAGTTGACAGCAGGTTCTCATCAGCAATAAAAAATGATAGAAGATGAAACAATACTTTCAATGTTCTGAGGAGAACTGTCAGCCTAGAATTCCACACTCAGCTAAACTACCATTCAAGAGAAATAAATACATAGAAAATCTATTTCAAGAGAAAGAAATTAAACTCAAAAAGGAGTGGAATGAAGAAGCAATGGTTAGCAAATACAGTAGTAATTCTAAAACATCTTCAACTAGAAATCAACAATGAAAAGAATAATTTAAATACTAGATAACAAGAAAATGGAGGGGCAGTTATCAGTGTGACAGTATTTCTTTTCTTTGCAAGAAAGAAATTTTGAGAGAGAGAAGAAACAAACAAACAAAAAGAAACACCAAAAACCAAAAAACATGAGTAACAGAAAAAATAAGATGGCAGAAGTAAATTCAAATGTATCTGTTAATGCAGCAACTGTATAGTATAATCTTTAAGAAGCTAGAGCTCTTTATTTAGTTTTAAAATGTATGTTCTTACAAGAGACATATCTGAGGCAAAATAAAACAGGGAAGTTGAAAGTAAATGGATGGAAAAAAATACACCAAATAAATTCAGAAGGAAAGGACGCTAGTGATATCAGCATCACACTCTGTTGTTGTCATTCAGTTGCTAAATCATGGCTGGCTCTTTGCCACCCCATGGACTGCAGCACATCAGGCTTCCCTGCCCTTCACTGTCTCCCGGAGTTTACTCAAACTCAGGTCCATTGAGTCGGTGAGGCCATCCAACTATCTCATCCTCTGTCGTCCCCTTCTCCTCCCGCCTTCAATCTTCCCCAGCATCAGGGTCTTTTCCAATGAGTCAGCTCTTTACATCAGGTGGCCAAAGGATTGGAGCTTCAGCATCAGTCCTTCCAGTGACTATTCAGGGTTGATTTTCTTTAGGATTGCCTGGTTTGATCTCCTTGCTGTCCAAAGGACTCTCAAGAGTATTCTCCAGCACCACAGTTCAAAAGTATCAATTCTTCAGTGCTCAGCTTTCTTCATGGTCCAATTGTCACATCCGTACATGACTACTGGAAAAACCATAGCTTTGACTAGACAGACCTTTATTGGCAAAGTGACGTCTCTGCTTTTTGATTTGCTGTCTAGGTTTGTCATAGCTTTTCTTCCAAGAAGCAAGTGTCTTTTAATTCCATGTCTGCAGTCACTGTCCACAGTGATTTTGGAGCCTAAGAAAATAATATCTGCCACCGTTTCCACTTTTTTCCCATCTCTTTGCTGTGAAGTAATGGGGTCACACTAAATAAACTAAGACCAAAACCTTTTTTTAGGGCCAATAGGGTTATTAGTTAAAAAAAAATAATTTTATCTATGCGTTTGGTTGTACAATATGATTTTTAAAGGTATAAAATGTGATGATTTAATATGCATATACAATGTGAAATGATTACCATGAATTAGCACATTTATCACCTCACATAGTATCATTTCGTATGTGTTTAAGATTCATAAAAGAAGGTTACTATTTTATAATAAAAGGAAGATTTTCTCAAGAAGTTATAAAGATACCTAAGAAGACTGTGTGGACCTAGGAATGCCACTCCACTTTGGTACACTTTTCACGTTGGAGAAGACTCTTGAGAGTCCCAGGGACTGCAAGGAGATCCAACAGTCCATTCTAAAGGAGATCAGTCCTGGATGTTCTTTGGAAGGACTGATGCTAAAGCTAAAACTCCAGTACTTTGGCCACCTCATGCGAAGAGTTGACTCATTGGAAAAGACTCTGATGCTGGGAGGGATTGGGGGCAGGAGGAAAAGGGGACGACAGAGGATGAGATGGCTGGATGGCATCACTGACTCGATGGACGTGAGTCTCAGTGAACTCCGGGAGCTGGTGATGGACAGGGAGGCCTGGCGTGCTGCGATTCATGGGGTCGCAAAGAGTCAGACATGACTGAGTGACTGAACTGAACTGAACTGATGCTTAATTACTTTTTATTTCCTAACTATTTACTTGAATGTAACATTGCATCTTGACTGCTTTTCCTTGGGATCCTTGATTTATTTGCACTACATTTTAAAAACTCTCATCTGAGATTTTGGACTTAGGCTGCCCTTTGGATTAAAATCATTACTGAATCCCAAAGCAAGAATAAAATTTCACTGTGTCTATCTTAATTACCTTTCACATTCAAGTCTTTAATTCATTTTAATGGATTTTTGTGTGCACTGAGAGGTAGAGATAAAATTTCTTTTAAAGTGGATATCCAGTCATCCCAGTACCATTTACTGAATGGTTTATTCCTTCCCCAGTCATCTGCAGTACTAACTCTGTCACATCACTTTCAAATATATGTTAGAGGTCTCTTTCTGGGCTCTTCTCGGTTACACTGTCAATTTGCCAATCATTCTTTGGCTTCCTGATAAATTTGAAATGGCAAGTCTTCTACTGCCTCCCTTTCTCCTCCTTTCCTTAGAACATCTAGGTGATCCCTGGCTTTGACTTATCCTTGGAATTTTAAGATTTGAAAACTTTCTAGAAAAATCTTTAGGGAAATTTGATTGTAATGAATGGAATCTATACATTAGTTAGATACTGTTGGGACTTTAGGATTTGAGTTTTCCTATCTACTAAGGTATCCTCTTTACTTATTTAGATGTTCTTTAATGATTTGTAATAAAGTTTTATAATTTTCTCCATAAAAGTTTTAAACATACTTTATTACATTAATTATTAGGTACTTAATTGCTTAAAGGTCTAATATGTTTGAAAGACTAATTGCTACAAAAATTAGTCTCTTCTAAAAATGCACACTTTCTAAAATTTTGGTTTTTGGTGGCATACAGAAAAACAAATGATTCTTTATCCATTCATTTTGCTATATTCTTATTAATTTGACTTAAGAACTTCTTATATTTTAATATCATCTGTGAATAAATAGGTTTCTTCTTTTGCAGTCCTTATCTTTTAATTTTTTACCTTTACTTGCTGACTGGGATAAACAAAATATATGTGGGCTAGGATGGGGTATGCCACTGTGCAAGAACAGAAGTACCACGTTGAATGTAAGTAGTTATAGTTGTCTTTTTCCCAATGCTGATTTTTCAAGGAAAATTTCTAAAATTTCTCCATTAAGAATGACATGGCTGTAGTTTTGGGTAGATACCCTGTATCAGATAAGGGAGAACAATTTTTTAAATAAGAATTTTCTAGTATCTGGTTTATTCTAGTGGTGTAGAGGGTGGGCTTTAGTCAAAACACTTGGATATTCATTTTTTTATTACCCAAACACCACCATCTAGTTCTTAAGGAAGTCATTCCTGTAAGGGTTAAGGAGGTCAGCGACTGAACTGCTCTTGTAATTTGAAGTCTCTGGCCAGTCTCACTGCTGAGGACAGGATCTTCTAGACCCTCAGTGGTTGCTGTTGTCCCCAGTAATTGCTGCTCAGAAGTTTTTGCAAGTAGCTTGCCAGGGACTAGAGAGTTGGTCTTTCTGTGGGTAATAGAAACGTCAATAAAAAACATGGTGGTAGAAAACCCTGATGATTAAGATACATTGACAGCTAAGTGAGAGTCTAAACTGCCCAATTTACAGCAAAATACTTTACTGCTCTAGAGAGAGTATATATGTTAGGGTGGTCATTTACTGGGATTCATATATCAAATGAATATCCAAGCTCAGATGAAATACTCCACCTAGGTGTTAGCAAGGAGAAACTGTTACATCGTCATCCACCAGGGGGCAATAGTGATGTTTGGAGTTCTAAAGTTTTTGAATGCCTATGAGGAAAACTGGAACTGGGATCCAAACAACAGTGGCACTCTGGAGCACAAATAAGGCTGGTTTTCCTTCCCTCCACTTGACATGACAGGGAAGCCTGGCGTGCTGCGGTGCATGGGGTCACAAAGAGTCGAACAGAACTGAACGACTGAAAAACAATAACACTTGACATGAGGCTCCCAGAAAATAGTGTCAGCCTCCATCCGGCTGACAGTGGGGCAAGATGGGTCACTGGGGGATCGTAAATTTCCTCTCCACTGCTTACGAGGCATCTTTCAAACCCTCGTAAGGGTGGAACAGATTCATTAACCACTCAGGCTGCCCAGAACTTTGGAGATGGGAAAACAGTCCCAAGCTGGTTTTAACTGTGAAGAGAAACATGACCTATAAGTGAAAGTGTTAGTCGCTCAGTCATGTCCTACTCTTTGTGACCCCATGACCTGTAGCCCGCCAGGCTCCTCTGTCCATGGGATTCTCCAGGCAAGAATACTGGACTGGGTAGCCATTCCATTCTCTAGGGGATCTTCCTGACCCAGGGATTGAACCAGGGTCTGCCACATTGCAGGCAAATTCTCTACAAGTCTGAGCCACCAGGGAAGCACTACAACTCTAAGGAAACAACCAAATAACTTTCTAGACAGGGCTTGTAGGGCACCAGGATTGCAGCTTCATGACTGCTTCCTGGGAAGTTCCTTTTCTCCCAGCTCCAAAGTTTGTGAGTTGGTGGGGTGTACTGGAAAAGAATCCTGAAAGAATTCAAGAAACCTGAGGAAGAAAAAAGAGAGGAACAGAAACATATAGGTTGAACGTCCCTTTCTGAAAAGAACCACAATTTAACTGGGACACAGTATTTAATTCACCAGATGTTAGTTTTAGACTGAGAGTTCTGAAGGTTGTTTCCTCTGTTAATCCCTGCACTAGGTGTGAGGCAGGATACACCTGTAGATGGGGTGGGATGGCGCACCCCAAAGGGCAGAAACAGAAGCACCCCAAGTATTTTATTTATCTTTCAAGTGTACTATGGGTACGAGATCAAAGGGTCTGTTCGTATTCTTGTTAGAATAATCCTAAAATGTAAATGTGAAGGCATTTAACAAACTCATTCTTTAAAACATGTCAATTACTTTAGCATTTTGAAATTAATTTTGTGTTATAATGTCTACTCCAGTATTCTGGCCTGGAGAATTCCATGGACTTGCAAAGAGTGGGACACAACTGAGAGACTTTCATTTTCACTTGGTTATGAATATTCCTTCTATCTTTTTCAGTTCCTCAGTAACAAGTTGAAACTGGGTGATTGTAGAAGGATAAAGAACCCTGGATTAGTAAATAAATAAGGAAAAAAGGCTCAGTGCAACATGAAAATCTAGATCCTGTTGTTCATAAAGGAGGAAAAAAGTGTAAGAAAGTACTGATATAAAAGCTTTCCCTTTTAAAAAGTATTTTATTACTTATTTGACATAATAGGGATAATCATCATTCTAAGTAAAAAATAAAAGTTTTTATTTATTAGCATGAATTTTATCATTAATCATTATATTGTACAGTGCCAATTTTTATGTTTTAAACTCATGTGGAATCATATTTTATAGTTCATACTTAAATATGTATTTTGTTCTTTCCTGAACAATTGAAATCACAAACTACTTAATTCATTTCTTATTACCCACACATTATACCAATACTCACTGTCTTTCGTTCACTAATTAGTAAGGAAGAATTGAAAGGAAAAGGGACTCTGGGTTATCTTAGACTTTCTTTTCTTGTATGTTGTAGCTTCTAGTTAAGTGGCATGGATAAGAAAGAATGTAATAGGTCTTTTTAAAAATATATATATTTGTGTCTCCCAGAATCCCATTACTTTCTTTCTCTGAACCAAGTTCTGGTTCAAATGAAAAGCATGAGCTGTTCGGGCTGTCAAGGTACCCACTTATTCAGTCTTGGATGTATGAAGATAAAACGAGCATACAATTCTGGTGGACTTAGGATGCATGGGAGTTGAGTGAGACCCAAAGTCAGTGCACGTTAAATCTGTTGTGTTCCACATAGTACTAATACTATGTGGAAATGGTTGGCAAAGTTCTGTGGACACATTTGCATTTATCTCCTCTGCTCCAGTGTCTCTTTGAACTTCACTCGCAAAGTACAAATTCAAAGATAAAATTGCTAAGAATTCAGAGCTTTTCAGCAAGTGCAGGGCACTTCTGAGCGTGGGGCTCTGTGTAACTGCATTTGTTGCGTGTCTGTGAACTGGCCCTGGAAGCTACAGATCCAGGCCCAATGTCGTCCTCTCCTTGTCTGATGCTTATAGATTCCATCCTGGCTGTTACTATGTATACATGCTAAGTTGTTTCAGTTGAGTCTAACTATTTGCGACTCTATAGACTATAGCCCTCCAGGCTCCTCTATCCATGAAATTCTCCAGGCAAGAGCACTGGAGTGGGTTGCCATTTCCTGTTCCAGGGCCTCTTCCCAGGTTTGAAACCCACATCTCTTATGTCTCCTGCATTGGCAGGTGGGTTCTTTACCAGTTGCACCATCTGGGAAGTTCCTACGTATATGGGCTACTAAAAGTAAGCTGCTTTCAGACCTGGCTCTTGGCATTGGTGTCCTTAGGGTGAGCACAGATGAAGAAAGCCGGTAGACCAGATTCTGCCTGGAATTTGGGGGATGCTCCACTTAGGGGTGCCTTGCTTCTTTCAGCCCAGAAAAAGAGGTCTTGTAGATGACCCACTGTCCCCTGTGGACAATTGATGTCCTCCACTTATCAGGAACTGCCTGCCAATGAGACAGAACTGAACTTTTCTGGAATATCATACAAGTCTCACCGAAGATTTGGAACTTTCGTGACCTTGACTATCATTTTTATGATGACTACTAATTCTGTATCTCAAGCCCAGGGACTTTCTGTTCGAACTTCAAACCCACAATTCTAACCACATATGTGACTCTCCAGTGGAATGCTTCACTGCCACCTCAGACTCAAAATATCCAACTCAGTTTATTGTGTGTGTGTGTGTGTTCAGTCACTAAGTCGTGTCCGACTCTTTGTGACCCCATGGACTGTAGCCTGCCAGGCTTCTCTGTCCATGGGATTTCCCAGGAAAGAACACTGGAGTGGTTGTTATATCCTTCTCCTGAACCAGGAGGGCATCTTTCTGAACCAGGGATCCAATTAGATTCTTTACCACTGAGCCACTAGGGAAGTCCCAATTTATTGCACTATTCCCTAAATGTTCTCCAGCTCCTTCTTCAGAAATTCCCATTTTGGTAGCAGCTACACAATCCCATTCAATATCACAGTAATCCAAGCCTATGCCCCAACCAGTAACACTGAAGAAGCTGAAGTTGAACGGTTCTATGAAGACCTACAAGACCTTTTAGAACTAACACCCAAAAAAGATGTCCTTTTCATTATAGGGGACTGGAATGCAAAAGTAGGAAGTCAACAAACACCTGGACTTACAGGCAAATTTGGCCTTGGAATATGGAATGAAGCAGGGCAAAGACTAATAGAGTTTTGCCAAGAAAATGCACTGGTCATAGCAAACACCCTCTTCCAACAACACAAGAGAAAACTCTACACATGGACATCACCAGATGGTCAACACCAAAATCAGACTGATTATATTCTTTGCAGCCAAAGATGGAGAAGCTCTATACAGTCAGCAAAAACAAGACCAGGAGCTGACTGTGGCTCAGATCATGAATTCCTTATTGCCAAATTCAGACTTAAATTGAAGAAAGTAGGGAAAACCACTAGACCATTCAGGTATGACCTAAATCAAATCCCTTATGATTATACAGTGGAAGTGAGAAATAGGTTTAAGGAACTAGATCTGATAGATAGAGTGCCTGATAAACTATGGATGGAGGTTCGTGACATTGTGCAGGAGACAGGGATCAAGACCATCCCCATGGAAAAGAAGTGCAAAAAAGCAAAATGGCTGTCTGAGAGGCCTTACAAATAGCTGTGAAAAGAAGAGAAGTGAAAAGCAAAGGAGAAAAGGAAAGATATAAGCATCTGTACGCAGAGTTCCAAAGAATAGCAAGAAGAGATAAGAAAGCCTTCTTCAGCAATCAATGCAAAGAAATAGAGGAAAAAAAACAGAATGGGAAACACTAGAGATCTCTTCAGGAGAATTAGAGATACCAAGGAAACATTTCATGCAAAGATGGGCTCGATAAAGGACAGAAATGGTATGGACCTAACAGAAGCAGAAGATATTAAGAAGAGGTGGCAGGAATACACCAAAGAACTGTACAAAAAAGATCTTCACGACCAAGATAATCACAATGGTGTGATCACTCACCTAGAGGCAGACATCCTGGAATGTGAAGTCAAGTGGGCCTTAGAAAGCATCACTACGAACAAAACTAGTGGAGGTGATGGAATTACAGTTGAGCTATTTCAAATCCTAAAAGATGATGCTGTGCAAGTGCTGCACTCATTATGCCAGCAAATTTGGAAATCTTTGCAGTGGCCACAGGACTGGAAAAGGTCAGTTTTCATTTCAATCCCAAAGAAAGGCAATGCCAAAGAATGCTCAAACTGATGCACAATTGCACGCATCTCACATGCTAGGAAAGTAATGCTCAAAATTCTCCAAACCAGGCTTCAGCAATACATGAACCGTGAACTTCCAGATGTTCAAGCTGGTTTTAGAAAAGGCAGAGGAACCAGAGATCAAATTGCCAACATCTGCTGGATCATCGAAAAAGCAAGAGAGTTCCAGAAAAACATCTATTTCTGCTTTATTGACTATGCCAAGCCTTTAACTGTGTGGATCACAATAAACTGTGGAAAATTCTGAGAGATGGGGATACCAGACCACCTGACCTACCTCTTGAGAAACCTGTATGTAGGTCAGGAAGCAACAGTTAGAACTGGACATGGGACAACAGACTGCTTCCAAATAGGAAAAGGAGTACGTCAAGGCTGTATATTGTCACTCTGCTTATTTAACTTCTATGCAGAGTACATCATGAGAAATGCTGGACTGGAAGAAACACAAGCTGGAATCAAGATTGCCAGGAGAAATATCAAAAACCTCAGATACGCAGATGACACCACCCTTATGGCAGAAAGTGAAGAGGAACGAAATAGCCTCTTGATGAAAGTGAAAGAGGAGAGTAAAAAAGTTGGCTTAAAGCTCAACATTCAGAAAACGAAGATAATGGCATCCGGTCCCATCACTTCATGGGAAATAGATGGGGAAACAGTGGAAACAGTGTCAGACTTTATTTTTGGGGGCTCCAAAATCACTGCAGATGGTGACTGCAGCCATGAAATTAAAAGACGCTTACTCCTTGGAAGGAAAGTTATGACCAACCTAGATAGCATATTCAAAAGCAGAGACATCACTTTGCCAACAAAGGTCCATCTAGTCAAGGCTATGGTTTTTCCTGTGGTCATGTATGGATGTGAGAGTTGGACTGTGAAGAAGGCTGAGTGCCAAAGAATTGATGATTTTGAACTGTGGTGTTGGAGAAGACTCTTGAGAGTCCCTTGGACTGCAAAGAGATCCAACCAGTCCATTCTGAAGGAGATCAGCCCTGGGATTTCTTTGGAGGGAATGATGCTGAAGCTGAAACTCTAGTACTTTGGCCACCTCATGCGAAGAGTTGACTCATTGGAAAAGACTCTGATGCTGGGAGGGATTGGGGGCAGGAGGAGAAGGGGACGACAGAGGATGAGATGGCTGGCTGGCATCACTGACTCAATGGACATGAGTCTCAGTGAACTCTGGGAGTTGGTGATGGACAGGGAGGCCTGGTGTGCTGCAATTCATGGGGTTGCAAAGAGTCGGACATGACTGAGCAACTGAACTGAACGGACACAATCCCAAGCTATGGTGGAGGTAATGAAAATAATGCTGACCTCCCTCAAAAGATCCCATGCATGTACTGCTATAGACTGTGCCCCCAACCCTGCAGCAGGTCACCACTGACCCACACCTTCACCGGAGACTCCCGGACACCCGCAGGCAAGTCTCCTGTGGGGTCACTGTTCCTTCCTCCTTGGTCCTAGTGCACAAGGTTCTGTTGAGCCCTCCAAAAATCTATTTCCCAGGCCTATGTAAGTGCTGGTAGCTCTATGGTGGGGTTAATGGTGACCTCCTCCAAGAGGACTTATGCCATACCCACACCCAGAGCCCCTGTCCCTGCGGCAGACCACTGTTGATCCATACCAGATGGAGAAACAGTGAAAACAGTGTCAGACTTTTTTTTTTTTTTTGGCTCCAAAATCACTGCAGATGGTGATTGCAGCCATTAAATTAAAAGATGCTTACTCCTTGGAATAAAAGTTGTGACCAACCTAGACAGCATATTCAAAAGCAGAGACATTACTTTGCCAACAAAGGTCCATCTAGGTCATGTATGGATGTGAGAGTTGGACCGTGAAGAAAGCTGAGTGCTGAAGAATTGATACTTTTGAATTGTGGTGTTGGAGAAGACTGTTGAGAGTCCCTTGGACTGCAAGGATATCCAACCAGTCTATCCTAAAGGAAATCAGTCCTGAATGTTCATTGGAAGGACTAATGCTGAAGATGAAACTCCAATACTTTGGCTACCTGATGCTAAGAGCTGACTTATTGGAAAAGACTGTGATGCTAGGAAAGATTGAGGGCAGGAGGAGAAGGGGACGACAGAGGATGAGATGGTTGGATGGCATCACCAACTGAATGGACATGAGTTTGAGTAAACTCTGGGAGTTGGTGATGGACAGGGAAGCCTGGCATGCTGCAGTCCATGGGGTTGCAAAGTCAGACATGACTGAGCAAATGAACTGAACTGAACTGAATACAATCCCAGTATCCCCTCTGTCTTTACATCACTCATATTCAGTTTGTCACCAAGTATATGGTAACCAGCTTAAAAAGTTTTTTTTTTTTATTGAAGGATATTTGCTATACAAAATTTTGTTTTTGTCAAACCTCAACATGAATCAATCATATATATATATATATGTATGTATATCCCCTCTCTTTTGAAGCTCCCTCCCCATCCCACCCCTCTAGGTTGATACAGGGCCCCTGTTTGAGTTTCCTGAGCCATATAACAAGTTCCTGTTGGCTATCTATTTTAAATATGGTAATTAAGTTTCCATGTTACTCTTTCCATACATCTCACTCTCTCCTCCCCTCTCTCTGGGTCCATAAGTCTATTCTTTATGTCTGTTTCTCCATTGTTGCCTTGTAAATAAATTTTTTAGTACCATTTTTCTAAATTCCATATATATGCATTAGAATATGATATTTACCTTTCTCTTTCTGACTTCACTCTGTCTAATAGGTTCTAGGTTCATCCACCTCATTAGAACTGACTTGAATCAGTTCCTTTTTATGGCTGAGTAATACTCCATTATGTATATGTACCACAAGTTCTTTATCCATTCATCTGTTGATGGTCATCGAGGTTGCTTCCATGTTCTAGCTATTGTAAACAGGGCTGCAATGAACAATGTTGGTGAAACCAGCTTTTAATTGTCTCTTGCATCCAGGATCCACTCTCCATTTTCAATGCCCCAGCATAATTCAGTTCTTCCTTAGCTTTCTTCCTGCCTCCAGACTCATCCCTTCCCAAATATCCCCTAGACTGCTGGAAGAATTTATCTTAGAAAAATATAAAATTTATGATTCAGTTCAAACATTGAAGAATTCTAAAGTAGTTTATAGTATAACCTATAGACCCATCAAGCTTTGCTAAATCTTAACTTGTCAAATTTGCTATTTTAAAAAAAGAAATAAAGCTTTGCAAATATGGTAGTAGTCACTTGTACCTATTTGGTTATCCAGAATTTATGGTCATATTCAGGTTAGTTTTCACTTTTATTAGTGATATGACAGTTCTTGTATTCTGACCCATATTTTCTTGTGCAAATTTAAGAATTTTTCTAAAGTACAGTCCTAAAAATGGAACTAAATGTTTCACTTTACCCCATGTTGCCAAATTGCTCCTTCTACCCCAGTCCTGTCCATTCCCCGCCCCCTCCGCCCCTGCCCAATGATCACTACATTTGGTGCTTATCCTTCCTGTTTTGGTTTTCATATGTTTACTGTAAATGGATTTTTTCTATACACATTATGGTTGTTGTTCAGTTGCTCGGTCGTGTCCACAGTCCATGTGGTCCCATGGACTACAGCATGCCAGGCTTCCCTGACCTTCACTATCTCTTGGAGCTTGCTCACACTTATGTCCGTGGAGTCAATGACCCTAGCCAACTATCTCATCCTGTCACCTCCTTCTCTTGCTGCCCTCATTCTTTCCCAGAATCAAGGTCTTTTCCAATGAGTTGACTCTTAGCATCAAGTGGCCATATTAACATAAATTTAAAAAACTATACATAGATGTTATCGTACTGTACATATTCAACTTTCATATTTCATTGACTATTGTATTTTTTAATTTAATCATATCAAAGCTTCCCTTTCAGTCATTTATTTCAGCATTTCAATTTCAATTTTTGTCACTTAGTATTTCATTATCTGAATGTACCAAAATTTGGTTATCCAGAATTTATGGTCATATTCAGGTTAGTTTTCACTTTTATTAGTGATATGACAGTTCTTGTATTCTGACCCATATTTCCTTGTGCAAATTTAAGAATTTTTCTAAAGTACAGTCCTAAAAATGGAACTAAATGTTTCACTTTACCCCATGTTGCCAAATTGCTCTCTAAAGTAATTGCACTCCAAAGTAATTGCACTGATACACATTTTTCTCTAGCACTTTTCACTCCTTTCCTCAACATTTCTGTTTATAAGTAGAACTGTCGAGTTACATTTCTTTTTGTCAAAGTGTATATTATTGTCATTTTAATTGTTTTCTCTGATTATTAAATATATACCTTCTTTTCTTATGCTTATGGATCATTCAAGTGTTATTTTCTCTAAACTACCTGTTCAGTGGCATTGCTTTTTTAAAACTTATTGGTTTGTAGAAATTTGTAAGGTTTTTTTGTTAGGTGTATGCATTGCAAGTATCTTCTGTCTTTGTCTTTTCATTTTGTTTGAGGCTTTGAGTTACTCCACATCCTTGTCAATATTTGATATTGTCAGTCTTTTCAATTTTGGCCATTCTAAGGACTGTAATCAAGTGGGTTTTATATTTACTTTGTCTTATTCAGAATTTGCTGGGCTTTTTCAATCTGAAGACAAACCTTTCATCAATTGTGCAAATTTTGTCCTTAGCTCTTCAAATATTGTTTCTTTCCTATCTCCCACAGCTTTCCTTTGGAACCCTTAGATGTATGTTGACATTTTTCATCCTATTCCACAAGTATAAATGTTTTTTCCACATTTTCAAATTCTTTGTATCTCTATACTATGTTCTAGGAAATGTCCTGAAATCTATCTTCTAGTTAACTAGTTTTTTATTCAACTGTATCTAATTTGTTATGTAACTTATCCATTCAGTTTTCTCTTATTTTGACTCCTTTTCTTCTGCTTTCTGTATTCAAAAAGTATCTTTCTGAGGGTGTCTATTTTTAAGTCTCTACCTATCCTTACATTTGTTTGCTGAATCTCACTCAGGGCCTGTTGTTACTCTGTTTATAAGTTTGGATCATGATCTATACCACAAACCTTAACTGCAAGAATTCTATATAACTTGGTTTATTTACTTTTCCTTTTATAGAGGTTTTATAACTTTTAACGCCAGATTCCTCAGGATGTTACTGGGTAGGGACCACTTTTTTTTCAAACTCCTTGTCTGGGTATCTGAACACTACAGAGAATATGTATTTAACTCCAAATTCATATTAGGGCTGGCCTGAAGTTAAAAACCCTTGGGAGAGATTTTATTCCTTGGAAATACTAGGAAAAGACAATAAACCCACTTTGCCATCCTCTTAGAGGATGGGTATCTTCTGGTCTATCCTGAGAGTGAAGCCCTTCAGGAACCACAGCTTTCTGTGGGATCTCACTTGCAACTCCCTACCTTGATGAAACTCAAACATTATCTCCTATGTTCATGTTGTTATCAGACCCAAGCTCCATGTTGCTGGGACTGATTATTCCTTTCCCCTATGGCACTAGAATCATTACAGTACTTTTCAGTACCTTCCTTATTTTTGGCCTCTAGGGTTTCAATACTTTGTAGAGAGCTCAGATCATTATTTAATAGATGTTTCTTATATATTACTATGTATTTCTAGGTATTTCTAGTAATTAAGAGAGTTTTTTAAATGTTATTGTGGCACATAGCCTCCAAATAAAGCAGGCTACAATTCCTCTCATTCTTGCATGCTCATGCTGCCTCTTACATCAATAAGCTGAGTTTATTTTCCCTCTCTTGAATCTTACCAGTAGGATGTTGTAGGAAGAATATTCTGGGACCTCTGAGCCAAGGTCTTAAGTGTTCTGGCAACTTTTACTTTCTTTTTCTTGGAGTCCGGCCACCATGTTACAAGGACATCTAGGCTAGACTAATGAATGACTAGTGACCACAGTCAGAGAAGCCCTGGGGAAGAAGAGCGCATCTCTGGATGTTCCAACTCTGGCCCAGTTCCCAGCTAAACGCAGGTACATTAGTAACCCTAACTGACATCATGTGAAGCAGAACAAAATAGCTAAGCCATGCCAAATTCTTGACTCACAGGATCATGAAAAATAAATTCTTGCTTTAAGCCATTAAATTTTAAGGTCATTTGTTCCACAACAATGGATAATGAGACAGAGCTACTTACCAGAAAATATGAAGGATCATTCTAACATGCAAATCTAACATATTATGTTTTGATGCATTTCATACCCATAGTATAGTGGAAAAGACAGACATGAGCACATGTAATTTAAATATGAGTCAATAAATACTATAATAAAAGCATGCACAATACTATGAGGCTCATCCAAGCCAGCCCTGGCAGAGGGGAAAAGGGGGTCATTTATATATAGTTATTAACAATCTCATGTTAGACTAATTTTCCTGTTCTTTTTGGACAAGTTACTATGTTGCATCATTTTTGAATGTCTACAGCCTATTATAGTTTTGGTCACATAGTTGGCATATAATTGGTGAGTGAACTAATGTGGTCTAATTTGGAAAAGCATGTAAATCACATTGTTCCTAATCTCAATTTACTAAGGGTATACAATTGATACAGCATTAAAAGAAATTTTCCATGACTCAGAGCCTGACCGGCCATAACTGCATAGTGACATGGTGTGATGTCAAGTGCCTTATGAAATTAAACCCCTTGCACTCGTTCTCATCCTCTGGCTGGAAGCTCACATTACAATGTAAGTATGTTATTCCTTTAGCTAAGTTCTTTCAGGCTAGCTGAAATCTACCCCTCTATTGCCAGGGGGAGAGTGTCACTCACATTAAGCTATGATGAGTTATCTTCCCCTAGTATGAATGGGTTTTATATCTTTCCAGAGAGGTTATTTGAATGGAAAAAAGAGGCAGAGGAAATTTTAGGATCTAAAGGGAACTACTGAAAATGATCATTGCCCACTTACCATTAAGCTGAGAAAATGGTCCGGTCCTCTTTTTAACAATAAAACAGAAAAATAATAGAAAGGCAATGTATATTGTCACACTCTGTATATACCCACACATTTGTCCAAACAAAGGACAGAATACTCATTTCTCCTAGGTGTTAAAATCTACTATTTTGTTAAAAAGTACTCCCTATACTCTTTCATAGTTCTTGGTAGGTTAATTTTTCAAAAAATTATTTTAAATGAATTAATGTTTTAAAGAAATTGTGATAAAATATATAACATAAAACTTACCATTTTAAGTGTACAGTTTGTTGGCATTAAGTACATTCACATTATTGTGCAACCATCAACACCGTTCATTTCCAGAACCTTTTTCATCTTGCAGAACTGAAACTATGCACCCTTTATATAATGATTCCTGGTTTTCCCTCTCCAAGCCCCTTCCAACCACCATTCTAATTTCTGTCTCTGAATTTTACTACTCTAAATACCTTATGAGTAGCATCATACAGTATTTGTCCTTTTATGACAGGTTTGAAAAAGCAGGAAGTCAAGAGATACCTGGAGTTAACAGGCCAAGTTTGGCCTTGGAGTAAAAAATAAAGCAGGGCAAAGGCTAAGAGAGTTGTGCCAAGAGGACGCACTGGTCATAGCAAACATTCTTTTCCAACAACACAAGAGATAACTCTACACATGGACATCACCAGATGGTCAATACTGAAATCAGGTTGATTATATATTTTTTGCAGACAAAGATGGAGAAGCTCTATAGAGTCATCAAAAACAAGACTGGGAGATGACTGGCTCAGATCATGAACTCCTTATTGCTAAATTCAGACTCAAATTGAAGAAAGTAGGTAAAACCACTAGACGATTAGTTCAGTTCAGTTAGATGTGTAGTCGTGTCCAACTCTTTGTGACCCCATGAACTGCAGCACGCCAGGCCTCCCTATCCATCACCAACTCCCAGAGTTTACCCAAACTCATGTCCATTGAGTTGGTGATGCCATCCAACCTCTCATCCTCTGTCATCCCCTTCTCCTCCTGCCCTCAATCTTTCCCAGGATCAGGATCTTTTCAAATGAGTCAGTTCTTTGCATCAGGTGGCCAAAGTATTGGAGTTTCAGCTTCAACATCAGTCCTTCCAATGAACACCCAGGACTGATCTCTAGGATGGACTGCAGTCCAAGGGACTCTCAAGAGTCTTCTCCAACACCACAGTTCAAAAGCATCAATTCTTTAGTGCTCAGCTTTCTCTACAGTCCAATTGTCACATCCAAACATGACCACTTGAAAAACCATAGCCTTGACTAGATGGACCTTTGTTGGCAAAGTAATGTCTCCACTTTTTAATATGCACTGTAGGTTGGTTATAATCTTGCTTCCAAGGAGTAAGCATCTTATAATTTCATGGCTGCAATCACCAGCTGCAGTGATTTTGGAGCCCCCCAAAATAAAGTTATCCACTGTTTCCCCATCTATTTCCCATGAAGTGATGGGACCGGATGCCATGATCTTTGTTTTCTGAATGTTGAGCTTTAAGCCAACTTTTTCACTCTCTTCTTTCACTTTCATCAAGAGGCTCTTTAGTTCTTCTCCACTGTCTTCCATAAGGGTGGTGTCATCTGCATATCTGAGGTTATTGATATTTCTCCCGGCAATCTTGATTCCAGCTTGTGCTTCATCCAGCCCAGCATTTCTCATGATGTACTCTGCATAGAAGTTAAACAAGTAGGGTGACAATATATAGCCTTGACGTACTCCTTTTCCTATTTGGAACCAGTCTTGTTCCATGTCCAGTTCTAACTGTTGCTTCCTGATCTGCATACAGGTTTCTCAAGAGGCAGGTCAGGTGGTCTGGTATACCCATCTCTTTAAGAATTTTCCACAGTTTCTTGTGATCCACATAGTCAAACTCTTTGGCATAGTCAATAAAGCAGAAATAGATATTTTTCTGAAACTCTCTTGCTTTTTCCATGATCCATCGGATGTTGGCAATTTGATCTCTGGTTCCTCTGCCTTTCTAAAACCAGCTTGAACATCTGGAAGTTCACAGTTCACATATTGCTGAAGCCAGGCTTGGAGAATTTTGAGCATTATTTTACTAACATGTGAGATGAGTGCAATTGTGTGGTAGTGTGAGCATTCTTTGGCATTGCCCTTCTTTGGGATTGGAATGAAAACCCACCTTTTCCAGTCCTGAGGCCACTGCTGAGTTTTCCAAATTTGCTGGCATATTGAGTGCAGCACTTTCACAGCATCATCTTTTAGGATTTGAAATAGCTCAACTGGAATTCCATCACCTCCACTAGCTTTGTCTGTAGTGATGCTTCCTAAGGCCCACTTGACTTCAGGTATGAACCTATTCAGGTATGACCTAAATAAAATCCCTTACAATTATACAGTAGAAGTGACAAATAGATTCAAGGGATTAGATATAATACAGTGCCTGAAGAACTATGGATGGAGGTTCATGACATTATATAGGAGGCAGTGATCAAGACCATCCCCAAGTTAAAGAAATGCAAAAATGGCAAAATGGTTGTCTGAGGAGGCTTTGCAAATAGCTGAGAAAAGAAGAGAAGCTAAAGGCAAAGGAGAAAAGAAAAGATGTACCCATCTGAATGCAGAATTCCAAAGAACAGCAAGGAGACTTAAGAAAGCCTTCCTCAGTGATCAATGCAAAGAAATAGAGAAAAACAATAGAATGGGCAAGACTAGAGATCCCTTCAAGAAATTTAGTGATACCAAGGGAACATTTCATGCAGAGATGGGCACAATAAAGGACAGAAAACATATGGATCTAACAGAAGCAGAAGATACTAAGAAGAGGTGACATGAATACACAGAAAAGAAGAAAGAAAGAAAGTTAAGTCACTCAGTCGTGTCCAACTCTTTGCGACCCCATGGACTATAGCCTGCCAAGCTCCTCAGTCCATGGGATTTTCCAGGCAAGGATATCACTGCAAGCTGGCTCTTTACCATCAGGGAGTACACAGAAGAACTATACAAAAAAGACCTTCATGAGCCAGATAACCAAGATGGTGTGATCACTCACCTAGAGCCAGACAACCTGGAATGTGAAGTCAAGTGGGCCTTAGGAAGCATCACTATGAACAAAGCTAGCGGAGGTGATGGAGTTCCAGTTGAGCTATTGCAAATCCTAAAAGATGATGCTGTGAAAGTGCTGCACTCAATATGCCAGCAAATTTGGAAAACTCAGCAGTGACCACAGGACTGGAAAAGGTCAGTATTCATTCCAATCCCAAAGAAAGGCAATGCCAAACAATGCTCAAACTACCGCACAATGGCACCCATTTCACATGCTAGCAAAGTAATGATCAAAATTCTCCAAGCCAGATTTCAACAGTCCGTGAACCAAGAACATCCAGATGTTCAAGCTGGACTTAGAAAAGGCAGAGGAACCAGAGATCAAATTTCCAACATCCACTGGATCATAGAAAAAGCAAGAGAGTTCCAGAAAAACATCTACTTCTGCTTTATTAACTACAAACTGTTTATTAACTATTAACTGTTGGTCAAGGAACAACAGTTAGAACCGGACATGCTACAACAGACTGGTTCCAAATTGAGAAAGGAGTACGTTAAGGCTGTATAGTGTCAATCTGCTTCTTTAACTTATATGCAGAGTACATCATGCAAAATGCCCAGCTGGATGAAGCACAAGCTGGAATCAAGATTGCTGGGAGAAATATCAGTAGCCTCAGATATACAGATGACACCATCCTTATGGTAGAAAGTGAAGAAGAACTAAAGAGCCTCTTGATGAAAGTGAAAAAGGAGAATGAAAAAGCTGGCTTAAAATTCAAAAAACGAAGATCATGGCATCTGGTCTCATCACTTCATGCCAAATAGATGGGCAAACAACAGAAACAGTGAGACACTTTATTTTGTGGGGCTCCAAAATCACTGCAGATGGTGACTGCTGCCATGAAATTAAAAGACGCTTGATCCTTGGAAGAAAAGCTATGACTAATCTAGACAGCATATTAAAAAGCAGAGACATGACTTTGCCAACAAAGGTCTGTTAGTCAATTTGTGGTTTTTCCAGTAGTCATGTATAGATGTGAGAGTTGGACTATAAAGAAAGCTGATTGCTGAAGAATTGATGCTTTGAACTGTGGTTTTGGAGAAGACTCTTGAGAGACTCTTCCCTTGGACAGCAAGGAGATCCAACCAGTAAATCCTAAGGGAAGTTAGTCCTGAATATTCATTGGAAGGACTGATGCTGAAGCTGAAACTCCAATACTTTGGCCACCTGATGTGAAGAACTGACTCATTGGAAAAGACCGTGATGCTGGGAAAGATCGAAGGCAGGAGAAGTAGGGGACGACAGAAGATGAGATGGCTGGATGGTATCACCGACTTTATGGACATGAATTTGAGTAAGCTCCAGGATTTGGTGATGGACAGGGAAGCCTGGCGTGCTGCAGTCCATGCGGTCACAGAGTCAGACACGACTGTGACTGAACTGAATGACTAGTTTATTTCACTTTGCATGTCTTCAAGTTTCATCCATGCTGTAGCATGTGTCAGAATTGCCTATATTTTGGGGGAGAGAACAAGATGGTGAAGGAGCAGGTGGACGTGGAGTACATCGTTCCCCATGGATACGTCAGGAACACAGCTTCAAACAAAGAAGTGCATGCAGAACACCAGCTGAGAGCGGACAGGAGTACCTGACCAGTAGAAAAGAATATATAGCATCACTCAAAACTTGTAGGATGAAGGAACTAGGGGGAAAAACAGGAGTGTTAGGACTGGGCCTGCCCTCTGCAGGTGGGGGAACTGAATGAGGGGGTATGATCCCCACATCAGGGTGGTTGTCTGAGTCAGAGGACAAACATTTAAGGCTGAGAGTGAAACAGCTGATCTGTGGCAGCCTAAATGGAATGAGAATCAGATAGTTGCCGCAGCCATACATACCTGGGACAGGAATGCTGGTCCCCTGGAAGGCACAGTGTCTGGGAGCTGGGGTTTAGGGATAGTGGAACAATCCCAGAGCGAGGACTGCTGTTGACTGCAGAGAGAGGGACTGAGGGGATGTGGGGAGGAGATTCTGGGGGGAAATGCCTGTGGAGGAACGCCAGGCAGCCATGGAAGCAAGGCAATACTGCTGAGTCATGTGTAGGGGGTGGATCCATCACCATAGCCTCTCTCCCCACATGTCAGCATAGGCAGCTGAACAATAGAGAGGCTGGCCCATCAAACGCCTGATGCACTGAACTACAGAGTAGGACCCCACCCAGGGTTCTCCATTAAGTGACTGACACACTGAACTACAGAGTAGGGTCCCACCCAGGGTGCCCCTTTAAATGTCTGATGTGCCAATCTACACAGTAGGACCCCAGCCAGGGGGCCCCTCTGTGTGCCTGATACACTGAACAACAGAGAAGGACCCCAGGCAAGGGAACTCTCTAAGTGCCTGAATGGACAGAGCTAAAGAGAAAGACTGGCCCAAGAGGCCTTCTGATTGCCAGATACAAGAAGCTGGAAAAAAGACTCTGATAGGGCCATAATTCCTGCAACAGAGGCAGTCCATGTCCCTGAACACTTGGTGCCGCTAGGGTCCCCACATGCCAAGCAGCTGTGCCACCTTCATGCTCAACTGTCACTGGAGCAGAGCTGCCACAGGCAAAAAATGTCTTGTGTCTATGTGTGCAGGGTCACTTTGGTCGTGTCCAACTCTTTGTGACCCTGTAGACTGTGGCCTGCCAGGCTTCTCTGTTGGGGAGGGGGGTTCTCCAGGCAGGAATATTGGAGTGTATTGGCCAATACTGGTTGCCATACCCTTCTAGAGCACTATATTTCCTGCTTCCCCAGCTGCCAACTCCCCTGAGTACCTGGTGCTGCCAGAACCCTGTGACTCAAGCAGCTGCACCACCTCCACACGTGGCCCTCAGAGGGGCAAACCCAAGTCCTCCAGGGCAGCCCCAGGAGCAAACCCCAGTGGACGACCCATATTGTAGAGATGGAAATAAAACCACAATTGAAACCCAGGGGCAGTTTGGCTAAGGAAGAAGACTTCAAACCTTTCCACCAGCTGTATAAGTTGCAGATTAAATCCACAAGATCAACTAGGCAGACTCTGTGTCTGTGGAATATATAAAAGGTCATTGAGAGCACCCACAAAAGAGAAAACACTAGTCATGATAGCTGTGGACACTGGAGACAAGAACACACAGGAGTAGGACCAGATTAGAATCTGAGCTGCCCCCACAACAGGTCCCGAGATTAGCAGAGTGTTGGAGGGCATCCTAGGGAGGTGAGGGGGACTGTGACTCCCAGAGAGGGAAAGGACTCTGACAGCAGTGACTCAAGAAAAACATTTACTATTCCTATTTTTTGACTTGTCCTGTAGAATCTTTTGGATTTTTCTTTTCTTTTTTTCTTTTCCCCTCCTCTAGTTGTCAATTTTATTGGCACTATGAAATCCAATTAAGTTTTTTTTTTTCCTCAGTCACATTTTTTATTTTTGTTAGAAACCTGTCTCTACGTTGGGTTTTTGCAGTTATGTGGAGTTTTCCTCTTTTTTTTTCTCTTTAATTTTTAAAACCTACTATTTTTTTCTACATTTATTCCTTTGTTTGCTTTTCATACTGTTCTTTCCCCTTGCAGTTAATCTTTAATGTATATAAATCTTCTGCATCTACCTCAAATATTTAACTTTGCATATCTATTTTTTCTTTCTTTTCTTTCTCTCCTTTCCTCTCAACATATTTGTTAGTTTTATTTTCTTTGCTTTATTTCCCAATTGACACTTTGCTTTAGTTTTGTTTTCCAGTTTGTGCTTTAGTTAGTTTTGTTCTGGTGGATATTAATTTTTGGTTTCCTTTGTTTGCCAGGTCAATCCATTGTACTTTATTTTTGTTGGACTGTTTTGATTTTGCTTATGGGTGTATATGTATATGTGTATATTCCATTATTTTAATTATTATTTGCCTGATTTTGTAACTGCCATTTGTCTGGGATTCATCTTTGGTTTCTCACTCTGGATATTTGTTTAAATCTCATTTAATGCCATAACAAACCACTTGTGGAATCTTCGTTTCTGACCAGAGATCAAGCCCCGAGGCTTTGGAGTGGGAGCACTGACTCCAAGACCCTAGACTACCAGAGAACTAACTCTAGGGAGTATCAAATAGAGAGAACTCACACAAACAAAACCACCTGAATATAAGACCAAGCCATATCCAACTACCAGTAGCACCCTGGTGCAACCAAAAAACAAAAATACAAATCCAATCACCAGCAGACAGGTTTACCACCTCATTCAGCCTTGTCCATCAGAGGAAAAACAAACAAACAAACAAAAACTCAGCACAAATCTCACCCTATATGAAGCTTACACAGAACACTGGACCAACCTTAGGAGGACAGAAACCAGAAGGAAGAAATAATTCAACCTTCTTCACAGAAAGAATTCAATCTTTCCTTGAAGGCTGGAAAAAGGAGAACTCAAACATAAGTTTAAAAAAATAATGAAAAGGCAGAGAAATACTACACAAATGAAGGAACAAACTAGAAACACAGAAGTCCAAATAAATGAAGAGGAAATATGCAAACTACCTGAAAAAGTGTTCAGAATAATGATAGTAAAGATGATTAAGACAAACAAACAAACCTTGAAAACATAATGGAGAAAATGCAAGAATCAATTAAAAAAGACCTAGAAGAATTAACGAATAAACATACAGAGACAAACAACACAGTTACTGAAGTTAAAAATACTCTAGAAGGAATCAATAGTAGAATATCTGAAGCAGATGAACAAATTAGTGAGCTGGAAGATAAAATGGTGGAAATAACTTCTGAAGAACAGAATAAAGTAAAAAGAATGAAAAGAACTCAGGACAGTTCTCTGGGACCATATCAAATGAACCAACATTCAACTTATAGGGGTCCCAGAAGAAGAAGAGAAAAGGAAAGGGTATGAAAAAAATTTTGAGGAGATTGTAGGTGAAAATTTCTCCAACATGGAAAAGGAAATGGTCAATCAAGTCCAAGAGGCACAAAGAGTCCCAGACACATACTAATCAAACTGACAAAGACTAAACACAAAGAAAGAATATTAAAAGCAGCAAGGGAGAAGCAACAAGTAACATACAAGGGAAACCCCATATGCTTAACAGCTGATCTTTCAGCAGAAACTCTGCAGGCCAGAAGGGAATGGCAGGATATATTTAAAGTACTGAAAAGGAAAAATCTACAACCAAGATTACTGTACCTGGCAAGGATCTCATTCAAAATTTATAGAAAAATAAAAAGCTTTTCAAACAAGCAAAAGTTAAGAGAATTCAGTACCACCAAGTCAGCTTTACAACAAATGTTAAAGGGACTTATATAGTAAAGAAATACAACAGAAAAAAAAAATCTACAAAATCAACCCCAAACAGTTACAAAAATGGCAATAGGAACATATACATCAATAATTACTTTAAATGTAAATAGACTGAATGCTCCAAACAAAAGACAGAGAGTGGCTGAATGAATACAAAAACAAGACCCATATATATGCTGTCTACAAGAAACCCACTTCAGACCTCAAGACACATATAGACTGAAAGTGAGAGGATCGAAAAACATATTCCATGCAAATGGGAAGCAAAAGAAAGCTGGAGTAGCAATCCTCATGTCAGACAAAAGAGACCTTAAAATTTCATGTTGATGTATGGCAAAACCAATACAATATTGTAAAGTAATTAGCCTCTAATTAAAATAAATAAATTTAAATTAAAAAAATTACAAGAGATAAGGAAGGACACTACATAATGATCAAGGGATCAATCCAAGAGGAAGATATAACAATTGTAAATATCTATGCACCCAACATAGGAGTACCTCAATACATAAGACAAACACTAATAGACATAAAAGAAGAAATTGACAGTCACACAATAATAGTAGGAAACTTTAACATCCCACTCACACCAATGGACAGATCATCAAAACAGAAAATTAATAAGGAAACACAAGTCTTAAATGATACATGAGATGAGATGGATCTTATTGATATCTTCAGGAAATTCCATCCAAATGCGGAAGAATACACCTTCTTCTCAAGTGCACATGGAACATTCTCCCAGATAGACCCAATTTTGGGTCACAAATCAAACCTCAGTAAATTTAAGAAAATTGAAATCATATCAAGCATCTTCTTTGACCACAATGCTATGAGACTAGATATCAGTTAAAAGGAAAAAACTGTAAGAAACACAAACACATGGAGATTAAATAACACATTTCTAAATAACCAACAGGTTACTGAAGAAGTCAAAAGGGAAATCAAAAAATGTCTAGAAACAAATGACAATCAAAACCTATGGGATGCAGAAAAAGCAGTTCTAAGAGGGAAGTTTATAGCAATACGATCCTACCTCACGAAACAAGAAAAACATTGAATAGACAACCTAACTTTACACCTAAAACAATTGGAAAAAGAACAAAAAAACCCCCCAAAATTAGTAGAAGGAAAGAAATCATAATGATCCAAGTAGAAATAAATGAAAAAGAAATGAAAGAAACAATAGTAAAGATTAATAAAACTAAAAGCTGGTTCTTTGAGAAGATAAACAAAATTGACAAGCCTTTAGCCAGACTCATCAAGAAAAAAAGAAAGAAGAATGAAATCAACAAAATTAGAAATGAAAAAGGAGATGTTACAACAGACATGCAGAAATACAAAGGATTATAAGAGACTATTACGAACAACTATATGGCAATAAAATAGATAACCTGGAAGAAATGGCAGATTCTTAGAAAAGTTCAATCTTCCAAGACTGAACCAGGAAGAAATAGAAATTATGACCAACCCAATTACAAGCACTGAATGTGAAGCTGTGATTAAAAATCTCCCAAAAAACAAAAGCCCGGGACCAGATGGCTTCACAGGAGAATTTTATCAAACATTTAAAGAAGAGCTTAATGCCTATCCTTCTAAAACACTTTCAAAAAATTTCAGAGGGAGGAACAATCCAAACTCATTCTACGAGGCCACCATCACCCTGATACCAAAACCAGACAAAGACAACACACAAAAAGAAAAATACAGGTCAATACCACTGATGAATATACATGCAAAAGTCCTCAACAAAATTTTAGCAAACAGAATTCAGCAACACATCAAAAAGCTCATACACCATGATCAAGTTGGGTTTATTCCAGGGATGCAAGGATTCTTCAATATATGCAAATCAATCAATGTGATACTCCATATTAACAAATTGATAGATAAAAACCATATGATAATCTTATTAGATGCAGAAAAAGCCTTTGACAAAATTCAGCACCCATTTATGATTAAAACACTTTGAAAAATGGGCATATAAGGAATCTACCTCAACATAGTAAAGGCCAGGTATGATAAGCCTACAGCAAACATTATTCTCAATGGTGAAAAACTGAAAGCACTCCCTCTAAGATCAGGAACAAGACAAGGGTGTCCATTTTCACCACTATTATGCAACATAATTCTGGAAATCCTAGCTATAGCAATCAGAGAAGAAAAAGAAATAAAAGGAATCCAGATCAGAAAAGAAGTAAAGCTCTCACTGTTTGCAGACAACATGATACTGTACATATAAAACCCTAAAGATAGTCTCAAAAAATTACTAGAGTTAATCAGTGAATTTAGCAAAGTTGCAAGATACAAAATCAATACACAGAAATCACTTGCATTTCTATATACTAACAATGAAACATCAGAAAGAGAAATTAAGGAACCAATCCCATTCATCATTGCAACAAAAAGAATTAGATATCTAGGAATAAACCTACCTACAGAGACAAAAGAACTGTACACAGAAAACTATATGACACTAATGAAAGAAAGAATTGATGCTTTTGAACTGTGGTGTTGGAGAAGACCCTTGAGAGTCCCTTGAACTGCAAGGAGATCCAACCAGTCCATCCTAAACAAAATCAGTCCTGGGTGTTCTTTGGAAGGACTGATGTTGAAGCTGAAACTCCAATACGTTGGCCACCTGATGCAAAGAGCTGACTCATTTGAAATGACCCTGATGCTGGGAAGGATTGAAGGCAGGAGGAGAAGGGGATGACAAAGGGATGAGATGGTTGGATGGCATCACTGACTGAATGGACATGAGTTTGAGTAAACTCTGGGAGTTGGTGATGGACAGGGAGGCCCAGCATGCTGTGGTCCATGGGGTCACAAAGAGTTGGACATGATTGAGCAACTGAACTGAATGAAAGAAATCAAAGGCAGCATAAACAGATGGAGAGATATTCCATATTCCTGGGTAGGAAGAATCAATATTGTAAAAATGACTATACTACTAAAGGCAATCTACAGATTCAATGTGATCCCTATCAAATTACCAATGCCATTTTTCACAGACCTAGATAAAAAATTTAACAATTCATATGGAAACACAAAAGACTGTGAATAGCTAAAGGAGTCTTGAGAAAGAAGAATGGAGCTGGAGGAATCAACCTTCCTGACTTCAGATTATACTACAAAGCTACAGTCATTAAGACAGTATGGTACTGGCACAAAAACAGAAATATAGACCAATGGAACATGATAGAAAGCCCATAAATAAACCCATGCACCTATGAGTACCTTATTTTTGACAAAGGAGGCAAGAATATACAATGGGGCAAAGACAGCCTCTTCAATAAATGGTGCTGGGAAAACTGGACAGCTACATGTAAAAGAATGAAACTATAACACTTCCTAACATTAAACACAAAGATAAATTCAAAATGGATTAAATACCTAAATGTAAGACCAGAAACTATAAAACTTAGAGGAAAACATAGGCAGAACACTTGATGACATAAATCAAAGCAAGATCTACTATGACCCATCTCCTAGAGTAACAGAAATAAAAACAAAAGTAAACAAGTGGGACCGGATTAAACTTAAAAGCTTATGCACAGCAAAGGAATGGGAGAAAATAACAGCAAATGAAACAACTGACAAAGCATTAATTTCCAAAATATATATAAGCAGCTCATACAACTCAATACCAGAGAAACAAACAACTTATTCAAAAAGTGGGAAAAAGACCTAAACAGACATTTCTCCAAATAAGACATACAGATGGCTAACACACACATGAAAATATGCTCAACATCGCTCATTATTAGACAAATGCAAATTAAAACTACAATGAGATATCACCTCACACTGGTCAGAACGGGCATCATTGAAAAGTCTACAAACAATAAATGCTGCAGAGGGTGTGGAGAAAAGGGAACATTCTAGCACTGTTGGTGGGAATGCAAATTGATAGTCACTATGGAAGAAGGTATGGAGATTCTTTGAAAAACTAGAAATAAAACCACATCATGACCCAAGAATCCCACTCCTAGGCATATATCCTGAGAATCAAACCAAAACTGAAAGACACATGTATCCCATTGTTCATTGCAGCCCTATTTACAATAGCTAGAACATGGAAGCAACCTAGATGACCAACAATGGATGAATGGATAAAGAACTTGTGGTACATATACATAATGGAATATTACTCAGCCATAAAAAGGAACTCATTCAATTCAGTTCTAATGAGGTCGATGAACCTAGAACCTATTATACAGAGTGAAGTAAGTCAGAAAGATAAAGATAAATATTGTATTCTAACGCATATGTATGGAATCTAGAAAAATGGTACTGAAGAATTTATTTACAAGGCAACAATGGAGAAACAGACATAGAGAATAGGCTTATGGACATGGGGTGAGGGGAGGAGAGGGTGAGATGTATGGAAAAAGTAACACGGAATCTTACATTACCATATGTAAAATAGATAGCCAACGAGAATTTGCTGTATGGCTCAGGAAACTCAAACAGGGGCTCTGTATCAAACTAGAGGGCTGGGATGGGGAGGGAGATGGGAGGGAGGTTCAAAAGGGAGGGGTTATATGTATACCTATGGCTGATTCATGTTGAGGTTTGACAGAAAACAACAAAATTCTATAAAGCAATTATTATTCAATAAAAAATAAATAAATTAAAAAAAAGAATTGCCTATATTTTTAAGTTTGAATAATGTTCCCTTATATTATATACCACATTTTATTTACTGATTTACTCATTGATGGACATTTAGGTTGTTTCAACCTTTTGGCTATTGTTAATAATGCTGCTATATAAGCATGGGTGTGCAGATATTTATTCAAGTTCCTGCTTTCAGTTCCTCGGGTATATACCCAGAAGTATAATTGCTGGATCACATGATAATGCTATATGCAATTTTTTGAAGAAAAACCATTTTCCATAGCGGCTGCACCCTTTTACATTCTTACCAGCAATGCACTAGGGTTCCAATTTCTCCATATCCTTACCAACACTAGTTATTCTGTGTTTATTTATGTTTTTTAAATATAGTAGCCATCCTAAAGGGCTTCCCCAGTAGCTCAGCTATAAAGAATCTGCCTGCAATGCAGGAGACCCCAGTTCAATTCTTGGGTCAGCAAGATTCCTGGAGAAGGGGTAGACTACCAAATCCAGAAATCTTGGGCTTCCCTGGTGGATCAGATGGTAAAGACTCTGCCTACAATGTGGGAGACCTGGGTTAGATCCCTAGGTTGAGAGGATCCCCTGGAGGAGGGTATGGCAACCCACTCCCGTATTCCTGCCTGGATAATTTCATGGACAGAGGAGCCTGGTTGGCTACAGTCCATAGAGTTGCACAAGACTTGGACATGTGTGAGTGACTAAGTATGCATTCATGCCATCCTAAAAATCTGAAGTGTTAACTTGTGATTCTGATTTGCCTTTCCCTGGTAGTTGGTTTTTATGACCTTCTTTCTAATATTTAACATTATTCTTTTAAAGGAGTCAGACATCTCAAGGCAGAGAAAGTTAATGAGCATAGAAAGATAATGCCTCTATATGAGAAAAGCAAAATGGATGTTGGTGTCTGATGGTGAACACTAGACATATATATATATATCTAATACAAGTAAGAGCGAGGCTCTGAATTTCCCTTTATAGCCCTTCGGAGATTAAAGATCCTTGCATGAAGAGGTATGCTACTGGCAGCCTCCAGAGAACACCAGAAGGCTGTGGGTTTGATTGTCTTAGGCCCTGGTCTGCAATCCTTGGCAGTGGGTTCAGGAATAGTAGGCTATCTGGGTTCTGCTTTTGGTCCCATTGATTCTCATTACTACATAAAACTCTAAGCTGGGGAATTTGAGTTATAAAACAGTTTCAGAGAATCCTGTTAATTCTGCTAGGATGTTTGGGGGCAGCAACCAAAATTATAACTCTCTTATATTATGTGAACTCAGTTTAACCCTCAAGAAAATGACATGAAAAACTGAAGGACTCTTGAATCACATCAAAGCTATCTGATTTTTCACCACAGGGCCATAGGAGAAGAAATATTTAATATGTGCTAGGCATTGGGCAGCCCCACTCCAGTACTCTTGCTTGGAAAATCCCATGGATGGAGGAGCCTGGAAGGCTGCAGTCCATGGGGTCGCTGAGGGTCATACATGACTGAGCAACTTCACTTTTGCTTTTTACTTTCATGCATTGGAGAAGGAAATGGCAACCCACTCCAGTGTTCTTGCCTGGAGAATCCCAGGGATGGGGGAGCCTGGTGGGCTGCCGTATGGGGTCACACAGAGTCGGACACGACTGAAGTGACTCAGCAGCAGCAGCAGGTATTGGGCGGAGAAGGCAATGGCACCCCACTCCAGTACTCCTGCCTGGAAAATCCCATGGACGGAGGAGCCTGGTAGGCTGCAGTCCATGGGGTCGCTGAGGGTCATACATGACTGAGCGTCTTCACTTTCACTTTTCACTTTCATGCATTGGAGAAGGAAATGGCAACCCACTCCAGTGTTCTTGCCTGGAGAATCCCAGGGACAGGGGAGCCTGGTGGGCTGCCATCTATGGGGTCTTGCAGAGTTGGACACGACTGAAGCGACTTAGCAGCAGCAGCAGCAGGCATTGGGTTAGATTCTTTTCATATAATATCTTATAAATTGTATATTACTATATTTTACAAGCAAACAAACAAAACCCCAAAAACAGGTTAGTGATTTGCTAAGGTCACATACTTAGTGCTAAAAACAGAACTAAAATCCAGGTGTAGTTCTAAACCATGCTACCTCTGGAAATACCTATTACACATTGGACATATTATGGTTATTTTTATATTTCCTTTAGTGACTAAAGTAGGTTATCTTTGCAATTCACAGATTAGGTTTGGTATCCTTGGAAGTATTATGGAATTTTGGAAAGTGAAAGTAAAAGTGTTAGTTGCTCAGTCGTGTCTGATTCTTTGAGACTCCATGGACTTTAGCCCACCAGGCTCATCGGTCCATGGGATTTTCTAGGCAAGAATACTAGAGTGACTAGCCACTCCTTTCTCTAAAGGACCGTCACAACCCAGGGACTGAACTCAGGTCTCCTGCATTGCAGGCAGTTTCTTTACTGTCTGAGCCACCAGGGAAGCCCATGGAATTCTGAAATACTCTAAAAATGGCTCAGTTGAGAAAAGATGCTGATTCTAGCTTGATGCTTATTAAAAAGTGTATAGCTGTGAATAGATATTCTATGATTTACTTACAAATGCTTGAGCTTATCCAAGTCACAGAAAAGACTTGGCATAGCCTTGTTTATCAGAGTCAGATTCCAGAAAATGTAAACCCCAGAAAAATTAGATTTTTTATCTTTCAAACTCTTTGGGCAGTGAATTGCATATAAAGAGGTAGCACAAGCCAAGAGGTGATTATACCACTGTTTCTGAGTTTCTGTTCTAACACCACTTTGTTTACCTCACTCCTGTTGACCAAAAAACCATTTAAAATATATTAAAAATATAAAACCTGCCCTATAATAACACTCAATTGCCTGCCATGTGATAGCAATGCTCAGGGGCACCTTTTATCTAAGGACTTCACAGGGCTTTATAGACTCATCAACTCACAATCCATCTGTTTTACTTCATTTTATAGCAGAGAAACAGAGGCATCATGGAAATCACACAATATGTTGTACAGCAGCTTAATAGGGAATTCTTCAGATTCTGAGTCTTTGGTCTGTTCATTCCTGACTTAATAAGAATTCCCCAGAGATGGAGAGCAAGAAACATCATAGTTAGTATTATTGAGAGTTTATTAAGTTCTCAACTCTGTACTAAATGCTTTGTATGTATCAGTTTGAATGTATGTTTCACCTTACAAATTCTATGAGGTGGAAGCTGTTATTATCAGGTAGAACAACTGAGGACCAGAGAGGTTGTTATTGCTGTCAATTTATAGTAAATGATGGAAACAGGATTCAAACCAGCCAGAGTCCATGTGCTAGGTTCTTGCATGACATTGCCTCTCAACATAACAGAAGGTCTTGTGTTTTAAACATATTAAAGCTTAGTGGTTTCAGAGAAAGCAGCCATCTTGCTCTGAAACATACAAAAGTGTATATCAGTGTATTAATTGATATTCTGCAGAGAAATAGAACCAACAGGATGTGCATGACTATAAATCTATAAATATTAATAAAAAACTTAAAAAATATATAAAGAGATTGGTTTTAAGGAAACTGGCTTACATGATTGTGGAGGCTTTTGGTCTTTGGTAAGTCCCATATCTTTAATCTGGCAGGCTGGAGGCCAGGAAAAAGCTGCAATCTGAGTCCAAAGGCAGTGTTTTGACAGAATTCCTTCTTGGTGAGGGAGGTCAGTCTTTGTTCTATTAAGGCCTTCAACTCACCAGATGAGGTTGACCTACTTTAGGGAGAGTAATCTGCTTTAACAAAATCCACTAATTTAAATGTTGCTGTTGTCCAAAAAACACATTCACTGAAACATCCAGAGGGTTTGATCAGGTGTCTGGGTACCGTGATCTAGCCAAGTCGACATGCAAGACTAATCATGACAAACAGACAGTATCAGGGAAGTTTTTCTGATGATTAATAAGCCATTATCTGATCCTCTAGTCAGAAGGGGACAGAGATTTCAGTTTCTGTATAAATCAGACCCTAGAACCTCCTTTTATAACCTCGTGGGCTGTGTGAGATACAGGGCAGGTGCCAGGACACACTGTCCCCTGTTGACTTTGCTATCTTGAGTGGACTGGGGGTCTGACCCTGAAGTCAGGGTCCACCCTCCCTCTACTCCTCTTCTGTCATAGCTCTGGGTTACTGAAGACCTTCATTGTGGACTATCTTCGTCATCAGAATCATGTATTGATACCTTCCTTCATCTGAACTCCCCTCTGAAACTCACCTGTCTTTGGTTTCCTGATCTCCATAGTTGGTTCTCTGTACTTTTCAAGGTAACTAACGCAGCACATCTTGAAATTCTAAATGCAATTCCTAACTTCCAAGGAAGCAAAGCTAAATTGTTAGCTTTTTAAAATTTAGGTCTTCTATTTTAAGTCCCTCTGGAGATCATACTGGTTACTTATAGGTTGCTCAGCAAATTGATGGCAAACTTTTTTAGCTTCTCTGTTTCCACCTTTGTAACACTGTGATAATACTACCATGTTCTATGTCGGGTTAGGGTGTGGGTTAGGGGTTAGGGTTAGGGTTAGGAGATACACATGAGAACATTTATATTAAAATGCCTTGAAAAGTAAACTTACAGTGTGTGTGCGATATTTGTAACTTCTAGAAGTAGTTCTTCTCTTATGGCTCCAAAGAGTGACTTATACCTTGTTCATCAAAACAGCCACGGTAGGTATTTCAGACCATGCAGAAGGAAACACTGACCCTGGCAAGAGGATGAGGTGGTTAGAGGATATAGGTGGTTAGTTATTTTCAGGTAGGACTCTTAGTACCTCCTAAATGTTACTTTAAAGTGCTCAGCAATTTCATTTTCATGGAAGAGTGACTTTGTTCTATGTATATGCTGATCTATTGGCTGGATTCTATTTATGAGCAAAATAAACTACTTAAGATATTATGGACATTTGAGTGATATAAATGGGACAAAAGAACAGTTGCAAATGATATCACAATAAGTATCAGCTTCAAATTATCTCTCAGCCCTTAGCTAAAGATGCAATTAAGCTGGCTATTACAAACTCAAATTTATTAGCCATATTAAATAATTACACAAGTGATAAAATAGAGCCCTCAAGAGATGGATAATAAAACAGTAAAGGAAAGAAATAAAACTAAAAATTAAAAGGAGGCACTGACCCAGTTATGGATTAAATTTAAAAATAAATACAATTAACACTATATTCATTGAGCAGTTATGCTATACCAAACAAACATGGTTTTAAGCTTATTATATGTGACAACTCATTTAATTGTCATAGCAGTCATATGAAGAATTATCATTTCCATTTTACAGATGAGGAAAGATGCACAGAGAGGTTACTACTTTGCCCTAGGTCACACAGCTGGTAAAAGGTACAGCCAAAAGTTGAACCCAAGCAGGCAGTCTGATTCTAGAGCCTGTGTTCTTATTGATCAGGCTAGATTAAATGAGAGAAAGTGATTATCAAAGATCCATACAAAGTGACTATCAAAGATCCATACAAAATTCAAAGTATTATAGTCATGACTATGGTTAGAAGGTTCATTTAAGATAATCTATCAGAGCCCCTCTTCTTGCATCTGAGAGAACAGGCCTGGTTAATTACTCTGTTCAAGTTCACAGGTGAACTCCAGCAGAAGCTAAATTTGCTCTATTTTAGACATCGATACTGTCAGCACCCTACATCACCCTTCCCCCATTACATTGAGAGTGTGGATTCTAATAATTGGGTTGCAATTCTGGCTTTTGCCAATGCTAGCTTAAGATAGTTCAGTGCATTGAAAGAAAAAAATGATGGCAAACTGGAGTAGGGAGTTAAATAAATTAAAATAGTAGCAAAAAGACAATAACATCTCAATTACTGACACTCTTTTAGGGGCAGATTTATTCCTAAGATTCAGCAAGTCCCCATGACTTTCTGACACTTGAATGAACGTCTGCATATTAAGTGACTGCCTCTCCAACTTTCACCACTTACACACCTATGTGTCCAATCCCACACAGAATTCCGGAGTTGAAAACATTTATCTATCTCACCACAGATCTCCTTCCTGAGAGTTGTGTTCAAAGATGTCTCCTTCAAAGACTGCCTTCAATACTTATTTTAATCATTTTGACAGTATTAAATATGCAAGTGCTAAAAATAAATTAGTTCAATAAAGTGGGGTTTTGAAAGCTTCCCCTCTTTACTCCAGAAATGTTCCTGTCTTTTAGACTCACATTTTCCAGTAACAAACCCCAAATAATAATTTAAGGAATGTAATTATTAGGTATAACTTGAAGGTTCCCAGCCTCACCAGCCTGTGGGAACAAATGAGATCACTGAAGTGTTTATATCCCACTTTTCACTGGTGTGGTGCTTGAGTCCCAGCTCCTAAGGCTTTTGCCACCAGAAAAGCCTATTAACAATATTCAAGGAATAAAGATAAAGTCTAACCTTTTTTCCCTTTATGCTTAGCCTAGTTTCACTTGCTCCTAGGGTGCTGTGTGCAGAGGCCATGCACACAGCACACTTCAGACCAGAGTTCTTAGTGGGAAATGATTGTGCCTGACACTTCAGCTTAGTGGACTGTGTGCAGAAGGGCTGCAGCAAGTCAAGATGGCGGTGGCACACTGTGTGTAGAGAGCTTAGGGGTTCCCTGGGGATGGACGGGTTTCTCTGCATCTGGATCTGTAGCTGTGATCTAATAGTTAGGTCTCTATAAGAAAAGTTGAAAGGAAAGATGATGATCATTTTGAATAGAATTCAGAATGCAGAGGAGTCTTTTAAGAATTGAAAAAGCAATTACTTCAGGTCCCTGCCCTGGCATCCCCAGACTTAGCTAAACCCTTTGACCTTTATATTTAAGACAGAAGGGTATTAGCCTTGAGGTATATCGCCCTTGAGGTATTAGCTCAAAAACTGGGGCTGCTTACTTGAGTGGTGCTTATTTCTTTAAACACTTAGGTCAAACTGCTAAAGGATGGCCTCCTTGCCTATGGGAAGTACTGCTACTATAGCCCAGATAAAAGAGGCTGAAAAGTTAACATCTGGTTAGCCAGTCACTATATGGACTCCCCACCAGGTTCAGGCTTTAGTGAGTTCTAAGGGAGCAGGATGGCTATTTTCCATATGTTGATTCAAGTTCAGGTTATGCTTTTAGACAACCTAGAGGCTACTATAAACACCTGTCACAAGATAAATCTTGCCACCCCACTGCCCACAGAAATGGGGGTCCCAAGAGTATGACTGTATAGAAACCATCGACGTGATCTATTCCAATTGCCCCAGCCTAAGAAATGAGCCTCTCCGAAATGCTGAATAGGAATGATTCACAGATGGGACCAGTTTTGTGAGAGCAAAAAAGGCTGGCAGGATATACAGTCATCTCCCAGGCCCAAGTCATTGGAGCACGCAACCTAATCCCAGGGACTTCTGTTCAAAAGGCCAAGCTTACAGCCCTCACCCAAGCCTTGTAGCTGATTGCAGGGAAGATCTTAAATGCTTATAAAGACTCCTGGTATGCCATTCTACATATACACAGGGCTATTTGAAAGGACAGAGGTATGCTTACTGTGAAAATAAACAGGTGAAACATGGCTTGAGCACATTGAAGTTCTTAGAAGCAGCACAGCTTCCAAAAAAGGTGGCAGTGATTAATTGTAAGGATCACCAAAAGGGGGATGGCAGAGTTAATAAAGGGAAACAAAGCCCTAGAATGACTAACCTGGCAACTACCCCTCATACCTTGAAGGCTAGATCCATCCAGTTGTTCAAAGTCCCCAAACGGGGCTTCAGTAGAGATCTAGGAGGTCATGTGTGGCTAGTTAGTGAACATGAGCCATGCTTCTTTCCCCAACTGTGGCTTATCAAGCCATCAGGAAAACTCATCAAGGAACTCACTAAGGGAGTGAAGCCTTACATAATTGGTTAGCTGATGTCATGGTAACTCCTGGCATTAAAAGTATCATCAGTCGGAGAGTTGACACAGTCCCCATCTACACAATGAATAACCCTAACACCAGGCCCCCAGAAGCCCCCAGACAAGGCCCAATCGTACCAGAGGGACATATACTGGGGAAGATAGGCTGATTTCACTGTCATGCCTGGATCATCAGGCAGCTTCAGGTAGAAAGATGCTGCCCCTGCATATGTTTTCAGGTTGAGTAGAAACACTCCCCCTTGAACTGAAATTGCAGCCAAAGTGGCTAAGGCCATTACTAAAAGAGATCATATCCAACTGTGGGCACCTAGGAGCTCTGCAAAGTGATAATGGCCCAGCATTGTGTCCCAGCTGACCAAGGAGATAACAAGTACCCTGGGCATAAAATGGACCTTGCACTTAGCCTAGCGACCCCAATCCTCAGGGAAAGTAGAGATATGATCAGACCTTAAAATGAACCTTAGCCGAGCTATGCCAGGAGACTCAAGAAAACTGAATTAAGTTACCCGCAGTTTGCCCTACTCTGCATGCAGTTAGCTCAAAGAGATAAGTTAAAGTTAAGTATGGTGGGATGAGCTAGGAGATGGAAGGGAGGCTCAAGAGAGAGGGGACATATGTATATCTATGGCTCATCCATGTTGATGTATGGAAGAAACCAACACAATATTGTAATTATCCTTCAATTAAAAATAAATAAAGAAAAAACAATAAAAGCTAAAAGTGTAGGGGGTAACGCAGAGGCATTAGGCCCATATTTGAGCTTCTAAAAATCACGTAAAATACTGCCTTGCTCAATGTGGGAATGCAGGTAATAATTTGCATAAAGTTTTGATTCCTAAAAAAAAAAAAAATATCAAAAGTAAAGTGTATATGAACTTATGTATGGTTGACTCATGCCCCAAGCAGAAAACCAATAAAAGTGTGACCAGGGATATTTAAGGATGGAACTTCACTGATTGTTGGATCTATCACTTCCAACCTGAAACAGGAAAGGACCATTAGATGAACTGTATTTAAGACGAACCTCAAAAACTGAAAATAAAGCACTAAATACCACTCTCCTCCTAGCAAGCAATCCCAATATAAACCCAACCACAGCAGTGAGCCTCAGCATCAGGGCACACCTAGATACCTTCAATTTTAGGAAAAATTTGCAGGTCTTTAAAGCCACTCAATAATTGTTGCATACCCTGGTGTCAATCCTACCTGATAGGCAACGTTACCCTTACAACTGGACAGTACAACTTGCAACCTGCAATGGAAACCACGTCCAAGTTCCAAACTGTAAATAGATTGATGTCAAAACTGGCCCCAGTTATGACACTTAGACAGTCCAAAAGAGAAAAACACAGCTAAGTAGAATATCTAGATGTCCCAGTAAGACCCCAGATATGTAGTTAGAATGCCAGGATACCAGTCCTTCAAGAACTCAAGTTAATGGCACAGGGTTGGTGGGTTTATAAGGAGGTTACATGTTCTTCAGAGAAGGCAATGGCAGCCCACTCCAGTACTCTTGCCTGGAAAATCCCATGGACGGAGGAGCCTGGAAGACTGCAGTCCATGAGGTCGCTGAGGGTTGGACATGACTGAGCGACTTCACTTTCACTTTTCACTTTTATGCATTGGAGAAGGAAATGGCAACCCACTCCAGTATTCTTGCCTGGAGAATCCCAGGGATGGGGGAGCCTGGTGGGCTGCCGTCTATGGGGTCGCGTAGAGTTGGACACCACTGAAGTGGCTTAGTAGTAGTACATGTTCTTAGGTAAGCACCCAAACTCAACAGGAGGCTGGGTATCCCAATGCTTGGACAATACCAAGGAAAGGGGCTATATCACCATTGGAACAGTGGGGCCAGATCCGAGGCTGACTGAAGTTTACAATCAGACCGTTAACAAAAAGGGGAAGCCACAATGCCCCAAAAGAGCAGCAGTACCCCTTTCAGGAGTCACTGTACTCACAGGCACGCCAGTGACCTTGGCCCAGGAAAACAAATACAACACGTGTCACCATAAAAAGGTAACAGCCCCCATGGAGACAATCGCCGATTAGTCTTGATTTCAATCCGTTATAAAAGTCTGTTGACTCACTGTTTAGGATTGTCATGGAAAACAAAATTGCCCTAGATCAGCTGACCAGATGAGGATCTATACATTAGCTAATACGAAGTGCTGTTTGTACTTCAACGAAACTGGCCTGTCTTGCTGTATCTCACTGTTGGCAGAACCCAGGATAGGCAAGGCGAGAGTGTGGAAGCTGGAAGAAGATGCAAGGAGACGTAGAAACTGCAGATACTCTTTATTCACAGCAGCAAGGCAGACATGCTTTACTCTCTAATGGCTGACAGAGCAGAAACAACAATTAGGCAACTGGACTCAAGGCCACTCGCCTAAACTTGATTACAAGAGCTTTTCAGGTGGTGCTTATATAGGTTATGCGCAGTGCTACAAATGATCTCAGCTGTTACATATTCATTATTTACAAAACGTGGGTCAAGAGCTGAGCGGATAGGGAGCCAGAGAGCCTGACCACTGCCATATCGGCTAATTTGCTCTTTCCTTACGTGGCCTAATTAAATAAAGTGCAGACAGACTACTGGAAAAAGCCACTTCTCTAGCAGAAATCCAGCAGCCTAATCTGGCTGGATAAATCTGGAGCGGGGCAAAACAGGCCCTCTCTTAGCGTCACTTTGTTTCTACTCTTCCTTGGCCCCTTAATGACCATTATTCTCTTGATAATATTTGGGCGATGCATGCTAAATGCTCTCCAAAAGCTTAGAATCCATAAAACTCCAAATGGTGGTTGCTCAGGGATGTGAACAGTTAGGGCTGAGGCCTGATGACAATCAAACACATCTAAAGGAAGCTGGGGAGAAGTTCTGCTCCTCCACCTGGGGGCTATTATTACCCCTAAATCAGCAAGGAGTAGTTACTGAAGAAGGACCTATGCCACTCAGCACCCCTCAAAAATCAGGAGCAGGACAAGAAAACCAGTAAAGCAGCATTAACAATTCACAGGGAATAAAAATAGAATCTGGGTAATAAAATAAGAGTCTAACCTTTTTTCCCTTTGTGCTTAATTTAGTTTCAGTTGCTCACGAGGTGCTGCATGGAGAGGCCTTGCCCCAAGAACTTTGGGCTAAAGTTCCCAGTGTGAAAAAGACACCCTGCTACTACTGCTGCTAAGTCGCTTCAGTCGTGTCCGACTCTGTGCGACCCCATAGACAGTAGCCCACCAGGCTCCCCGGTCCCTGGGATTCTCCAGGCAACAACACTGGAGTGGGTTGCCATTGTCTTCTCCAATGCATGAAAGTGAAAAGTGAAAGTGAAGTCTCTCAGTTATGCCCGACTCTGTGCGACCCCATGGACTGCAGCCTACCAGGCTCCTCCGTCCATGGGATTTTCCAGGCAAGAGTACTGGAGTGGGTTGCCATTGCCTTCTCCAGAAAAAGACACCCACTATACCTCAATTCAAGATGTTGTGGCGTGCCCTCTGCCGAGACCTAGACCCAACTGCACAGCTGTGCCTGTTTCTCGAGAGCTCCGTCACCTCACGAGAACTCTGCTGGCCCCGCGAGAACTCTGCTAGTCCCGCGAGAACTCTGCTAGTCCCGCGAGAACTCTCCCAACTGCCTGCCCAGATCAGATCAGAACAGTCGTTCAGTCGTGTGGGACTCTTTGCGACCCCATGAATTGCAGCACGCCAGGCCTCCCTGTCCATCACCAACTCCCGGAGTTCACCCAGACTCATGTCCATCGAGTCAGTGATGCCATCCAGCCATCTCATCCTCTGTCGTCTCCTCCTCTTGCCCCCAAATCCCTCCCAGCATCAGAGTCTTTTCCAATGAGTCAACTCTTCGCATGAGGTGGCCAAAGTACTGGAGTTTCAGCTTCAGCATCATTCCTTCCAAAGAAATCCCAGGACTGATCTCCTTCAGAATGGACTGGTTGGATCTCCTTGAAGTCCAAGGGACTCTCAAGAGTCTTCTCCAACACCACAGTTCAAAAGCATCAATTCTTTGGCGCTCAGCCTTCTTCACAGTCCAACTCTCACATCCATGCATGACCACAGGAAAAACCATAGCCTTGACTAGACGAACCTTTGTTGGCAAAGTAATGTCTCTGCTTTTGAATATGCTATCTAGGTTGGTCATAGCTTTCTTTCCAAGGAGTAAGCGTCTTTTAATTTCATGGCTGCAGTCACCATCTGCAGTGATTTCGGAGCCCAGAAAAATAAAGTCTGACACTGTTTCCACTGTTTCCCCATCTATTTCTCATGAAGTGATGGGACTGGATGCCATGATCTTCATTTTCTGAATGTTGAGCTTTAAGCCAACATTTTCACTCTCCACTTTCACTTTCATCAAGAGGCTTTTGAGTTCCTCTTCACTTTCTGCCATAAGGGTGGTGTCATCTGCGTATCTGAGGTTATTGATATTTCTCCTGGAAATCTTGATTCCAGCTTGCGTTTCTTCCAGTCCAGCGTTTCTCATGATGTACTCTGCATGTAAGTTAAATAAACAGGGTGACAATATACAGCCTTGACGTACTTCTTTTCCTATTTGGAAGCAGTCTGTTGTCCCATGTCCAGTTCTAACTGTTGCTTCCTGACCTGCATACAGGTTTCTCAAGAGGCAGGTCAGGTGGTCTGGTATTCCCATCTCTTTCAGAATTTTCCACAGTTTATTGTGATCCACACAGTCAAAGGCTTTGGCATAGTCAATAAAGCAGAGATATATATTTTTCTGGAACTCTCTTGCTTTTTCCATGATCTAGCAGATGTTGGCCATTTGATCTCTGGTTCCTCTGCCTTTTCTAAAACCAGCTTGAACATCAGAAAGTTCACGGTTCACATATTGCTGAAGCCTGGCTTGGAGAATTTTGAGCATTACTTTACTAGCGTGTGAGATGAGTGCAACTGTGTGGTAGTTTGAACGTTCTTTGGCGTTGCTCTTCTTTGGGACTGGAATGAAAACTGACCTTTTCCAGTCCTGTGGCCACTGCTGAGTTTTCCAAATGTGCTGGCATATTGAGTGCAGCACTTTCACAGCATCATCTTTCAGGATTTGGAATAGCTCAACTGGAATTCCATCACCTCCACTAGCTTTGTTCGTGGTGATGCTTTCTAAGGCCCACTTGACTTCACATTCCAGGATGTTTGGCTCTGGGTCAGTGATCACACCATTGTGATTATCTTGGTCATGAAGATCTTTTTTGTACAGTTCTTCTGTGTATTCTTACCGCCTCTTCTTAATATCTTCTGCTTCTGTTAGGTCCATACCATTTCTGTCCTTTATCGAGCCCATCTTTGCATGAAATGTTCCTTTGGTATCTCTGATTTTCTTGAAGAGATCTCTAGTCTTTCCGATTCTGTTGTTTTCCTCTATTTCTCTGCACTGATCGCTAAAGAAGGCTTTCTTATCTCTTCTTGCTATTCTTTGGAACTCTGCATTCAGATGTTTATATCTTTCCTTTTCTCCTTTGCTTTTCGCTTCTCTTCTTTTCACAGCTATTTGTAAGGCCTCCTCAGATAGCCATTTTGCTTTTTTGCATTTCTTTTCCATGGGGATGGCCTTGATCCCTGTCTCCTGTACAATGTCATGAACCTCATTCCATAGTTCATCAGGCACTCTATCTATCAGATCTAGATCCTTAAATCTATTTCTCACTTCCACTGTATAATCATAAGGGATTTGATTTAGGTCATACCTGAATGGTCTAGTGGTTTTCCCTACTTTCTTCAATTTAAGTCTGAATTTGGCAATAAGGAGTTCATGGTCTGAGCCACAGTCAGCTCCTGGTCTTGTTTTTGCTGACTGTATAGAACTTCTCCATCTTTGGCTGCAAAGAATATAATCAATCTGATTTCGGTGTTGACCATCTGGTGATGTCCATGTGTAGAGTCTTCTCTTGTGTTGTTGGAACTGCATTTTCTTGGCAAAACTCTATTAGTCTTTGCCGTGCTTCATTCTGTATTCCAAGGCCAAATTTGCCTGTAAGTCCAGGTGTTTGTTGACTTCCTACTTTTGCATTCCAGTCCCCTATAATGAAAAGGACATCTTTTTTGGGTGTTAGTTCTAAAAGGTCTTGTAGGTCTTCATAGAACCGTTCAACTTCAGCTTCTTCAGTGTTACTGAAGAACACTGTAGGGCATTGGGGCATAGACTTGGATTACTGTGATATTGAATGGTTTGCCTTGGAAACGAACAGAGCTCATTCTGTCGTTTTTGAGATTGCATCCAAATACTGCATTTCGGACTCTTTTGTTGACCATGATGGCTACTCCATTTCTTCTGAGGGATTCCTGCCCGCAGTAGTAGATATAATGGTCATCTGAGTTAAATTCACCCATTCCAGATCCTTATAAAGCAGCCCTATCTGTGTCCTGTCAGGAGAGCCTTTGCTCATACCTTTCTATTCTTTGATTAATGAGTAAATCTGTCCTGTGCTTCTGAACCAAACTGCATCTGGTTCTATTGATGCACGTGACAGGAGGAGGACGCCTGTTAGGGCTGGACTTGGGAGGGCCAATAGCACTTTGGTAGGCACTCTCATGGGTGGCACTTCCATAGTATCTCTGCTGGGCACAGAGTCCAGTGCTCGTGGCTGTCCTTCAAGTGCCTAGGGTGGAGTGGGTGAAACACTTTCCCCTTGGAATGAAATACAGACACAGGAAGTCAAAGCAGGGTCACTTGGTGGCCAGCGTGTTACAGAATTGAGGATGGTTAGCCTCCTCTGCTCAAGAGCAGGCCTGCGTCCAGTGCATAGGGTATTGGGTGCAGTGCCATTCTTGGTCAATTCTCAAGAAGCAGGAATTTTAAGGAATGCCTCCCTGAGTCCATGAAGTCATAGATAAGTTTTCAGGACTCTGAGAATGCCTCTGGAATGGTGTAAGAAATTGAGTGTTGTAGGGGCAAATGGAATTTTTTCTATGGAGAGGGCCCAGTACTTTCAGCAGATCCTCAAAGGGGTCCAAGAAGCTGAAAGACTAAGAACTATCTCCCTCGTCCAAACTTTGTTATGAGGTTATACTCCTTACCCCATTGCTCTGTCCTCTTTCCCAGAAGACTCTTCTTTTTTTCCTTTATTTTTTTAATTGAAGGATAATTGCTTTACATAATTTTGTGGTTTTTTGTCATACATCAACAAGAATCAGCCATAGTTACACCCATGTCCCCTCCCTCCTGAAACTTCCTCCCATCTCCCTCCCCATCCCACCCTTCTAGATTGTCATAGAGCCTCCCAGGGGATTCTTTAGGCCCCCTCCACTTGAGGCAGGCTGCAGGGAGAGAAGTCTGTTTCCTCTGCTCTGCAAATAGACTTTTCTCATGCCTCACCCCCTGCAAAACTCTCTAAACACGCTCAAATATGAGATATGACTATGTTCAAGACTATGGTTCTGAAAGACATCCTTGCTACATGAGTTTAATTAAATTTAGAAAAGGTAAGTTTGCACATCTTATTGCCAGTCCTCCTGCATTTGTAGTAGAGGTTGTATTACCATTTTAAAACAGCCTTGGGGGTGAAAAAACCTCTTAGAGAGAGTGACAACTTATTCTGGGGAAATAGTAGGAGTGGTAACGGAGAGTGTTGATTTAATTAATTTTACTGCCTATCTGCATTGCTCAGGAAGAGGTAAAATAACCAAATAAAATGGCAACATTTCATTTTCATGATCCCTGCAGTTAAGTTCAGGGGGAACTTACTAAACTGCAGAAGCTGCTGTGGAAGGCATGGTTCAAAGAATACGAATGAGACGGGGAGGTCCCAGCATTCAGAGGCAACTTGGGTCTCCTAAAACTGAGCTCAAGTGGGATTGTGGGCACTGGCTTAAAGCAAGGGAATGGCCCTCACCTAGGAGAGGGTACCCTCAGGTTAAGCATGGTGGCGGGAGGGGACTAGGGTAGCCAGTAGGGCATTTGGGAGGAGGTTTTATCTGCAGGGGAGCCTCATACTTCTTTAACATGTGTTGATTCACACTTTATTCCATACTTTTCCTTTTTTTTCCCTTTTTACTCCTAAGTGGTTCAATTAATTAACAAGTGGCCTGTATATCTTTCCTAGAACATTCCATTTTCTTCTAAGCTTCTTTAGGGATAGCTCCCACTTACTTGTGGGATCAGCAAAACTGCAGGCTTCCTTCTTCCTTTGCATCAGTTTGTTGTCATGGTTCCCCTCTGCTCCCCGGAGAAGGAAGTTAAAAACTGCGCTGCACTGGGCACACGGTGGGTCAAGGTTTTCCACTGCGCTTGCCAATGGAGCCGAGCACATCTGCAGTCTCTCCAGACTGCTCCCTTTCTAGACAGAACTGTCCTGAAGATGGGGCTGTGTGGACTGGGCAGGCTTCCCAGCCTTGGAGCCCTTGCAGCTGAAGCAGCATTTGCTCCTCAGACTTCACTTCTGGCCCCGCTAAATGCCAGATTGCTCCTGTCCTTAAGGGTTTTGACTCATTCTAAACTATCAAGTTTCTGCATTGCCTAAGAGCTTGGCTCCACTTTCTCTATTTGCTTGTAACAAGCAGCATTTTACCTACTTTCTGAGACGCTGAGAATGGGTAAGCAGGCCATGAGAATCGAACTCCAAGTGCGGAGGGCTGTGGGCCACTACTTCAGGCCTCAGGAAGTCAGTCCCAGAGCTGTAGCTCCACCCAGCTGGTCACACCCACTGACCTTATTGTGCAAACCCGGTTCACCTCCTCCACACTCACAGATGGCAGGGCTTAGCTTCCAGGTGTGCAGCAATGAAAACATGTGCAGGAGGCCTTCCATTACCTGCTGGTTTCTCTCTTCAATGGCTAATTGAGGCAGAGCTACGCAATGGGAAATTTGGTGAATACGATTGCTTTTCTGCCTGTAATGGAAGTTTTCCAGCTTTGCTCTGGTAAGTGTTGTAAAAGATGCAGAAAAGGGAGCTACACTTTTTTTCTCTGAGGTGTTCATGGTTGGAGCACATGCTAGTATTCATCAATGGCACCCCTAAATAAGAAAGCCACACCAATTGGCTAGCAAAGTGGGGCAAAATTCAAAAGGAGGAAAGAGAAATTAGAGAGTGCCTCCCTTCTTTTCTCTCTGTCATGGAAAATATGATTCTGGTTCTGTTGCCGTCTTCAGCTGTAGCAGGAGCATTTGACTCTGTGAGGATCCCCCTCTGGCTCAGTTTACAGATTCTGATCATAATGACATATGAGATCTCAGAGGGGAAATTAGATGACATTAGCACACAGAAGAGCCTGGTGGGCTGCCCTCTATGGGTTCGATGCGACTGAAGCCATTTAGCAGCAGTAGCAGCCGCAGACGAAGGCCGGCAAAATTCAAGCTCGTAGCAGATAAAGATCATTTATAACCTTCTAAACACTGTTCAACATATGCCATGGTTCTGAAGCATCTAAGACTTTTCAAGCATTCATGTCTCTAGCTATTATTTATTGTTATTATTTATTAAGTATGTGGGATCATCTTTCCCCACCCTCATTATCTTCATGATTTTTGGAGTCAGTCATACAGGAATTTGTGTAGATTGTGGGCAATTAAGTAATTAATATTATTTAGCATCAACAGTCTAACAGATTATTCTGTGTCACTTAAGGAATTTCTAATGTAGATAAGTAATTTTAGGAAGTTTATTTCCAGAGTTTAATTCTTTTCCATCAGAAGTTTAGCAGTAAATGATAAGTTTTCTCCCCAAATCTCCACGAACATAGTGCCAGATGACAGCTGAAATGCTCCGTAGGTCCATACCTAAGTGGGTTAGATGATGGTTTGATTAAGAAAAAAAAATACATCACTTAACCAAATATTCTTCCATCCCCCACTTAGAAAGCTGGTTTTTTTGTTTGTTGTTCCTCAGACGTACAAAATACATTTGCCTTCAGTAGTGATCAGGACACTAAATTTCTCTCACAGTCATAGGTGTGGTCCCTCTTTAGCTTTAAATAATTAGTAATCAATTAATGTATCTAATAATAACAAGTAATTAATAATAATGTATCTATACCTGGCTTCTCATTCAGGTCACCTAGAGAGTTTGTTTTCCTGTCAATGCCCAGGGCTCATCACCTACATTCTGCTTCAGTTGATGTAAGGCTTTGCTATTTTTGAAAGCTCCTCAGGTGATTCTCCTTTCCTGGAGAATCCCAGGGACGGGTCATGAGGTCATGGCTTTGCTATTTTTTGAATGCTCCTCAGGTGATCCTCCTTGCCTGGAAAATCCCAGGGACGGGGGAGCCTGGTGGGCTGCCATCTATGGGGTCACATAGAGTCAGACACGACTGAAGCGACTTAGCATAGCATAACATAGCAGGTGATCCTCGGCCTGATTCATTTCAGCATTATCAGAAACAAAATAAGTCAAGTTAAAACAAATAGACACATGTGAAAAGGAATCTACTACTCAATTTTTACTTTCCTTGAAGGGCTTAATAAGCTCCTTTAGGGCCTGGTGAGAGTCTCTTTATTTTAGTATTCTTAGCACTAGTGTCTGGCACCTCATGGCTTGTAGAATGAAGATGATTATTCATTCCTATTGTGCAATAGTGGTTTATATGTCTCAGAAGTTATTTTTTGACAACCTCAACTTATAAACACTATGGAACATCTGAAAGTAAAAAAAAAGAAAAATTAAAAAATGCTGCAGTTGAGCAGCTAAAGCATATGTCAAAAAACTAAAAATGGTTCTAATACACTTTATTCCTGGGAGCATCCTTCAGGCTGCTCGGTGAGCTCTGTTCTTATTTTACACACAGTTCTACTGGTCTTACTTCTCTGGTTCTTCATTCACAGAAACTTAGAGGAGTGACTAAGGACAATGACACATCACAAAAGTAAACAATGGAATTCAGAGGATATGATAGTTGGGGGACAATTTAGGATGAAGGCAAATAGCTGTACATACCCAGCAGCCCTGACCGGCCCTGACTTGGTGCCCATCATTCATGTGTTTATTGGGATTCACTAGTACGAGGTACCCTGCTGGATGTATAGGGATGACAAAGGTGAACACTTTCATTGAGTAGGAGTGAGTATTTACCTTGGCTGCAGCTTCATTATTCTTGCTCTTGAGCTGCTTAAAACACAGGAGTGTCAAGCTGCCGCTGCTTAGTTTTCACATAGCATTTTTTGCTGTCCAGAGCGCTTCATAATTTTTTATTACTGAGGCCCTAGTTCAGGTCATCCTGTGGCCGCATAACTGTCTCTCTGGTCTACATAGCCTTCTCTAACCCACACTTTATATTTCTACCAAAAAGATCTCTCTAAATGCAAATCTGATCATATGACTCCTAGTTAAAACCCTCGAATGATACCACAGGCCACACGACTTCACTGAGACTTCTGCATGAGGTTCTTCATGACTGATCCACTGACTGAGTCAGCTCATCTCCCAGCTGACTATTACCCTGTTTTTAGTAATAGTAATAGTATTACTATGACCATGTTTCCCATTTTCAGGTTCTATGACCTGCTCAGGATTCCCTCCATACACTGTATTTCCCACTTCTGTGCCTTTGCTCACACCATTCCTTCTTTTTGGAAAGATTTTTCTTTTCCCCACTTTAGCTACCCTGTTCTCCAGAAAGTCTTCCTTGACGTCTACTCACTCTGCATATGTGCCACCCCCACACACTGGGCTCATTGTCTTCCATGTGCTTTTATTATACACTGAAATAATGTTCACGAGTGTTGTCTTCAAAACCAACTCCTCCCTCTTCCGTCCCCAGGCTTCCCAGCATTTTAAGTAACCTAAAGTCAGGAACTGTTCTTATAATTTCACTGTCTTTCCAGAGTCGGATATCAACAATAAATGACTGCTACAGGAGATTAAACTGAAAGCTCTTTCCCATCCATTTCCCCATTTTTATTACTCAGATGTCATGTCTCAGCAGGAACTTCTGTAAATAGTTCACAAGCCCTGCGTTGCTACAAATGGTTCCCAGGATTTAGATGAGGAGTCTAAAGCTCTGAAAGTAGTGAGCAGTCTTGGAGGCTGTCTGGGATGAATGTGTGAGTTACTTCATCTCTGGAGCTTTGTTACCTCATCTGTTTCCTGGGTGTGTGCCGTGCTTATCAAGCCAACAATATATTAGCTAAAAATTCTTTGAGCATTTATTATTTATTGTTTTTATCAGATCTTCACAATACATTTTGATATTTGCAGGGCAAGTAGTATCATCCTCATTTTATAGATGAAGTTATTGAGTCTCAAAGTTGCTTAAGATAAAGTGCCAGTAAGGGTAGGCTCTGGGGACTGGAATTTGGAGTTTCTGATTTTTGTCCATTTTTCTTTCCATAACTATATGACATCTTCTGCATATGTGCCACAAATGATGGCTTTAATGATGAGCTTGAATCATCAAGGAAATATTACAGACAATATATCATGTTTAAGAAGGCAGGACAATAGATTATAACTTTTAGAAAAGGTTCTATCCAAAAGTTCAAATAAAACCAAGAAAATGTGGTTCTGAAGGGACTAAGATTTGCATACGTAAAAAATAAATTTATTTGGACATCATATCCCCTGGTTTATAAGTCAAGCATTATATTAGCTAAATTTTCGTATCAAGGGATAGAGTTTCCTTGAGATGTATCCTAGAGTATTCCCCTATGTTTGCTTAAAGCCGTGTTTTTCCTAGTCCACAACAATAAAGGATAAATTTTAAAGATACTTCTTTAAAAGCCACCTTAAAATATCCTCTTACTTTTCTATAATTGCTACTGAAGATCTAGGAACAATCTTCCATAAACACCTAAAACCTCTTTTCTCTTATTTCTCTTCTTAAATCAGAAGTAACTTGGTTCCTTTATTTGTCTTGAATCGCTAGGTCTTCTTCCATATTACAGATGACTTCTGTTTTGTTTTGCTTTTTTGTTTGCAAGGAGAAAAACAAGTGAATTGATTCCTAGGGCATTTAAAATCTTTGTTTCATTAAAAGTATTTGATTGTTTGAAGATGGACCTCTTGGAGTCTTAATCTGAAGTCTGGTCTGAAAAGAAGTGGAAGTGTTAGTCAGTCATGTTCAACCCATTCCCTTCTCTAGGGTATCTACCCAACCTAGGGATCAAATCCAGGTCTCCTGTATTGCAGACAGATTCTTTACCGTCCAAGCCACCAGGGAAGCCACAGGTCTGGTCTACTCGGTGTAATCTTTGGAAATATTTATTGCTTTAATCTGGCTCAGATGGTAAAGAATCACCTGTGATGCAGGAGACCCAGGTTCGAACTCTGGGTTGGGAAGATCCCCTGGAGAAGGAAATAGCAACCCACTCCAGTATTCCTGCCTGGGAAATTCCATGGACAGAGGAGGCTGGCAGACTGAAGTCCAAGGAGTCACATAGAGTTGGACAAGACCGAGTGACTAACACTCACTTTTCTGGACTTGATATGCAACACTTCCTAGATCCATGAGTCATATATGTATCCTGAGGCCAATAATGCTTTTTTCAGTGTTATGAACCTGTCTGTCTTCTATCTTCTCCATGTTACATTGGGGGTGGGGTGGGAGTGGGTACCTGTTAAGATGCAGATTACTGGGCATCACTCCTGCCCTCTGGAATAATAATCTCTAGAGGGAGGGGTGTGGTGCCCAGGAATATGCATTTTAACAAACTTTTCCAGGTGATTCTTCTAATATTACTCTTTGAGGATCCATGATCCAGGTGGTCCTTTGTACCTCAGTGAAGGCTCAGCAGTCAGTTCAAATTTTTTTCCTACAGACAAAGCAAAGTGGCCATGAAATTAAAAGACACTTGCTTTTTGGAAGAAAAGTTTGACAAACCTAGACAGTGTATTAAAAAGCAGAGACATCACTTTGCCGGCAAAGGTCCGTCTAGTCAAAGCTATGGTCTTTCCAGTAGTCATGTACAGATGTGAGAGTTGGACCATAAAGCTGAGTACCAAAGAATTGATGCTTTTGAATTGTGGTGTTGGCAAAGACTCTTGAGAGTCCCTTGGACTGCAAGAAGATCAAATAAGTCGATCCTAAAGGAAGTCAACCCTGAATATTCATTGGAAGAACTGATGCTGAAGCTCCAATACTTTGGCCACCTGATGCAAAGAGCTGACTCACTGGAAAAGACCCTGATGGTGGGAAAGATTGAAGGTAGGAGGAGAAGGGGATGACAAAGAATGAGATGGTTGGATGACATCACCGACTCAATGGACATGGGTGTGAGCAAACGCCGGGAGATGGTGAAGGACAGGGAAGCCTGGCGAGCTGCAGTTCATGGGGTTGCAAAGAGTTGGACACGACTGAGTGATTGAACAACAAAAGCAAAGCAACTACCCTATTACAAAAGCACTGCTTTCTAAGTCTTGAGATCAGTGCTACTTTTCTACTTTTGCTTGGTGTTCTGTATTCAAGCCAATTTCAGTGCTTAACTGCTCAATGTATTGATTTAAAACGGGCACAGCCATATTGTGAATTGTGAGTGAGAATTAAAGCCAGCGTTTTGTTTTAAAGAAGGTGTGAACTTGACTGCGAGCTATCAGTAACGACAATGCACCTCAGGAGAGCTTTCTATTACCTGGAGCTACACAGAGAAGCCTGATCTTTATCTTAGAAAGACAGAAATCAAAGTGCAACGTGTTCCTTCACTACATGGTTTTCCTATTTATCATGCAAGCTTTGATTTTAATGTTTAGTCCCATATGTGCCATGAGTTTATGTGCAGTGGAAAGTGAAATGGTTTTGGCATCCAAATAATGAATTCTCTTAAGGGAAGTGCCTGCATGGGATTCCAACCGCCTGACAGGAAGGAGAGTTTGTGTGTTACATTATCCTTTTATCATTTGAAACTTCTGGGTTCTGTAGGTTAAATGCTGTCAGCTGCTCTTCAAGGAAATTTTACTAGTTCTTCGCTCTTAGTTCTTACGTAGTTTGCGCTTTTTATGCATTTGATTCTTCCCCTCTGCCTAAATTATAGAGGATGAAACATCAGATGATATGCCTAAAATGGCTGTCATCTCAGAGAAGGGAAAAGGAGACTGCCTTTTTTCAGTTGGTGGCCTATTGACTAGATTATGTATTTTATAATAAAAATGCACTTCCAGTCAACAGTGAAAGGTGAATTCATTTTGATCTTATAATAATGTCATGGAGTTGAATGAATCTGCTGCTGCTGCTGCTAAGTCGCTTCAGTCGTGTCCGACTCTGTGTGACCCCATATACGGCAGCCCACCAGGCCCCGCCATCCCTGGGATCCTCTAGGCAAGAACACTGGAGTGGGTTGCCATTTCCTTCTCCAATGCATGAAAGTGAAAAGTGAAAGTGAAGTCGCTCAGTCGTGTCCGACTCTTAGCGACCCCATGGACTGCAGCCCACCAGGCTCCTCCGCCCATGGGATTTTCCAGGCAAGAGTACTGGAGTGGGGTGCCATGAATCTAGGTGTTATTTATGCAATTGCCATAGAATTGGTGTTTAGTAATAAAAGACAGAATTGGTTGAACAACAAAACTTAGAACATGAGATAGATGAGAAGAATCTATATGAGAGGCATTGAGAATCATAGATCTGAAGAGGCTATTTACATTATTTAAATTATTAGGTGTTTCCTTTTTTAAAGTAATCTTATTACAATTTCTCAATATGTCAGCAAAATAGTCTTTCTCAAGGCAGAAAAGAAATCTGAAGTAATGGTAAAACTCCTTTTTTTGCTTTTTATCATTATTTTTATTTGACATTTATTATGCATTTATTCTCCAATTATAATTTCTTGGGGTCTTTTAAAATTGTCCCTCTGTCATTATATAGTGGAGGTCTATTTTGGTTGTAACAGGGTAACTGATTATATTTACATGATCCTGAAATAGCAACATGTGTTCCTTGTAAAAAAAAAAAATGCAAAAATTTACCAAAACTTATGAATAAAATATAAATTCACATGAAAATCTACAACTCAGGGGTAACATCTATCAGTCTGTATAACTCTTTTATCAGACATTTCTCCAAGTATATATACAAATGAACAGATAGTTTAAACTTTAATGCAAATGTGATCAAACTCAACATGTTGTTCTAACCTTTTATTTCCCCCATTAGGACACATATCATCAACATCTTTTCATAATTATAGGATTATGTCATTATGTGGTTTCCCACTCTGTAAGTTCCGTAATTTATTTACTCGTCTCTATAAATGAACTTTTTTCCGCTATTTTGAAACGTACTTCCAGACTCATAGCACCACTCTCTATATATCAGGTAGCTGAAAAAATAATTTCAATGCTATTAAGAACTCTGCATCAGATTAGCAAACCGAGTCTCAGAAAGGCTAAGTTACAAAAAAGGCACAGAGTAAATGGAAATGCCTATACAAAAAAAAAAAAAAGAACTCTGCATCAGATTTAGATGTAAGCCTTAACCAGCAGTTACAGTAACATTAAGCACTATGACACATGCTATCTCTTCAGCTATTTTTAATAGTCTTCTATTTTCAGCCTTGATAAATAAGGTTGTAAATTTGTGTTGAACCAGACTTAAACTATCATTATCCCATTATTTTTCATCTGAGTGAAATTACTGAGGCAGATATTTTGAGGAGATGAAGAAGGCTGGTATCTTTCAGAGTGCAAAGTGTTTTTGGAATGTAAAGAATTTCCTTGAGTTGAGTTTCACTGAAGTTTGTAACTTACCCATGTTCCTGAACTATGAAACTATGAATATCTGGGCTAAGGAATAGTTTCTCTTGATAAACAAACAATTAAGAAACACTGTAGACACAAATCTTCTTAAATTTACAGGGTTAATGTCCTACAATAAAGCCTTGGATATGGAATTCCTGGGCCCAAGATTATGGGTAATTGACATAATGATACATATAATTCCAGAAAAGTCAAAGCAATATTTATTAATACAAACAGTGCGTGAATGTATCTGTTTCCCCACTCTCACTGACATAAGGTTTAGAGAATTTATAATTTGTCAATATGCTAGATCAAAAAATTTTGATGTAATTTGTATTTTTTAATGATGATAAACATCTCTTCATACTTAATAAGCGTTGGTATATATTTTGCCTTTTCTGGGTTGCCTTGTTGCCTGTTTTGCTATTGGGCTTCTCATCTTTCTTCTCTGAAAGAGTTTCCTCACTTCATTTTATGACCTCTCTGTATAATAAAGATATGAAATTATATGTCACATTTATAATAAATATTTTCTTAATTTGTCTTGCATGTTTAAATCCTCCTTATAGTGTCTTTTAATTTTCTATATCAGAAAGGAACTTATTTTTGTAACAGTAGTAATTTTTTAATAACACAAAGAAGATTTTGATTTTCTACAACCTGAAATTCTGTTTTTGTTATACGGAATATAAGATTTATAAACTTCAAACAACTCTGTGATATATAAACACTTTGCATTTATTTTGGCTCTATTATTTTAGTACTATTTCTATTTGCATTATATTCTTGTGAATAAAAGCATCAACTTACAATGAATGGATTTGCTATTCTCCATTACAGATGTATTTTCCTCTGAGTCTAGGTTAACACTAAAAACTCAAAAATTGGCTAATTTGAGAAAATCTTAAAATTTAGAAATTTAAAATGA